>NC_047117.1:21846506-22189005 GCF_902500255.1 Thalassophryne amazonica | reverse complement strand
CCTCTGAATCAATAGGCATCCCCTGCAGTGGCTGTGTCTCTTCACTTCCTAATCAACACTTCCACTCATAGGGAGGTCAGCTGAGCAGGCGCGCGGCGCCCCGAGCGCCTCTTTGAACTTAATTAAGCAGCTTTAAACACAGGCGAAAAGATTCATTAATACACAAGATGAGCAGCTAGATGAGAACGCCACCACTGCTCAACAGAAGAGATTCAGATTTGGATGGCTGTTGAACCCACATGGGTCAATGCCAAGGGCGCGGCGGCGAACGTCCCGCAAGGACGGCCAAATCCTTTTCCATCTGATAAAGGTTTTACTGAAACTTCTTTCTTTTTCTCGCCGCTGAAATTAAACCCGGCGAAAGTGCCGTGGAGGAACGGCAGCGTTATCGGCGGAGGCGGGGGACGGAGGTGTGCATGTGCCCGCAAGGCTGCAGCAAGCCACCAGGGTGCTGTGAGTCAGAGGCCTGTTAAAGCACAGCTCCAGACCAAGGTGTTCCATAGCTCGGGGGCTAACGGTGATAAATGAGTGCCTTAATGTTGGCAAACACTTTATCTCTGCTTCATCTGTTTTCATTAGGCAGGGCCAACCTTTGGCTGGCCGAGAACGTGCTGTAACTTTCATTACTACAAAACAGAGACGGGCCTCCCGTCGGCCTAATAAAAACACCAGCTCCACATCAGCCGGGTTCCACTCATTATTATGACGACATTTTATAAACTACAAGGGCATTTAATGGAGCTCATACCGTTACCACGACCTCAAATCAGACTCTAATCCAGCAGTCCACTTCGAGTCTCAAAGTATACTCAACAAAAATATAAACGCAACACTTTTGGTTTTGCTCCCATTTTGTATGAGATGAACTCAAAGATCTAAAACTTTTTCCACATACACAATATCACCATTTCCCTCAAATATTGTTCACAAACCAGTCTAAATCTGTGATAGTGAGCACTTCTCCTTTGCTGAGATAATCCATCCCACCTCACAGGTGTGCCATATCAAGATGCTGATTAGACACCATGATTAGTGCACAGGTGTGCCTTAGACTGCCCACAATAAAAGGCCACTCTGAAAGGTGCAGTTTTATCACACAGCACAATGCCACAGATGTCGCAAGATTTGAGGGAGTGTGCAGTTGGCATGCTGACAGCAGGAATGTCAACCAGAGCTGTTGCTCATGTATTGAATGTTCATTTCTCTACCATAAGCCGTCTCCAAAGGCGTTTCAGAGAATTTGGCAGTACATCAACCAGCCTCACAACCGCAGACCACGTGTAACCACACCAGCCCAGGACCTCCACATCCAGCATGTTCACCTCCAAGATCGTCTGAGACCAGCCACTCAGACAGCTGCTGAAACAATCGGTTTGCATAGCCAAAGAATTTCTGCACAAACTGTCAGAAACTGTCTCAGGGAAGCTCATCTGCATGCTCGTCGTCCTCATCGGGGTCTCGACCTGACTCCAGTTCGTCGTCGTAACCGACTTGAGTGGGCAAATGCTCACATTCGCTGGTGTTTGGCACGTTGGAGAGGTGTTCTCTTCATGGATGAATCCCGGTTCACACTGTCCAGGGCAGATGGCAGATAACGTGTGTGGCGTCGTGTGGGTGAGCGGTTTTCTGATGTCAATGTTGTGGATCGAGTGGCCCATGGTGGCGGTGGAGTTATGGTATGGGCAGGCATCTGTTATGGACGAAGAACACAGGTGCATTTTATTGATGGCATTTTGAATGCACAGAGATACCGTGACGAGATCCTGAGGCCCATTGTTGTGCCATACATCCAAGAACATCACCTCATGTTGCAGCAGGATAATGCACGGCCCCATGTTGCAAGGATCTGTACACAATTCTTGGAAGCTGAAAAATGTCCCAGTTCTTGCATGGCCGGCATACTCACCGGACATGTCACCCATTGAGCATGTTTGGGATGCTCTGGACCGGCGTATACGACAGCGTGTACCAGTTCCTGCCAATATCCAGTAACTTCGCACAGCCATTGAAGAGGAGTGGACCAACATTCCACAGGCCACAATTGACAACCTGATCAACTCTATGCGAAGGAGATGTGTTGCACTGCATGAGGCAAATGGTGGTCACACCAGATACTGACTGGTATCCCCCCCCAATAAAACAAAACTGCACCTTTCAGAGTGGCCTTTTATTGTGGGCAGTCTAAGGCACACCTGTGCACTAATCATGGTGTCTAATCAGCATCTTGATATGGCACACCTGTGAGGTGGGATGGATTATCTCAGCAAAGGAGAAGTGCTCACTATCACAGATTTAGACTGGTTTGTGAACAATATTTTGAGGGAAATGGTGATATTGTGTATGTGGAAAAAGTTTTAGATCTTTGAGTTCATCTCATACAAAATGGGAGCAAAACCAAAAGTGTTGCATTTATATTTTTGTTGAGTGTACATCTATATGATCTGGAGTTGGCTATGGAGTTTACCTATTTATAGATAATCATGGGATCCTAAACACTTGATCCTAATTGCTCTGATAGCTGATCAGATCATGATTTTTGTTTCTGGTCATTAATCCTGATGACTGAACTTTGATCCTAACCCCTGTTCTTTGATCCAAATGATAATGGTTGATCCTTATTGCTGAGTTTTGATTGAATTATTGAGAATTGATTCTAATTACTCAACTTTGATTCTGATCACTTATCTTTGATCATGCCATTATGTACTAATTGCTGATTTTTCATCCTAACCCCATGGCCTTTGAACATAAACAGCCCTCTTTGATTTTGGAATCACTCATCTTTGATCTGGATCACTGAGATTTCATTGTAGTTGCTGAGATTTGATCCTGATGAATGAACTTTGATTCTGATCGCTGTTTTTTGATCCTGCATTATATCCAGTCCGTGATACAGTCTTCAGTGGATGTGATTGTAGAGATTATGCCTTTGACATTTGTCTGTTGCTTTTCTAATCACTGAGTGGCACAATGAATCCATTAAAACACAATTTGATGAAACTCCTCAGAAAGCGCCGGGCAGATGAGTGCAAGTTTTAGTATTATTTGTTTTTATATTATTTTGACCTCATTTCTGTCAAAATTTACTTGTTTGTGGCTTTGTTTAGAAAGACTATATCAACCAACAGTCTGTAAAAACATTAATAGCTACACATTCTTTGGTCACATCTGTTAAATTTCTTTTGCACAGTGGTAACAGTTTTTCAAACATCTGTTTTGTGCTTCAGTTACAGGGGTCATGGGGTTCTTCACTTGCCTCTCCTGAAAAAAAATGGATGAGGAGGTAAAGCATTTTATAGTATTTAGTCAATGTTTTGGGTCAGTTAATTTTTAACATTTTGGAGTCATCCACAACTATTGTCAAATTAGCCTTGTAATCCATCCACCTACTTTCTATACCCGCTTACTCCAGTTAAGGGTCACGGGGAGTGTGTGTGTGTGTGTGTGTGGGGGGGGGGGGGGGGGGTTACACCCTGGACAGGATGCTAGTCTATCACAGGGCTAGCCATGTAATCTCTCTTTAAAATTGAGATCTGTAAACAGATCTCAATTTTAAAGGCATTATAATATTACAAATATGTAACGTATGA
This sequence comes from Thalassophryne amazonica, assembly GCF_902500255.1. Classification (NCBI taxonomy): domain Eukaryota; kingdom Metazoa; phylum Chordata; class Actinopteri; order Batrachoidiformes; family Batrachoididae; genus Thalassophryne; species Thalassophryne amazonica. The sequence goes on along the minus strand of NC_047117.1, from coordinate 22,185,415 downwards.
AATGAATTGTCATATTCTCTCCACAGGCTTCATTCCCCTCACAGAGATACGAGCTCAGAGTGCCATTCTCATTTGTAAACAGGATTGTCCTGGGTCATTCCATGTCATTTCATTGAGGGCCCCACGCACTTTGTCTCAGATTTTCTTCAAATTTTAATCAAATATTCCCAGACTATTCAGAACAACAAATCTGAAGTTTGAGGATTGTAGGCCAAGTAGTTTCTGAGATATGGCCAATTTAGTGTGCATGGGGTCTGCCGTTTTTAGGCAAAAATTATGGCCACCATTTCTGGAGCCATGTTCAAGGTAGAATATCTCAGCAAATAATGGACTTACAGGCCTGAACTTTTCTGTGGCAGCTGTCAGGGACACCCAGACTTGGACTATAGTCAAACAACAAACATTGACACTAAACTGTGAATGTATACTCAAACTACGGACAATATTACATTGACTATTGTGAGCATCCATGTTTGAGACACTGAAGCATACCATTACACTCTAAGAAGCCTTTCCATTTCTTGGCTCCTTAATACCAGCTATACTGGCTATGATATATGTAAATTTGGCATATCTGTGGTAAACAGTTATTGTGGGAGAAACGTATGAAATCTGAAAAAAGCATTTTGTGGTCAAATTTTATTAGAAGAAAAGCTCATGTGGGCAGTAAATAAAACTCTTCAAACTGATTCCATTTTGAAGGTATTGATATCTGCTTTGTGTTATAAATATGGCCTTCTTTATGAAACTCCTTCCTGGTTAATTTAAGCATCCAATTATGGCTAATTTGTGCACTCGCAAATGTATTTCTAGTGCTGAAATGACTGTTTCATTTTAATTGTGTGCACACTGCATTCATATGATTCATGGCACACCCCAGAATGCTTGCACATAGATCTGCCAGGGGGATTCCCCAAGGTTTCCACAGTTACTAGGCTTATATCTATCTGCATGATGAGTGTGAGGTTGTGTGATGTGCCTGTTCTGCAAAGCAGAAGTTCTGTTATTGCATCATCTAAGTTTGTAATGGGATTGACCCCTTGTTTCCTACAAGAAACCATGAAATTAAAAAGTATTATTCCAAAACATTACATGACTCTGACAAGACTGATCAATACCAATAGGAAAAACTGCATTCAGTGTCTGTTTAAAGACATTTGAAATGTAGATCATCAAACTACTCACCTGCAGAAAGAAGTGTGATGACATTTACTTTCATCAGACCAAAAAGAACAGGGAGGAAGATGTGCAGCCATTCTGACTCCAACCAGACTGACAGCAGCAGCTTTTAACATGTCCAGACATGCAGTACCTCATTCACTGCATTGCTCATCATATTTCATAGCCAGTATAGCTGGCATTAAGGAGCCAAGAAATGGAAAGGCTTCATCAAGTGTAATGGCATGCTTCAGTGTCTCAAACGTGGATGCTCGCAAAGTCAGTGTAATATTTTCCATAGTTTGAGCATCAGTGGTGTCAAAAGTACACACATTTGTTACTTAAGTAGAAGTATAGATACTGCAGTTTAAAAACACTCTGGTAAAAGTTGAAGTATCAACTCGACCTCTTTACTCAAGTAAAAGTGAAAAAGTATGTGCACCAAAACCTACTTAAAGTATAAAAGTATAAAGTAACCTTAAAAAAAAAGAAAAAAAAAAAGGTAGATGCCACTATATGAATTGAAAGCTTAATTTAAAAACTGATTTGTTCTACATGTGGCCCAAGACCCAAAACCCAAAATTACCCCCCAACACCACCTGCACGAAAATGTTTCAATTCTAGAAGCTCTGAAATGCAACCTGGGACTATTCCAGACAATAAACTGCACTGAGTGCAGCATCCATTTAGTGGGGAAAAAAAAACAAAAAAACACAACTTTCCTTGTTCAAATTCATTCCAGTAGTATTCTGCTCTTACTAGGATGCAGCAGTTTTCTAGTTTGTCAGATAGTTATGGAGGAAATCACTGAAGAAATTAACAAACTGAAAATATGGTTTGACCGAAACAAACTGTCATTAAACTTAAATAAGACAGGGATGAAATGGAGGTGTGACAGTCACTAGGTGTTCACAGGAAACACTTATTTCTGTATGTATGTATTTATTTATGTATGTTCATTGTTAGTTGCTTTTATATTTTCTCTTGTGTTTCTATTCAGGTTCTTTTTGCCTCTTTCTCTAAAATTGTATATAATAATCATTAGATTATTAATATATAAACAAAAAATTAATTTAAGAAATATTACAATTTGAAAACAAATGCACCCGAACGTGATGACAGCTGCAGTTGCTTAATGCTAAGTTTTAACATTGAAAATGCCATAGACATGCTAACGCGTTAGCATCGCTCCCGTTTTTAAGTTATAAAATACATCTATCAGCTGTTTCAGAAGACCATAACAGGTCGGTTTAACATAGAAAAGGTAAATAATACTCACAGACGTATGCTCTTTAGGGTTTTAGCAGGGGAAAATTAAACGAAAGAAAGAAAGAATAAACGAAGCAATAGGTCGAAGCATTGCTTCAATCTGCGAACCACTGCTTCGATTGGTTCACGGTTCAAAGCAAAGCCGCGCTACAGAAAAGTTGATTACAGGCGCACATGACGGGAAATATATATATAAACATTAAACTGAAGACAAGAGTAACGAGGCTGTTTGTTTTAAAAATGTAAGGAATAGAAAGTACAGATACTTGTGTGAAAATGTAATGAGTAGAAGTCAGAAGTAGGCAGAAAAATAAGTAATGGAGTAAAGTATAGATACCTAAAAAGTGTACTTAAGTACAGTAACGAAGTATTTGTACTTCGTTACTTGACACCTCTGTTGAGCATACATAAACGTCACGGTTTAGTGTCAGTGTCTGTTATTTAACTATACTCCAAGTCTGGGTGTCCATGACAACTGCCACAGAAAATCTCAGGCTTCTAAGTCCATTATTTATTGAGATATTCTACCTTGAACATGGCTCCAGAAATGACAGCCGTAATTTTTGCCTTAAAAAAAACGCAGATTCCATGCACACTAAATTGGCCATATCTCAGAAACTACTTGGCCTACAGACCTCAAACTTCAGATTTGTTGTTCTGAATAGTCTGGGAATATTTTATTAAAATTTAAAGAAAATCTGAGACACAGTGCATGAGGCCCCTCAAATATTTGTTAAATTGACATGGAATGACCCTCCTGTTACATTTCATGCATGTTAGTATTTGCTCTTCGCTGTTTTAAACTTTTTTTTCTGTCAAGAAAACAAAAAGTCATTAAGATGCCACCTTGACCGATGTGGAAGTGAGATTTTTTTAAGCCCCCCCTTGTGAAATTTTAGACACTAAAAGTGGAAAGGAGACAAAACTAGTTATAACCATAATTAGTTTATACGTGGAACTGTGTGTGTAATTGGGTGTGTGTGTGTGTGGTGGGGGGGTAATTTTTTTTTTTACTTGAGGCTTAAAAATGAATGATTTTTAAAAATGTCTGGTTAGTTTGTGCGGTAAGTTTACAATAAACGTTCATTAATTGACAGTTAATGTGGTAATATACTTCAGCATACTGTTAGAAGTAATCGTACATTAATGTGGTCATATTGAGTAATGCAGTGATCAACTATCTGTGAATAAAAAGTTAACTGTTTAGTATTTATTTGTTAATGTTAATTTGTTAACTAAACTATTTAGTAATAATTTAAGTGTTATGTGATTTTAATGCAGTAATAAGAATTCATTAATAGCTAATTAACTGTTTAATAATCATTTAATAGTGCCCATGTTAGTTAATACAATAACAATTCATTAACAGTTAACTGTTTAGTAACTGATTAAGTGTTCATCTGATTTAACGCAGTAATAAGAATTCATTAAGTTAACTGTTTGCTAATCATTTATTAATGTGTTTGTGTTATTTAATACAGTAATAAGAACTCAACAGTTAATTATCTATTTAGTAATCATTTATTAAGTGCTCCTGTGATTTAATAGTTAATTGTTTAGTAATCATTTATTAATAGTGTCCATGTTAGCTAATACAATAAGAATTAATTACCAACAAATGATTACTAAACAGTTAACTGATCATGTTATTTAATGTGGTAATTAACAGCGAGTTAAGAGAACTGTTTTGCAGTCATTTATTACTGGTCTTCATGTTAATGCAGTAATAAGAATTCATTAATAGTTCATTGTTTAGTAACCATTTATTAATAGTGCCCATGTTAATGCAATAAGAATTCATTAACAGTTAACTACTTAGTAATCATTCAATATGAGCGAAAGTGCCACGCCACGCAAATGTTAAACACTTCCTCGATCAGCAATTCCTGCATTGACAGGCGACATCTCATGGGAACTGACTGGCAAGTTCACACTGAAACAGGAAGTGCCAAATTTTGAGTCCACAGTGAAACAGGAAATGTCAAATCTTGAACACTTCCTGGATCCCATGAGACGAGATCTCATAGGATATCACCGGAATTGAGTGGCAAGTTGAGAATGAAACAGGAAATGCCAAATTTTGAGTCCACAGTGAAACAGGAAATGTTAAATGTTGAACACTTTCTGGCATGGGTGCTGCTAGAGTGGAGGCCGGGACTCCCTTGAAATCTGATTGGACACAGATGATTAACATGTCACGGCACCGCACGTCCAGTTGAAAAGAGCTGCATTTGGAAATCAGTGACACATATTGACTGCGAGGTTCCTCCTGTACAGTAGTTGGTGCTATGTACCACAAAAAGTTCTAATCCACCTTAGTAGAAGAACCATGGACAAATAACGACACCAAAGTTATAGTGGTGAGCAAATGACCATATTTTATGCCAGAAATGAGGTCCAGGTTGTTAAAAGCAGCATTTCTGTTATGGTTAGAGGTTCAGGTGGGACGAAACCGTTGCAGGCAATGGACCCAAATGCAGGGAACTGGACACAAAGAAGAGTACAAGGAAAATATAATTATTTATAAGAAAGTAAAAGCGCTGCACTGGGGTGCCTGAAATGTGGAGAGATGGCCTGCCTCCTGGCGGTGAACTGAGGGAGCTGCAAGCCAGTCTTCAAGGATATCAACTAAAGTTTTAGAGTTCAGGACGAGGTGGAACGCTTGCCTCCGAGGCCAGGAAATATGGGGAATAAAGACACACAGGGTGAGTGGAAGCACTCGTAACAGTGGAGCCTCAAAACAGTCACAGTTCATAAAAGGTTTAGCACAGGTTGTTTCAGAGGTCAGGAAATAAAGTTTACTGTTCAGGAATTGTTCATAGTTCATAAGTTGTATCCAGAGGTCAAGTGCTGCATGTTGTAACACAGTTTCAATTAAGCAGGACTTGATACAGCTGGGTTTTCAATTGTTTAATATCAGAATTCATGCGGTTCTTAGGAAGAGTTCTTGGAACAGTTCTTCATCATAGCACAGTCACAAACAGGAATAAGTGAGAACGGGATGTCACTGAGATGAGGAGGAACTTAACTGGCGTGTAGTCGAGACGTGCTCTGTGCCAAAAGCCGAGGAGTTCCAAAGTGACGTTGCTGTGCAGGTAGTCAGAGCCAGGATCCAGGTCCACTTGGGAGCTGTACCGGAATCATCTGGAACATCAGGAAAAGAGTTTGCTCTAATACGGGAATTAGAGGGGAGGCCAGGTTACCTGAGCTTTTGCTGCAGGACGCTTCAGCATCTTAAATACACAGCTGGAAGACGCAATCAAGGTCACAGGCGGCATTCAGGTTTGATCCTCTTGGAGACTGCCTGGATCATCGAAGGTGGCTCTGGAAGCTGGCGAGGCAAAATGAGGCAAGCAAGGCAACAGACAAACATGGCACCCAAGTATCTGGCAAATACATGAACAGAAAGTCAGGGTTTAAATAGTCAATCAATAATCATTCACTCATCTGATCCAGGTGTGAAACAAAATTGAGGGCGCCATCTAGTGGAGAAACTAACACATGACACTGGTAAAACAGAGTTAAAACCAGGCTCTGAGGGAAATCCTGACAATTTCTCCTTTAATTCAGGTTGTCTTATATGTTTCTCCAGTGATATTAAACTAGCAGGCAGCTGTTGATTCATGATACAATGTGAAGACACTCAGGCTGAAATTAATACAGGTAATTTACTCCTCTGTTTTGTATGAAAACTGCGTAACCTCTTAATTTTGCTCTCTGAAGGATTTTTACATGACCTCTTAATTTCGCTGTCTGACACACCAGTGACACAACTTCACATAAATCTAAACTTCTTTAAATTCAAACTGAGAGCATATCTCTACAACTTGATATAAATTAATAAAAAATATAAAACAAATGAAACAACAAATTAAAATGTGTGAAATACCGAGTGTTCCAATACTTTTGAAGGGCACTCTATCCTAACCTTATGATGAGTGCAAAATGAGTGTGGTATTATTGCTGTTTATAAATAAAATTGATTTGATTTGAATAGCGCCAAATCACAACAAACAGTTGCCCCAAGGCGCTTTATATTGTAAAGCAAAGCCATACAATAATTACGTAAAAACCCCAACGGTCAAAACGACCCCCTGTGAGCAAGCACTTGGCGACAGTGGGAAGGAAAAACTCCCTTTTAACAGGAAGAAACCTCCAGCAGAACCAGGCTCAGGGAGGGGCAGTCTTCTGCTGGGACTGGTTGGGGCTGAGGGAGGGAACCAGGAAAAAGACATGCTGTGGAGGGGAGCAGAGATCAATCACTAATGATTAAATGCAGAGTGGTGCATACAGAGCAAAAAGAGAAAGAAACACTCAGTGCATCATGGGAACCCCCCAGCAGTCTAAGTCTATAGCAGCATAACTAAGGGATGGTTCAGGGTCACCTGATCCAGCCCTAACTAGAAGCTTTAGCAAAAAGGAAAGTTTTAAGCGTAATCTTAAAAGTAGAGAGGGTGTCTGTCTCCCTGATCCGAATTGGGAGCTGGTTCCACAGGAGAGGAGCCTGAAAGCTGAAGGCTCTGCCTCCCATTCTACTCTTACAAACCCTAGGAACTACAAGTAAGCCTGCAGTCTGAGAGTGAAGCGCTCTATTGTGGTGATATGGTACTATGAGGTCCCTAAGATAAGATGGGACCTGATTATTCAAAACCTTATAAGTAAGAAGAAGAATTTTAAATTCTATTCTAGAATTAACAGGAAGCCAATGAAGAGAGGTTTTGTTTACAAATGTTTAATTTTCACTGTTGCTGTACTTTGTGTGAAATCATACTCATATCGTATTGATATGACAATATTGACATATGGTAATTTGGTGATATTGTGCAGCCCTACTGTCAACTAGCTGAAATCTTTGAATATTAATTTACATCTGCATTAAGAAAATGCTTAAAGTGGCAGAGGGTTAAGACGGCTGTAATTGGGGGAGGGAGTGAAAGGCAAAAAAAAAAAGCTTAAAAAGGCAGGGCTTCGCTTGTTCATGTCTGCGACATGTCCATATTAGTGTTCATGTTAGTTAATGCGATAAGAATGAATTAACTACTAGTCATTTATTGTTATTTAATGCAGTAATAAGAACTCATTAATAAATTGTTTAGTAATCATTTATTAATAGGCCATGTTAGTTAATGCACTAAGAATTAATTAACTGTTTAGCAATCATTTATTAAGTGTTCATGTGATTTAATGTGGTAATTAACAGACTTTTGCAGCCATTTATTATCGGTGTTCATATTAATGCGGTAATAAGTACTCATTAATAATATGTATATGTCGCAGACATGAGCGAGCGAAGCTCTTCAGAATCCCGCCATGTCATTTAGGTCCTTCAGAGTTTCTTTTGAGCAAATGCTTCAGGGAAGCATTAACATGGCTAAAACCTTTCAGATTCTGAGTTGCACCCCCCCCCAGACTTCCCTAATTTACAGCCCTCTTAACCCCCTGCCACTTTAAGCATTTTGTTTCATGTAGATGTAAATTAATATTAAGTTTTCAGCTATTTGACAGTAGGGCTGTACACTATGGCCAAATTATCGTATCTCAATATTGTCATATCAATATGATATACTATATGACTATGACTTCACAGCAACAGCGAAAATTAAACATTCTTAAACAAAACATTAATAATACCACACTTATTTTTGCACTTATCATAAGCTGAATAAAAATTTCTAAAATTATTTTCCTCAAACCCAAACTGAACGCAGATCTCTAAAACCTGACAATATCTGTAAATAATAATCAGTTTTATTGCAGTTTTCTTCAGACAAGTCAGGGGATGAAAACATGAACATTTCCAAGTCACTGAATATGTCTTAGACTTTATTTATATAAATTATGAAAAAATACAAAAGTTTCTTTCACCAAAACATTAAATCTAGGCTTTCATCTCAGATGTACTTTCTGGTAAATTGCTTCTGAACTATCGGGTGTTCTTTTTAAGAAAATCTTCCTCTACACTTCATCAAGAAGCTGGATTTTATATTTTTAATTAATTTATATCAAGTTGTACAGATTTGCTTTCAGTTTGAGTTTAAGGAAGATAACTTTAGATTTATTTATCTAAAGTTGTGTCACTGGTGTGTCACTCAGACAGCAAAATTAAGAGCTTATTTAAAAAGAAGTCCTTCAGAGAGCAAAGTTAAGAGGTTACACAGGTTTTATACAGAACCGAGGAGTAAATTACCTGCATTTCTTTCAGCCTGAGCGTCTACACATTATATCTCATGAATCAACAGCTGCCTACTCGTTTAAAAATCACTGGAGACGCACACATATGTAAAGCAACTCGAATTAAAGGTGAAATGCCGCTGTCGCAGACTAAATGGTCCGCTCCGCCTCCACTGCACACGCTCGTCTGAGACGGTCTCTTCACCCAAAGCGAACAAATGGATTAATGGGATTATTAACCATCACATGACAAGGTAAAACCTCTTAAATCATTCTAAAGTCAGTTTTAAGCAGCAATGACGCAGACGCTAGCAGCTTGTGTAGCCGCGGCGCTCTGATCACTTCCTCCGTCTTTTATGATAAAATAATGCTGAATTTATGTGGAAATGTTTGTTGTACAAAAGCTTCAGATATCTGTTGCAGAGATGGATGATGACTAGAGTGAATGGCAGGTAATGATGCACACACAGTGAAGGCAGGGCCAATCGATTTTTAGGGGGGACCATTCGGTCGGTGAGGCCGCTTTTAACCACCTGGACTTCATTTCTGGCATAAAATAAGGTTGTTTACTCAATAATGTAACTTTGGTGTCATTATTAGTCTGTGGCTCAAACAACGTGTTCATTTCAAATCTGAAGCAAACATTTTTCTTTTCCTACTAAGGTGGATTAGAACTTTTTGTGGTACACAGTGCTCACTACTGTACAGGAGGAACCTAGCAGTCAATATGTGTCACTGATTTCAAAATGCAGCTCTTTTCAACCAGATGTTTGGTGCTGTGACAGGTCAATCATCTGTGTCCAATCAGATTTCAGGGGAACTCTGGCCTCCGCTCTAACTCCACCCATGCCAAGAAGTGCTCAACATTTGACATTTCATGTTTCACTGTGGACTCCAAATTTGGCGCTATCTGTTTGGGACTCCCTGTATCATGAGCGAGCTTTGTGCCACTGTACATCGCTTCGCTCATATCATTATTACTAAATCATTAATGGTTTTTCATGCTAACTAAGATATTCATTTCTGCATCTAGTAATTTAGAGATACTCAACACATTAACAAATGACTACTAAATACACTCAGTGGTTAAGTCACTGTTAACGCTTACTACTGCATTACCTCTGAATTAAGCTACTCTTATTGTGTTAGTATGTTTTTCCTGTTTGTGTTCTTACAGAAGATTCATACAGATTTCAACCATCATTCAGATTTAGACTGCTTCAAGCTGCACAGAAGAATTAACGGTATGTTGTTATAAATGGGTGATATTCTGCAGTTTCAGCATGCCGACAGCAGAAATAGTTTCCTCTTTTTTTGTTGTTGGTGTGTGTATAGCTTTAAAGGTTATACTACATCTTGACCAATAAGTTTTGATAGAATTAAGCTGCAATGGGCCATTCCGTCATCTAACACCATTTTTGTGTTGCAATACTCCGTAACAAGAGTATCACATTTATTTCTAAGGAATCCGTGGTTCCCGCCAAATTGATAGTCTAATGGGACAGATATTCTGCAGGTCAAAGGTCAATGTTGGTGCTTTGTGAGCTCATGTGACACTTGTGTCTCAGATATCATGGGGGGGGGAGACAGTTTATTGCTGTAATGGCACAGTGAAGGCATAGTTGACCCAGTAGCTCTCTGTAGCTCCCGTACCGCCGTGTTTAGAGATCACTAAGGTTTACATGGGGCAGATGCAGTTTCTTTTGCATTCAGACAGGAGGAAATTTCTCCCAAAATGTCTTCCACTTTTGTGATCTCTTCGGGCTCTAGTGGAAGAAATACACCAGGCCGTCATGCTCATTTCAAACAATATATTTTGTATTTCAGACTTTTTAATTTATAAGAACATTTCTATAATTAATTACCATTACAGGTATTTTTGAATGTTTTAATATAAAACTGATATGTAATTGTAAATGAATATAATCCCATTAATAAACAGAGGTGATCCCCAGCAGCACACAGTAAGGAGATGACAGGCAGGCGAGGTAATATTTGATGTAAGCTTTACTTTCATATCCTGTTACATTTAGATCTGGCAAGTTGAACATAAAATAATGCCAAACAAATACAAAACCAAAAAAGTACAAATGATCTATTTACCAGTTATTGTCACAACCCTGTACAGCCTTAACAACGGAGTAATAATAACAATAATAAAAAAAAGCTTTGTACAGCACATCCCAGTCTTTACCAAGTGCCAAAAACATGTTTGAGCCTTTTGTGATCATAAAAAACAGTCAAACGTAAAGAGAACTGATTGTAGACAGTGTGGTATGGTGCTAACTCAATGCAAATGTGGGACAGACATAATTATGTGTTCTGAAAAAAGGGGCAATGTCACGGACACTTAAGTGCTGAAAAGAAAGCTGGGCTTTAAAAAAAAAAAAAGCATAGCTGGACAAAATAAACATAAGTGCTTAAAATTAAAGGGAGCCGTGCTGCCTTTTTAACATGAAGTGCAGCCACATATGACAATGGATTAAAAGGCAGACAGTGGAGGAAGAAAAAAAGAAAAGTGGACACTTCTTTGTTGGACCCTGATGATTAGTTTCACTCGTTCTCAGAAGTCTCAGGTGGTTTCCTTCCACCAAGTGGCACTAGAGTACAAAAGATAACGTAGAAAGCACAAGCAGAGGGGGAGGCGTATCCGGCAGATGATCCTTACGCCACGCGGGTGGTACAGAGCAAACAAATGGGACGTGACGGATTCCATCCTAACATCACGTCCTGTGCCGAGTCCCATTTTGGTTTCTTGATAAATGCGCCTTTTCTTTCCAATCTGACATTTGACACCAATTCAGTAAAAAAATAATTCATAAGAAAATGCATGATTAAAACAAATGTGAGGAAAAGATGAGAGAGAAAAAAAACAAATCAATCCCTTTACAAAAATAAGGGATTTTTGCTTGGAGACCTATCTGTAACGGGTAAAGCTTTTTCAAAGTAAAATGCTTATACGGATGCCACGTCGCCACTTTTTTTTTGAGCATGTTAGAACTGTACGAATAAATACATATTCTCAGAATCAAAAGTGCAGCACTGTGCAAAATTGGTGCTAACAATTTAGCCTGGGTCCTTTAGTTCCCAGGGAGAGCTCGGCCTCTACCGTCTAATTCATGCAATTTGTCTTCATTTACTTTCCCCAGTTTCTGCTTCAGGAGAAAACTTGGAGAGCTGATTGAGCCATTCAGCCACTGACTACAACACATGACGGTAAGTTGGTGGATCTAATTTTGCACAAAAAAAAAAAGAGGAAAATTAAGGGTTTAAGTGCTTTTGGCTTCCATGTAGCCACATTAAGTGCAAGTAAAATAAAGAAAAAGAAATCTAGCTGGATACAAAGCAGTACCGTGTCTGCCGGCCTGAAAGAAGCCGTGGACGCTTTACAAGCGAGCTTCTTCATTGCACCTACAGGAGCTTTTCTCAACAACGGGTTATTATCACTGTTAGTAGAAAATTTCATATGATGTAAAAGGCTCAGTTAAAAGATGAAAGAAAAAAAAAAAAGACAGACACAGAAGGCCACCACACACCAAAGTCATCTTCTGTCTTTACCCGCCCAGAAAACCTTCTGTATCACGGTTTCATGTACATAAACAAAAATACATTCATTCAAGTCATTTTGGAACAGTTTCTTTTTTTTTTGTACACAAAATTACAAAAAAAGCTCCAAAAAGCACCATTGAATCGGCCTGTGGTGATGCGTGCTGCAGGCAGCGAACTGACCGCGAGCTGCTCACCTCCACAAAACAATTATATATCTCTTCTATGTGTCGGTGCGTGATACGTAGCTCTGCATATAACGTCGCACAGATACGCACCTGGTCTCAGCAATAAACCTCTGGAGGATGACTCGCGTGCGAGTGCAAATGCATCGGAGAACCTTTTACATTTGAATTAAAATAAATTCAGCGTAATAAAAGTTTTGTTTTTTTGTCATGAGGTTAGGCTGAACATTTTCCGTATTTACATAATCACAGCTTGTTTTCCTCTTTTGTGAGTTTAAAACTGTCCTCAACAGGCAACATTTATTCTGAGACAGAGTGGACATCCGACAGCAACTATGCATAATATGGTTTCACCATAATACGAAAAAAAATAAGTCTAAATAATGGAAAAGGGCAGGGCTACAAAACTATGTACAAGATTGATAAATAAGTGCGTGGTTTGAGGCGCCGCTTTGGGAACGTGTCTTTCATTGGCTCTGTCCATGTCACGCTGCCAACACGTCAAGCTATGTCAAATTAGCTTCCCATTGACGTCAAAAGCTAATCGAAACACAGAAACAGGCATGCTATTTTGATGCATAATACCAATAGACAAAAATGCACTAAAATATAGCAGTTGCAACTTGTTTTTCTTTTTCAACTTTTATCGTGTCAAACAACTAAAGAAAAAAATATCTATAAAACCGAGATACGTTAGTTTCCTCAAATAATGCAATTGGGTCCAAGTCATTCAGACATTTAAAAACAGAAATAGGTACTAGAGTAATAGCTGAAACAGTAATAATTCAATGAATAGAACTGATAAGAAAAGCAGCTTTTTGATATAAATGCATTTTTTAGTATGTACAGCATTTTTCTCTTATAAATTTATTATTTTTTTATATGTTTGTCTGGTCCAGCTTATTCTGCTGGTTTGATTGGAAAAGACGTCACTCCTGCTGCAGTGGTCCAGCGTGACCGACGCCACAGTCCGTGGATTGAGGGTAGAGAGTGAGCAAAGGAGGCGAGTGAGGTCAAACAGTTTTGGCCCTCTTCATCAGTCCCAGGTAGGCCAGGAAGGAGTGTTTGTGGGCAGTAGGTGAGGGAGAATGAGAGGGGGACACGGAGCTGGAGGAGAAGCGGAAAGGAGACGTGGCACGCCGGCAGCTGGGGTGGAGGTGCGAATGGAATGTGTAGCGGCTGTTGTGGGTGAACAAGGTGGTGAGGGGGATCAGGTGAGCCTGCTCACAGTTCCTGTACTGCTCCAAGATGCAGTGAGAGGAAGGAGAGACGATAGAGGGGAGGGCGCCCCCACTCGGGGTGCTGGGGTTTCTGGGAACATTGCTGCCATTAGTGCTAGCTAAGCAGTGACGAGGTACAGGGGCGGCGCTGTCAGGCGGGTGGGCCCTCCCCAGTGTAACTGACAGGGCGACAGACTGGAGGGCCTGGGAGGCCGTCAAACTCATTAATGGGCTGCTGCTTCCGCTCCCCCCACTGCTCCCGCCACCAAAAACAAACGGCTCCCGCCCCTTCTGTGCTGTCGACCCACCCGGTGATGTACCCTCTAGCGGCAGCTCCTCCTCATCCTCCTCTGCTTCTCCTCCTCCGTCCAGTCCCCCTGCTCCCCCACCCTGGTGTTTCTTGAGGTGGCGGCTGAAGACAAAGGGGTGTGTGGTGCTGAAAGGGCACTCGTGGCAGCCGAAAGTCTGACGTGGCGCGTGCTTCAGCTTCTTGTGCAGGTTGAGGTTGTCCTTGCGCTTGCAGCTATAAGAGCAGCGGTCGCAGTGGAATGGCCGCTCGCCCGTGTGCACGCGCACATGCTCAATCAGCTTGTTGGCCGTCTTGGATAAGTAGCCGCACTGATCACACTTGTAGTGGTTGCCCAGGCGGTGGCCACGCATGTGAGCATCCAGTGAGGCCTGGTCGGGCCACAGTGCCCGGCAGATGCGGCAGCGGTACTCCATCTTACAGTGCGTCTTAAGGTGGCACTGTATGGCCGCTGGACGGTTAGTGGAATAGATGCAGAAAGGGCACCTAGACAGTGCAAGGGGTGGGGTGGGGGTGGGGGTGGGGGGAAGAACACACAAACGAATTGAAGGGGAAGTTGAAGAACCACAACCCACAACTTGAATTTTAACAACACAAAGGAATGAAGAGGAGAGCAACAGGTAAATGAAAAGTGCACGTCCGTTCTATGTGCTCATGGTGGTAGATGTTCTATTTAATGGTGGGAGAAATGAGGTGTGAGGGGGGGTAGGGGGGAAGAAGGAGGGGAGGGGGAGTAGGTGGCAGGCTGAAGAAAAGATTGTAGCAATAGGACATGAAGGGAAATGACGAGATGGAGTGGCACTTACATTTAAATAGCACCTTTCATCTGCTCTGGGCCCCAAAGCGCTTCACAAACCCTGCAGAACAGAATGACCTCAGAAAAACCTCGAAATGGTTTCAGGCCCTCACTGGCTCTTTCTACACACTATATAGAAACACGTCATATAGCTCAAGTGCATACCAGTGTACACACTAGTCTGGAAATTAACAACAACAACAAAAAACAAACAAAAAAAACATTCTGATCCCAGCGGGGGTTTAAACGTTCAGGTCCATTAACTTACTACAGCTGTTTGCTCAATCCCACCTCTTAAATTGAATATAAATGTGGTTTACATAAATTTAGGGAGTGTCTGTATTTCACAGTACCAGAAAAAGGTTGAAACACATTTTATTACATAAAGCCGACCACTCGCTACACGATGCAGTTACGCCTCAACATAACCGTACTGCAGATTACACGTCACAGTGCGCACCAATGTAGCTGTGTGCACGCAAAAGACCATTTCCTCCATTTGATTTGTTCCATTGCATCTGTGCGAAACTGCCACGTGGGCACAAATGATCAAAAATAACATGATAAACGATGACTTGATGTTGGGTATTTATGTGAATAAAAAAAAAAACAAATACGTTCATTGAGCTCAGAATAGTGTTTGTCTTTGCCCGTGGCTGCATGTGCTGCCAAAATTATGTAAGTCCTTATTTCATGACCACACAATCAGTCCATGAAAACGATTCATATATGGGGCGTATGCAATGCAATTTCAGGTGAAACACTCCCTGGACACAGTGCACACAACGAAATTTGAGCGGAGCTTTAGTTTTGTATGCATGTGTGAATCATTGTAAAGCACCCTGAGCATAAAAAGTGCTGTGTCTATTTACAGGGGTGGAACGATACATGAGCTCACAATACGATACATATCACAATATACTTATCGCGATTCGATACATATCCCAATATATAATTACAGAGAAAGTATTTAAAGGTGAATGTTTCAAGAAAACCATTCTGAAGTATAAACTGAAATGACCCACTTCCTATTTGTGTATTTTATAAGTCATTTATGATTCTTTTGCAGGAGGTCATTATTTCTTCCATGCAGTAGTCGACATTTCATGTTATCACAATAATAATTAAAAAACAATACAATTCGATACAAGCCCCATGATATGATTATCACAAAACACAATGTATCATTCCACCCCTGTCCATTTACCATCTCTCAAAGATGCTCATTCAAAACGCAGTTGCTCTATGATGGTGGAAAAACGCACATTTCTCTCGCGTTAGCAAGTTGCCAGTTTAATATACAACGTTAACATAGACATACGAGGTCTGTTAGAAAAGTATCGGACCTTTTTATTTTTTGCAAAAACCTGATGGATTTGAATCACGTGTGCTTGCATGAGCAAACTTTGAACCTTTGTGTGCATGCGTGAACTTTTTCACGCCTGTAGATTGCATCATTTGCTGGTAAGCAGCCTTTGTGTGAGGATGTGCAGTGCGCTCGGCGGATTTTCGTTTCAAGGAAAAAGACAGAACAACTAGAGCAGCACCGCATCAAATTTTGCCAGAAACTGGGCGACAGCCAGGTGGAAACCATTCGGATGATTCAGACGGCTTCGGTGACTTTTCAGTCGTGTGACTATCTGTGAAATTGTGGAAGAGCTGGGCATGTCACAGCATGTCCTGTGAGACTTCCAACACAGAGGCGCTTCTGCGCCGCCGTCAGCAGCAGCATGAATTTCACCACCAATCTTTTCATGGCCAAATCTTCTGTCACTGTGGAATGTACTGAAAAAATGCAGATGTCCACCTCTTCCGCAATTTCTCGGATAGTCACACGATGGTCCCGCATCACCACAGCGTTCACTTTGGAAATGATCTGGTCATTTCAGCATGTTGATGGCCGACCGGAGCGTGGCTCGCTCTCCACCGTTGTACGGACGTCTTTAAACCGGTTGTACCGCTCCTTAATCTGTGTGATGCCCAAAGCATCGTCACCGAAAGCCGTCTGAATCATCCGAATGGTTTCCACCTGGCTGTCGCCCAGTTTCTGGCAAAATTTGATGCAGCGCTGCTCCAGTCGTTCCGTCTTTTTCCTTGAAATGAAAATCCGCCGAGTGCGCTGCACACGTCCCACACAAAGGCTGCTTACCAGGAAATGAAGTAATCGACAGGGGTGAAAAAGTTCACGCATGCGCACGAAGGTTCAAGGTTGGCTCATGCAAGCACACGTGATTCAAATCCATCAGGTTTTTGCAAAAAATAAAAAGGTCCGATACTTTTCTAACAGACCTCGTATTTCAGGTTAATCTGGTTTCGCACTGAATGTATTCACTCACTCAGCACAGCTAAGCAACAAGTCCACAATTAACAGTAATAATGCTGTAATACTGCAGTTTGATCATCTACAAAGGGACTCATTTTGTGTTTGTTTAAAACGCAACTCACTCAAACGTTGTCGCCGACATGATTTAATGAAATGCTACTCTCCAGACATTCGGCAATGTTGAGGACATCCTAATGCGACTGTCTATACAGAAGAATAGATAGTATACAGATGTGTGTTCATGACATGATGAGGGGAGAATCATAATGATAATCATGGTTCTGCACATGCACAGGCTGAAGGTGTGGGGACTCAAAACATGGAATGAATCGAGTTACTGGAAATGAAGTTTTAAAACACATCATGAGTTGTTCTTCGCTTACTGCAGCTTTAAATGATGAGGCAACATTTGCATGTACACAAGATGCATCTGTCCCAAGATGTCCCTCAGTACTGTCCAAGAGTTCTGACCGCTAACTAAGTACAACTCAAAGAGATGTTCAGTGAAAGAAAACACACAATTTCATACGTAATCCCTTTAAATACATGCAATTACTGTCAGGTCTATAAATGCTTGTACATGGGAGAAGTTTTTTTCGTAGCCATCCACGACAGCAGGTTACTGTAATGATACAACTACTCTAGTTTAACATCTTTGAAGTAAACCTCAGAATATGGCTGGAGGATGTTCTTGATCTGGCCAGCTGTTTCCTAACTCACTTCTATGTTCTTTCTTTTTAGGATGGATCCAAACAGTTGAAGCCTAACGCTATATTTCTGCTCCGTCTCTCCCTTTGATGGATTTTTTGGTTTGGTTCATCCTAATGGTGGCTCAGTTCAAAGGTAGTGACAGTTCTGTGCAATTTCTCTTAACCAAAACCCAAACATAACACTTAAACTCTCGGCCAGGGGGTCAACAACCTGCTCCTGGAGGTCACCTGCCCTGCAAGTTTTCCATCAGTACCTGCTGCAACCACAGCTGATTGAGCTCTTGATTGAGTGAGCTCACCTGACTTAACAGTGGGTGGAGCAGGGAGAGTTGGAAAACATGCAGAGCAGACGCTGTAGGCGTTTGCTTACTTCAGTGTAAAATAATAAAGACAGTCAATTAAACAGCCAACTGTCCAGTTACTCCTTAAGAAAGGGAAGAACATTCAGGTCTGCAAGTATTTGGACAAAGTTGTAATTTGCATCTGTACACTGCCAAAATGTGTGGAGATGACACAAAAGAATCAAGATGTGCCTGTAGTGTAGACTGAGTTTAATTCAAGTGTTTTACCACAAATACTACATTAACCATTTAGGTATTACAGCGAGTTTTATACACAGTCCCTCCATCTCAGAGGCCAAATCAACTGGACAAACTGTGAGATTATTAACACACATAACCCATTTTAAAGCCAGTTTTTCAGACACGCCAGGAGATAATATGGTAAATCCACCTGGAGTTAGTAGTTCTTAAAATCACAGTGACCGTACAAGACAGACAAGTGAAAGAACCAAGACAACTGCAACAACTCTGTCAGTGTTACAGGTTTGGAACCAAGATTTTGCTCGTTTACTAGTGTGCTTGGGGTCATTGTCTTGTTGAAACACCCATTTCAAGGGCATGTCCTCTTCAGCATAAGGCAACATGACCTCTTCAAGTATTTTGACATATCCAAACTGATCTGTGATACCTGGTATGTGATATATAGGCCCAACACCATAGTAGGAGAAACATGCCCATATCATGATGCTTGCACCACCATGCTTCACTGTCTTCACTGTGAACTGTGGCTTGAATTCAGAGTTTGGGGGTCGTCTCACAAACTGTCTGCGGCCCTTGGACCCAAAAAGAACAATTTTACTCTCATCAGTCCACAAAATATTCCTCCATTTCTCTTTAGGCCAGTTGATGTGTTCTTTGGCAAATTGTAACCTCTTCTGCACGTCTTTTATTTAACAGAGGGACTTTGCGGGGGATTCTTGCAAATAAATTAGCTTCACACAGGTGTCTTCTAACTGTCACAGCACTTACAGGTAACTTCAGACTGTCTTTGATCATCCTGGATCTGATCAATGGGTGAGCCTTTGCCATTCCGGTTATTCTTCTATCCATTTTGATGGTTGTTTTCCGTTTTCTTCCACGCGTCTCTGGTTTTTTTTTGTACATTTTAAAGCATTGGAGATCATTGTAGATGAACAGCCTATAATTTTTTGCACCTGCGTGTAAGTTTTCCCCTCTCCAACTTTTTAAATCAAACTACGCTGTTCTTCTGAACAATGTCTTGAACGTCCCATTTTCCTCAGGCTTTCAAAGAGAAAAGCATGTTCAGGTGCTGGCTTCATCCTTACATAGGGGACACCTGATTCACACCTGTTTGTTCCACAAAATTGACAAACTCACTGACTGAATGCCACACTACTATTATTGTGAACACCCCCTTTTCTACTGTTTTACTAATAACCCAATTTCATAGCCTTAAGAGTGTGCATATCATGAATGCTTGGTCTTGTTGGATTTGTGAGAATCTACTGAATCTACTGGTACCTTGTTTCCCATGTAACAATAAGAAATATACTCAAAACCTGGATTAATCTTTTTAGTCACATAGCACTACTATTATTCTGAACACTACTGTACATTGTGCTGCTTTTGTTTTTTTTATCAGCAGCACCAGTAGTTATACAGCTTTGTGTCAGTGACACAGAGAAGGACTTTCTTAAAAAGATGTAAAACATCAGCTTCTTTGTTCCACTCCACCATCAAGCTGTGACTGCTGCTGCACTAGACAAAAGTTGGACTATCTCCACTTTGTCCAATCACAGCCACAGACGTCTGTAACTCCTCCAGAGTTGTCATGGGTGTGTCAATGACTCCTTATTGCACCTTCATTCAGTTTGTAGAAACTGCCTCCTCTTGTCTAACTTATCATACAGTACCATACTGTTTGTATTTCTTAATGATTGATGGAAATGAAGTCCAAGACATGTTTATTAACTTGGAAATATTTAGGCATCCAAGAAATGTGGCTGTAAATGTTTTGATTTGTATTAACAGTAATCCTTATATTTATAAGTTTGGGAGGTTCTTCACCTTGCATATGAAAGTAACATATATATTAAAAAATATTGCATTATCATCTATGATCACAAGATGGCACCATCTACAAGCACAACAAGCTGTTCATGTACACGTACACACACACACACACACACACACACACACACACACACACACACACACACACACACACACACTGAATGAAGGACTGCAATTCACTCTGGGGAAAAAGAAAAATTCTTAGCGAATGAGTAAATTTAAGAAATGATTTCTGCACCTGCAAGACCGTGCTTAAAAGGGAAAAGAACTTTTATACTGCTCAATACAACCCTTGCTTAGACTGTGTTAGACAACAAGAACAACAGCGAGTCAGCTTAGCTATGGTAAGTCTATTATCTTTCAAAAATTGTTTTTGTTATGAATTAATAATGCACCAAGTTTTCAAATATTTGAGGATACACTGCACGTTACTTGCATACTGTGACTGGTACACAAACATTAATTAGGTTGTTAACTTCTGATTGCTAACAAAGGGTTTGCAGTACTAATAAATAATTTTGAAAAAATGTTTGAGCTTTATACCCCGTTGCAACTTACAGTGCATCCAGAAAGTATTCACAGCGCTTCACTTTTTCCACATTTTATGTTACAGCCTTATTCCAAAATGGAGTACATTAATTTTTTTCCCTCAAAATTCTACTCACACCACCCCATAATGACAACATGAAAAACATTATTTTGAAATTTTTGCAAATTTATCAAAAATAAAAAACTAAGAAATCACGTGTACATAGTACGTAGTGTACGTAGTATTGGCACCTTTTGCTCAATAATTTGTTGGTGCACCTTTGGTATCAATTACAGCCACAAGTCATCTTGAATATGAAGCCACAAGCTTGGCACAGGTATTTTTGGGCAGTTTTGCCCATTCCTCTTTGTAGCACCTCTCAAGATCCATCAGGTTGGATGGGGAACAACAGTGCACAGCCATTTTCAGATCTCTCCAGAGATGTTCAATCAGATTCAGGTCTGGGCTCTGGCTGGGCCACTCAAGAACATTCACAGAGTTGTCCTGAAGCCACTCCTTTGATATCTTGGCTGTGTGCTTAGGGTCTTTTTCCTGCTGAAAGATGAACAGTCGCCCAAGTCTGAAGTCAACAGTCCTCTAAAGCTTAATCTTTGTCTCATCACAGCAGAAAATTCTATTATCTCACAATCTGAGAGTCCTTCAGGTGCCTTTGTGCAAATTCCAGGTGCGCTGCAATGTGCCTTTTACTAAGGACTGGCTTCCATCCAGCCACTCTACTATACAGGCCGGATTGGTGGATTGCTGTGGAGATGGTTGTCCTCCTGGAAGGTTCTCCTCTCCCCACAAAGGAATGCTGGAGCTCTGACAACGTGACTATCAGGTTCTTGGTCACCTCACTGACTAAGGCCCTTCAGAGTTTAGATGGGCGGCCAGCTCTAGGAAGAGTCCTGGTAGATCCAAACGTCTTCCAGTTACGCATGATGGAGGCCACTGTGCTCATTGGGACCTTCAAAGCAGCAGAAATGTTTCTGTATCCTTCCCCAGATTTGTGCCTTGAGACAATCCTGTCTTGGTGGTCTACAGACAATTCCTTTGACTTCATGCTTGGTTTGTGCTCTGACATGCACTGTTAGCTGTGGGACCTCATGTGTAGACAGGGGTGTGCCTTTCCAAATCATGTCCAATCAACTGAATTTACCCCAGGTGGACTCCAATTAAGCTGTAGAAACATCTCAAGGAGGATCAGTGGAAACAAGTACACCTGAGCTCAATTTTGAGCTTCATGGCAAAGGTTGTGAATACGTAGGTACATGTGATTTCTTAGGTTTTTTTTTAAATGAAAAATCTAATTAAAAAAAACTTTTTTCAAATCAAATCAATTTTATTTATATAGCGCCAAATCACAACAAACAGTTGCCCCAAGGCGCTTTATATTGTAAGGCAAAGCCATACAATAATTACGGAAAAACCCCAACGGTCAAAACGACCCCCTGTGAGCAAGCACTTGGCAACAGTGGGAAGGAAAAACTCCCTTTTAACAGGAAGAAACCTCCAGCAGAACCAGGCTCAGGGAGGGGCAGTCTTCTGCTGGGACTATGAGGTCTACTATGAGGTCCCTAAAATAAGATGGGACCTGATTATTCAAAACCTTATAAGTAAGAAGAAGAATTTTAAATTCTATTCTAGAATTAACAGGAAGCCAATGAAGAGAGGCCAATATGGGTGAAATATGCTCTCTCCTTCTAGTCCCCGTCAGTACTCTAGCTGCAGCATTTTGAATTAACTGAAGGCTTTTCAGGGAACTTTTAGGACAACCTGATAATAATGAATTACAATAGTCCAGCCTAGAGGAAATAAATACATGAATTAGTTTTTCAGCATCACTCTGAGACAAGACCTTTCTAATTTTAGAGATATTGCGCAAATGCAAAAAAGCAGTCCTACATATTTGCTTAATATGTGCATTGAAGGACATATCCTGATCAAAAATGACTCCAAGATTTCTCACAGTATTACTAGAGGTCAGGGTAATGCCATCCAGAGTAAGGATCTGGTTAGACACCATGTTTCTAAGATTTGTGGGGCCAAGTACAATAACTTCAGTTTTATCTGAGTTTAAAAGCAGGAAATTAGAGGTCATCCATGTCTTTATGTCTGTAAGACAATCCTGCAGTTTAGCTAATTGGTGTGTGTCCTCTGGCTTCATGGATAGATAAAGCTGGGTATCATCTGCGTAACAATGAAAATTTAAGCAATGCCGTCTAATAATACTGCCTAAGGGAAGCATGTATAAAGTGAATAAAATTTCACACTGTCATTATGGGGTATTGTGTGTAGAATTTTGAGTAAAAAATGAATTTCATCTATTTGGAATAAGGCTAACAAAGTGTGGAAAAAGTGAAGCTCTGAATGCTTTCTGGATACACTGTACACTCTGGAAAACATGGGTACTCACGGCCATGAAAATGGGGGCCAATATGTAAAAGCTGCTGTAATTCCTAAATGGTTAATGCAGTAACTTTTTTATTAAAACTCTTGAGTTAAAGCTGAAAGTCGGCACTACACGCACATCTTCATTAATTTCATCTCCATTGTGGTGTTGTACAGAGGCACAAAATATGTATTCATACAAAAGTGTCCCTGTCCACATACTTATGGGTCTAGCAACAAATAAACTGTGTAATTTTCTAGACTTTACAATATATTTCCTTTTTGTTTTTTGTTAATTTGCCAAATCTGATGCTAAGACCACAGGAATTCTGCTAATTTTATGAAGTGGGGAAATCAATCTTACTGAAATATTGCAGTTAACTTTTTTATTTAATGACAGTAAATTTATATATATAAAAGATATGCATATGAAAATGTACCTTATACTTCACAGGAGGACTTCTCTTCAAATTGCATTTAATTAGGCAAGAGAATGGTAAGACTATGGAACAGAGTGTAACATTTTTGTGTGAGTCATTCCTGTGATGGGATTAAAACTAACTTCATCAGTGTGGTGAATACTGAGGTCAACAGATGGGCTTTATGTAAGTGTGCCGGGCCTGAAATGAGACAGACATGTGTTACAGAACAACAAAGGCTCCTATAGGACGATGGAGATGACAGTAAACATGAGGAGGCTCACTGCTCTACCCGTCAAATTCAGCACTCTAAGGCCAAGTGACGCGTATCAACGTATTGGCTGCATGGAGATGTTTGTTGATTAAAAATGCTGTGTTCTTAGTGTCAATACAGCAGGTTTGTAACAACAAAATGTCACAGATGGATGTGACTGACTACTGAAGTGTTGCTGAGAGCTTGTTTTAATTGAAACCAGCCGTGTCCATTGCCCCAGTGTGCTCCAGCCTGGATTATGAGGCCATATTTGGTTTATTAAGAGAACTGGATTCAGGAGCTCAAGATGGAGCTTTGTTTATCTCAATAACAATTTGCTCACCCCATGCACAATATAAAAAGGGTTTCAATTTTCTTCTACAAAAATAAATAAATCAGATTTTCTTTAAGTCAGTGGGACCAGTGGGTTAGAGCCACAACATCTACTGATTAACAGATTATTTGTCAGCTGTTTTAGTAATTGATTTATTGTGTGTGTGTGTGTGTGTGTGTGTTTAATGTCAAAAGTATCTGATTTCAGTTTGTTAAAATGCAAATATTTTCTGGTTTCGGTCCTCCTCTCTGACAGTAAACTGAACATCTTTGAACTGTATTTGGACAATTGAAACTGAAAATTGAAACTGTAGACAAAACAGTACATTTGATATCATTGTGGACTTTGGGGAACATCGATATTACTCTCTATCATTTTGATATTTTTATGGGCCAAACAACTAATGGACAGACTATATCACAACATTAATTAACAATGTAAATAATAGTTAGTTGTAGACCAGCGAAATCTATTTTATTTTCTGTTTTTGTGTCTCAGGAAGAATCAAAGCTGTTTGCAAGATTTTCATCTAGATTTTTTTCCATAAATGCCTTTTTGATTTTTGACACTTTTCTATCCTTTATATTTTGAATTTTTTTTATTTGCAAAATAAGTACTGTTTATGACAAACTAGTTAAATGCAATTAAATTGATTATATAAAAATAATAATTGTTAGGACCCCTGTCATATCTTGACGATTTAGCAAGCGTATGCTTACCGTATTAAAAACGCTGGCATACGCAAGCGTACATCTAATAAATTATGCAGCTGTCACACCATGGCGATTTAGCCAGCGTACGCCGACAGCCCCGTTTATACCGAGTGGTCCAGGTCGGTGCTGCATGGTATGTTACGGGGTGGAACAGTTAAGTCTGGCTTGGTTTGCATCTCTACTGCCAGTGTCCTGTCGAGATGAGGTGAACGTCGAGATAAGGTGCGTCGCGCTACTGTGCATGCATGCGCACATCGCTCTACCCTGGACTTGAAGACATCACCCGTCGAGATGAGGTGCCTCGCGCAACTGCACATGTGGAGATGATGTAACTTGCTCGACGTACAACTGCGCATGCGCATTTTGTTTTGTTTTTTCCGAGTTAAAGTATTTTTTTATTAATTGTATTCAGTGTATTTATAGCCTAGTAAGTAAAACATTTTCTGTATTTTACGTTAGGAGCATAAATGTATGTATATGTATATTTTGCCTGTCGAAATAAGCTAACTCCAGGTTAAAAATACTTATCGTTTTATAGTGAGTAGATTTTATACATTACTATGTTCGGATGAACAATTTATACATTTACTTGCCCATCAAAATAAGTGAACTTCGTCAAGTAATTTTTTCAGTGCATGCATGTGCAGTTACACGAGGAATCTCATCTCGACAGAACACCGGCAAAACACTTTTGTTTGGCAGGTGGAACATTTAAATATTGATGAGCATGTCACTGAGCGTGCGTACACTGTCGCACGGCAGCTCTTCTCCACACGGAGGCAAAACTGAGTAATTTAACATTATTTTATTTTGTTATATTTTAGACTTGGTGGATCATGGGATTTATTTTCATTGCATGCAGAGTGCAGAATTATCGACTGATGGCTGTGGTAAACACTGACGTGAATGAACAAGGCGCTGTGACTCTTTCAACTTCTAAAACAAGTTAATTGGCTTGTTGTCGGTGTTACGGTCTGATTGGTCCCCCTGCCTGGTTCATATATGCACAGGGAGCAGAAAAACCACAGAGGAACTTCTTTTAAAAACTATGTTTCTTCAGCCACAACAAGGAACTGTATTTTCAGACGATGTTTTCCATAATCAGGATGCTTTATGTGGATACATTTTCGTAAAGCTGTGATGATGAATCTGACTGAAACGATGTAACAGGTAATATTAGTTTACTCAATGTGTGAATGGCTTTAATATTGGAAACGGTCTGTTTGCATGAGGACTGCAGCTTTCAGCCAATGGACAGCAGTAATGGATGTATTTCTACTTACGAGTAAATTACAAGAAAGGTGTATCAACAATAGCATAACTTACCTACAATTTACATTCCGTATTTGCGGAACGTACGAGTCATACGCTGGCATACGTCAAAAATATTGTGCATGCCCAAAATTTTTCGAGGTACTCGCCGTATTACAACGTATATCAGCGTGCTAACTTAATAGGCGCATGCCAGCCTTTTTAATATGGTCGGCATATGCTGGCTAAATTGTCAAGGTGACACAGGGGTGTTAGCTGCAACACTCATTTGGGGGACCGCCCCTAGGAAATCGGAAACTTCTATATGATCTCAGGTGGATTCTGATGCATTACATCAAAACATAGCATAACAGTCAAATCCTGTATGATTTCTCATCAACAGTCAGAAATTATACCAAAAGTGATAAATATGAAGCATTATTAGATTTGTTTTTAAACAGCATTTGGTTTGCACAGCATTACTGAACACACTCAAGTGAAAGATGCCATAACATCATGTGAGGAGTGACATCCTGAGTGGCCACCGGACTAAAGGTAAATGAAGAAACTCAGTTAACTTAAACCCCAGACATGTCCAGCAGGTGGCAGACAAGTCTATGAGACATTACGTAAGCAAAACAATGTTGCTTTTTGAATTGTTCTGGTGCATCAAAGTTCATCAACATCTAATCATTTTATCTTCACTATATGCTCTTTTAATTTGCAGAGTCAAGATGAGAGCATTTACTGTTTTTCACTTATTACATTAACAAACCGAAGAGGATAAACTCATTTGTTTTCCATTTAATTACTGCATTTCACACGTTGATGGCATAGTTCCACATTAAAAGGATGAAATTTCTGATAAACTATCCTTTCCTGCTTTAGAAAAATATGAATTTTCCATTTCAAATCAAATATAACTGAATTGTTGATTCTCCTGATATCGTGACAGTATAACAAACTTGGTAGCTGTTTTTCAATAAACACTGAAAAATAATGTTTGCCAACACCCTTGGTAATGCTGCATTGTCATAAAACAGACATGGTCAGAAACAGACTGTGCAGGAAGATGTGGATGATGAACAGAGTTTTGCGGCCGTTTTCACTGTCATGTCAGCTAGAGTGAAAATTTTTAGCGCATTTACAGTTAGCCTACGGCCAGTGATGCCGATAACGAGTTACTCTAATCTGACCACTTTTTTTTTTAACGTAATGAGTAATTAACGCGTTAATCTTTCCAAATCAGTAATCAGATTAAAATTACTTCTCCAAGTCACTGTGCGTTACTATTATTTTTACATTGTGGGTCGATAGCAGCATTAAACTTGGTCCGTGGGCAGGGGGTCGGGGTTCGACTGCACTGCCCACTTTAAGTGAGCTGTGAGCTTTTCATCCGCAGTATTCTGCAGCAGCTACGACTCGTCCTCGCCTCTTAAAGCGCGGTGACAACAGCACACCTGCACTGAGCTTTACAAAGACATTTTTTTGCTTTTTTTCTCCTTTATTAAGAATTC
The DNA here is from genome assembly GCF_902500255.1 of Thalassophryne amazonica. Classification (NCBI taxonomy): domain Eukaryota; kingdom Metazoa; phylum Chordata; class Actinopteri; order Batrachoidiformes; family Batrachoididae; genus Thalassophryne; species Thalassophryne amazonica. The sequence goes on along the minus strand of NC_047117.1, from coordinate 22,157,948 downwards.
TGAGCTGAGCTGCTCTGTATCTGCTCGCTAAAAACAGCTGATCCTCCGCGACGCGTCAACAACTAACACTATTTTCCACTCAAATGCACCTAAACTCTCTTTCTGAGGACCACATGATGTGAAAACACAATAAAACTTTCTTACCTGTAAATCTGGTCATGTTTTCTGCATAAATAAATGTTATCCATTCTTTGTGCTCAAATGCCAAAACAGGGGCGAATCCAGATGGAATGGGGGCGTGGGGCAAGGATGTGCCCCCCCACAACAACCCTAAAGGTCTAGTTTTGAAGCCTTTTTTAACTACAACTACTAATACTACTTATAATAATAATAATTTTGACAAGTAAAATGTTTACAGAGAATTTAAATGTTAGAAAGAATTTAATAGTTACATTTATAAACAATGTAGGTTAGAAATTGCAAGTTTTACTGGTACAGTGTTGTCAACAGTTAAATATGAGGTCAAGAAAGAGATCTTTATTTTACTTTTCATAAGACAAGTATTTATTTTCATTGAAGTCACAAAAGGGTGACTATAAAGTGAGTTTTGGCAAAACAAGTATTACTGTCATGTTGAGGTGGCAGAGGGTTGTTGTCGGCAGCTGGGGAAAGTAATTAAAAAAGTAACTAGTAATCTAACTTAGTTACTTTTACAATTGAGTAATCAGTAAAGTAACCAAGTTACTTTTTCAAGGAGTAATCAGTAATCAGTAATTGAATTACTTTTTCAAAGTAACTGTGGCAACACTGCCTACGGCTACCTGGTAACTTCCTCATCGTCTCTGGATAGTCGCCATGTCGTGCTTTTTTTTATTTTCACTATCTGACGCACACTCACGTAGCCTGAGCCACAATTCAAACATGAGCCAACTGACTGGGATTAGATCCCAGCCCTCACAGTTACACTTTAAATGCTTAGTGTCTGAAGTGACCTGATGCATGTTACAATACATACGGCGCATGTAACATAAAATAACTGAAACCACTGTTGGATTTTGGGATATTTGTGTCCATTTTCAAACTGATTCCAAATACAAACTTCAGTTCTCCTTCAAAGCCATGAGCACACTCCAAGCATTAGTCTGTGAATATGATGAGAGTGTGTGTGTGTGTGTGTCTTTGTGTAGTGAATGAGTGAAGGGTGGGTGATGTTGGGGAAGACGGGTGGAGATAGGAACATCTGTCTGTACTTGCTTTCCTTACTTGAGCCCTCCGGAGGGGACGGTGTGGCACTTTTTGTGTTCCAGCAGCTGCTCGGGTGTCTTCAGGAATTTGTGGCAGACATCGCACTCAAACATGCGTGTGATGAGGTGGATCTGCAGGTGTCGTTCGTACATGCTGCGCGTCTTGCACACAAAATTGCAGAAGACACACTCGAAACCTGAAGAAGAGTGAAAGGAGGAGAGGAAGAGTTCAGTCCCACAAGATAATCAGTTATTCAGATATTTTGTAACATTAGCAGGTCTTTTCAGGGTCGTGAGTTCTGACCAGCACAGTAGTGCTTGTTTTCTGATAGGAAGGTCGCTGGTTTGACGTCACTCTCTTTGTAAATCTGGAGTTGTATCGGAGAGGTGTCCAATGTAAAATGTGCTAAATCAACATGCAGAGCCATACCACATCTGCTGTGGCAGCCCTGAGTAAAATGGGAGAAGCCAAAATAATTCAGACTGTTACACATGGAAAAAAAAAATCATCTGGCCTGTCCTATGACTTATATTTCAAAGCAACCTATATATTTAAAATACTGCATTACCACCTACAGCCACACATGACAATTTGCTCTTGTATACCGATATGAATGAGGAACTGTCTGATCCACACTCCACAGCAGAAGGTGGCAGTAATGCAGTAATGTTCCATTAAGTTGCATGCTAACTGCCTTCAAGCAAGAAGAATGAGAAGGATGTCCAGGGTTTTAGAGAATGAGTGAAATTAATAAATCATGTTCACAAACTCAAAGACCAGGGTTCTTGACTAAAGAGAGAATAACCTTCAGACTTAAACACTCAAGTTTGTACTTTATGGGACAGCCAGAGGACAGTGAGGATGACTAGTCTATGGTAAGGCTAAATGTAATGTTTTAAATATGTATAATCAATTAAAAAGTTTAATTATATACAGAGAGAGAGAGAGAGAGAGAGAGAGAGAGAGCGAGCCTGGAAAATATGGTACCTCTGCGAAGCTTGAGATGATTGGCACAGGTGTCTATGATGCAAGGCCAACATCAGGCCCACACAAATTTTATTTTAATAAAATTATAAAAATGAAATAATTCTGATTTTACAGCTTGTAAATACAGTAAAAAACACACACATATAAGGGATTCAGGTGGACCAGCGAATTTTGTCCGTTATAATCAAAATCTGTTGTATGTATAAAATGGACAAAACCCACTATATGTAATATATATATGTCGCAGACACAAACGAGCGAAGCTCTTCAGCATCTCACCATGTCATTTAGGACTTGAGACTTTTTTCCAGTAAATGCTTCTGGAGAGCATTAGTATATGGTGTTTATTACAGGGAAAACCAGGCAAAAGTATTGAGACTTTTGCTTTTGTCCGGTGAGTGCGAATATCTGGTTTATACGATGATGGTTTAAGAGTGTTTTACTATATCTATTAGCCTCTCATACTTATGACTTCTCCTGGCTCCTAAGTGTAACTGAGCTGCTCTTAATTTTGACTTAACATTACATAATTATGTTTCAGGTCATTGCTATGACTTAGACCTACCTTGTAATAGGGGGAGTGCGCATGTCCAGAAGCAGCCCTCACGCAATGCATCATGGGCTAATCTGGATGCCTACACCGCCATCCATGTATATCAACAAAGAGGGATGCGGTACTTTTAACATAATTTTGGACACAGAAGGTGTACCTGGAGCTATTACTAACTCACCATTCATGGCAGCAACAGTAGCAGAACTTAAAAGATGGCTAAAGTCCAGAATTGCAAGTTTAAAAGACAAGAAAAAGGATCTGATAGAAAGGTGAGTCCCGACTAACTTGCTTCTAGGAGTTATTACTTTGTGTGAGTGATGGGACTCTGAACCTCCGGGGAAAGAAAGATGTTTCAAGTTTCAGAGTTGTTTCAAATGCGGCAGGACAGCTTTGTCCTACTATATAGGTGGCTTTGATGGAAGTGGCTTGAGTGGAAAAACCGTTGGTGTGTCCACCATGTACGTTTTCTGGCTGCTGCAGACTCTGTGGGTTGATGTCATCTTGAACTTACTAAACTTGCGCTTATTTCCAGCCCTTCCATTACTGCGAATCCACTTGTTTCTAAGTGTTGCATATTTAGGAAAAAACCTAAAACATTACATTTATCCCTGAGATGGTTAGTGAAGCATGCAAGGACACAAGTAATCCCTGCCATTTTGAGCCTTTTGTTGATTTCCTGAGTGTGTCTGCAGCAGGCATACATCTCCCACATTCCCCTGCGTGGCCAAAATCCAATACGGCAGGTATACAATCCCCCTATTATGATTTAAACTCTCATAATTGTGTCTCGCAATTACAAGATAATTACTACATTGTGACATCAACCCAGTATAAACAAATTTCCAAAGAATAAATAATTGTAACATTTTATTTTGTAATCACTACCATCCTTTAGCAGAAGATGTTTATTAGAGACTTTGTATCCCCTGACTTGGCTGCTGTGGTTTACACTGTTATTTAATCATGTAAATGTACTGTTCATAAAAAGTCTGGTTCCATCAGAAACACTGGTATTCATTGAGAGACAATGCAGATAAAGTATCTAGTCCAAGGACACACAAGTGGCATGGCCTGGAATCAAACCCAGGTCTACATACTGTTAGTCCAGTTCTTTATCCCACTGAGCTACCTACTCTAAATCCTGTAATATTTATCAAGGTATTTCAGATTGAAAAGTAAATCCTACAATTTCTTGCCTTTTTCAGACTTCTCCTCAGTTCCTGATCCTGAGTGGCTTCCAGAGCTGGATTGGCTACCTGCAGAGGAGGGCGGGGCTAGCAGACTCTTGAGTTCTTCATTACTGGGGGCGAGATCGCCACCCTCAGAGCTGTTGAGTGAATCACTGAGAGCTGAGAGGGAAGAGGAGGTACTCTTGGTCTCACTTAGTGGACTCCTTGAGTTCAAACCTGGGTACAAGAATGCACAAAGTGACAAACGATGATTCTCGTGTTCATTGTTTGCGTTACCCACACGTGTGCAGATTCAACCCAGCTCATTCTGAAATGACATCATGTGTGAAAAGCTACAGACTGCACACCTAATGCAGAAAAAATGGTGTTGGGTGGCCTGCCTGCTTTACATCGAGTACATAACACACATTAGCATGCACGCGGAATACAAGCAGCCTCTGCTGCATCGTTCTGCTCTCCAACTGAAGCCCTGCTGCCAGTCCAATCAAAATGCAGTGGGCTTTTATTGATCCCCTTCTCTAAGTCTGCAATTCACTGGAAAGAGAGAGATTTAGAAGGGGAGGGGGAGAGAAAGAGAGGTGAGGCGCGTGGGTCATGGTCGAAGGAGCTAAGATGGCGGGAGCATCTCAGGGCACAGCTCAACAAAGGGCATTCACTGAGGAGGGACTGAAAAGAGAAGAAAAGGCTGCACATGGAGTGAAATGGTTGATCTACCTTTTTAATACAAGCACTGAACACACACCACCTTAATCATGCAGCACACACGTTTAACACAAAGAATCAAAGTAATAGAAGATATGATTAATTACCTTCAATCAAATCTGAATGCACCAGGGTCATTTACAGCAGAGTCTTGGCAGCATTGTGAATACAGTATTGAACCAGCTTGAAAAAGCTTATCTCTTCTGCTGCAGTATTTATTGTCTACTTGCCTTGTCTTACGATATCCAAAAGGCTAATGCCACAGAATATAAGCAGAGAGAGAGAAAAAGGATGCTGTTGTGCATTGACCTTGAAGTACACCTTAACTGAAAAACATTAAATTTTCTCTTTTACATTCTTCTGTAAATGAGTGTTCATGACATTAATGAAAAGAAAAAGTGTTGTTTTCAGGGTGCATGTCAACAGAGGCAGAATGTTCACGATCCTCCCAAACGTGCAAATGAAATCTAGCCAGTGCTTATCACAGGAGATCACGCACCGTAGTATCTACGTATTGCCACTGTGGCAACAGGGGGCTTTGTCCATCAGAAGTGACGCAAAATACCCGGCTGAATGGATATAAATTACCCAGAATTTTAACTTGATGACACAAATGTCTGTTAAGACAAAGTAGGCTAATTTGGTTTTTCTGTTTCCTGTTTCTTCAGCTTGGTAAATCTTTGTACAAACCTTGTAACTGTTAGAATGGCCTAAGCAGTGGGTCATCCCTCTGAGTCTGGTATACTTGAGGTTCCTTCCTCAACATCATCACAGGGAGTTTTTCCTTACCACTGTCACCTGTGTGCTTGCTCAGGGGGGTTGGTAAGGTTAGACCTTATTCGTGTGAAGTGTCTTGAGGCAGCTTTGTCGTAATTTGGAGCTGTATAAGTAAACTGAATTGTACCTGCCAACTTGGTGCTAATGGGATTACACTATTTTCATGATTATAGATATAAGTTTCGGTTACTTTATGCTAATTTTAAAATCTTTTGTTTCATTATTTTAAATTTTGAACAGAGGTCATGTCAAAGAAAAAGAAGTTAGTCCTTCATAGGTCCTGAAGCCCATTGGTGCCCATGCCTATCCCCAGATTCCGTAGTGTGAAGCGGATTAATTTACAACTTGCCTGGATGGGATAACCAGTCCATTGTAAGTAAGTAAAGGCACCTTGACACTTGCACGCATTTGACCCCTGCACTGCCACGCAATTCTTCGTGCCAATTTGATCTGCTGGACGCCACTGGAAGCTCTGTTATATAAAATAATTATTTCGTAGCAGATTAATCATTTGCTCTCAGAACTTGACTTTGGAAACCACCTCTAATCACTCCTGGAATCAGAGGAATTTTCTACAGCTGGGACTTTTTTTTTCCTAGTGTGCTTCATGACGTGGAGAACATATTTGGAATAGTCTCAAAGGTAATTATTTGTAATATCTATATTGTTATGGCTTGGTAAAACAGTTGCATTTTCATTCCTTCTTATGAGTATCTGTAAAAATATGTTTATTGTAGCTAACATTTTGTCATAATCGCTCAGATGAGCTGCACTACACTGACAATGACTTGCAGTCATTGTGTCAGAATACAATGCAAATCACAATACAATGCAAATCATTGTATTCTGTTTTTATTTACATTTTATACAACGTCCCAACTTCATTGGAATTGGGGTTGTAGTTTGCACAATGTTCACGTGTAGCAAAATTAATGCGTACCAGAGATTTTGAAAATTTTCTTTGTGCACTTGCACGCAGCCGCGCACAGTTTATAAGTTTACTCTCCGGTACAGCAGATTACATGCCAGTGTAGGGATCAAATTCATGCAAGTGTCAAGGTACCTTAAGTAAGTCAGTAAAGCTTATTTGTACAGCACCTTCCAACATAAAATCACAAAGTGCTTTACAGTAATTCTGAGAAACACAGAAACTAAAAACAGCAATAACATAAAACTAGTTAAGCCTGTACAAATGGGTCTTGAGGTTGTCCTTAAAAGTTTGCTTAAGACAGGCTACCTATCCAGCCAAGGTCAGTAGCCATTTAAAGCTGGATGGACTGAGTCAATCAAGAAGAAGTTGTCTCATCACAGACAGCATGAAGGGAAATCAAACCCAGGTCTACATACTGGTACCTTAACTCCTTATCCCGCCGAGTTACCTGTTCTTTGACAAGAGGTTGTGACAAAGAAACAAATATTGCCCCAAAAATACAATGATGAGTTTAAGCAACACTTAAAATATAATAAAGCTGCTGAACAAGAGTGTTTCATAGTAATGCTATGTTTTGACTATTGTTGTTGTTAATAATAATACTATTAGTATGACGAGGTTTAATATAAATAAAGTATTTTGTGTGGACTACAGGTCCGATAGCCACATTTGCCATCACTGGTAATGGCCCAGTCTTCTTGTTTTGCACAGGGTCACAGGATAACTCTGCCCTGTACCTGTACACCACAATTCAGAGGGAACCGTAAGGCACTTGACTGCATTTCTTGTGTATTGTCATGCAAGACTTAGACAAATGCCCAGCTCAACTCGAAGAGTTAAAAAATGGCCACAGTAGCATCATAAACCCACCTCGTTTCCAAAGAATCCAAGGCGTATTGATTCCCCCCCCCCAGGCACGATAAGGACCAACCTGCTCAGATAAACAAGGCCACCGCGGCCTCTGAAAGACCTCTCAGCTGTCTGGGCTGGACAATCCCACCCACATACACACACATTTAAGAATATTGGCAGAGCAAAAAGTCAAAGAAAAAACTGGACAAAGCTGCTTTGGAGGGAGAAAAAAAACAAACAACAACTTTTCAACCAAGAGGGTCAAACCCCCAGCTTTGAAAGTCCAACTCGAGTTGTGAAGATCAAAGCTGTTGATACGTGTCCTCTGAAATGACACTGAAATGTACCAGGTTAGAATCTGATGGCCATCTGGAGTTTACATACATTTGAATATCAGCTTGTGTAAATTCTGCCCATCTATGTGTGGGTCTACAGTTCAAGATATGCAACTTAATTTAATCAGAGTACAAACAAGCTCAAATTGATACACGTATCAAACCTGTACACAGAGGGTTTGTACCAGGAAAGGTACCAGGCACAAAAATGTTGTCCAGAAGCAATCCCATAGAGAACAGCATCTTCCATGCAAAGAAATTAATCCTACGTCTGTGTAAAAGTAATGAGTAACCTCCATTTCGTAAAAACACAACTGTGAAGGATGCACTCCATTTGTAAACAATTAAGACACATTTCCAATAACAAGCTTAAAGAATTTGACTACTTATTTAGCTCTATCCCAGTCACATACTGTTGACTTTTAGAAACAACAAAAATAATTCCAAAAAGACTGGAACAAATTAACTCTGTTAAAATTACAGAATACTAATTTTAAATAGTCTTTAAAACTCCCATAATAATATTAACCATAACAGTAGATTAAAAAAAACAAAGAAATTTTTTTTTTTTTTTGCATGTGCCTCATGTGGCACTTTGACCCCTGGTGTCACCACATACACTATAACTTATTAACTTTCCTCTTATTTTTATATATTTATGCTCATTATTTATTGCTCTAATTTCATAAAGCAAATTAACTTGCACTATTTGGAGATAAAGTTAAATTTATTCATACACTTTGAAAAAAGTGCAGGTAAGTTCCATCAGCAGCCCCCCCCCCAAAAAAAAATAAAAAATAAAAAAGGTCATCACAGCAAATCATGCCGGATGCCTTTCCTGACAACATGGACCACGGGCAGAAAAAGCCAACAAGCGCACTAACCGGTTGGCCACCACCACTGTGGAAAAGACTCTTCATGCCCTCTGTAAAATGCAGTAAGTGAATAGATAAATAAATAAATGATTCCACCCTCTCCAGTTTGTTAACAATAAAATGTGTGACACAAGTCACCAAATTAAAGAACATATAAGGAGAACAAATCTTTTTGCATTTGATGCACTTTAATGTATATTGTTTTTGCCTATGTAATATTTCAAAGATGTGCCTGCCACCTGCTGGATGGCAAAATAGATCTAATGTGTTGGAGAAGAAAACGACAGAAAATGTGTACTGTAAATTCGTCAGGGACTGCACAGTATTTCCAGCCTGTGTTATGAACAAGAGCCATGATGGGAAATGTTGCCACCCACTCTGCAACATGTGAGAGCAATTTTGAAAAAGCCTCATTTGCCGAAGATGAATCCTGTACTTTGCCACTATTCAAAACATTTCTGAGGAGGCTGCAAAAACAAGAGGTCTGAGACATTTCACTGAGGCACAGCGGAGTCGTTTGTGATTACTCATGACTGGAGGATTCCTGCCCACCATCGGTCACTCTCTTACCTGCGTGCACAGTACTAATGTGGTTCTTCATGCCGTTCTCCTCCATGCAAACGTAGTCACACACGCTGCAGCACAGCGAGAACATCCACTGCTCCTTATCCACATGGAGCGACATGTGGCTGACAAACTGGGCGTTCAGCTCCGTCTGGAAACCACACACATGGCAGCTGGACAGAGAACAGAGGAGGAAAAGAAAGGACGGCGGCCAGAATAAGACACCATTAGCCTTTATATAACTGCAAAAAGGATATCAAAAAAGTAATTCCACAAAGCACATATGTCAAGATTCACCTCTTTTTCATATAAGCAGAAGAGAGAACACAAAATGGCAGACACACACACACATACACGCAAATAACAAAAATGAGAAGAAAAAAAAAATACTGAGAAAATAATGAACAAAATACCAGAGTATTTAATTGGACATCAGGTCACATAGTCATCAATAAAAAAAGTCTTTTTTTTTGGACCAATGGTCTTCTGTGATATTGGCTTCTGCTGTGGTGAACATGTTGGTATGTGCTGGTTTTAGTACTACCTGTAGTGGTACGGGTAGTTGTTCCGCTCAGCAGAGTCGGCGGTCACCGCACAGACGATCTGGTCAGTGTCTGTGTTGACCAGCTTGACAGAATGGATGGTCAGGTGTTGATTGAGGTTACCTCTGCACTTGGCTGCATAAGGACACAGGTGACACTTGTACTTCCTCTCTTCTGCAGCGGAACACACACACACACCCACACACACCACACCCACACACACAATCTCAGCAAGTCAACCTGCCTTGGATCTGTTTTAAACCTGACTTTAACAAACTTCAACTTCATCTGAGCACAACGTTAGTTAATTATATATGACAAACCCTGTCACTCTGACATTCCTGTGGATATCACAAGATGGCAAAACAGCAGCTTCAACAACACACTATAATAAACCAAGATGCAGCTCAAATGGCAAATTTCCTGCCAGATTTTAAGTACCCAAGAACTTTGATGAAATGCAGCATTTGCAAATAAGCACTTGAGTTATCACAGGCTTTCTCCATGTTATAGGCTCGCCAGGACACCAGCTGTCAGCCAAGTGCCACCAGGCCTAAAATCGTCTGAAAGAACATTTTAGTGATAAGAATCAAGTCTGTCAAAAGTTCTGATCATCTTTGCTGTTGCAGATATTAAAGTTAAATGTGTAAAGCTACTGAATGTGCTTGACAATAAAAGCATTATAACAAAAGCATATCTTACTGTACAGCAAACAGTGAAAAAAACAAAAACCACACACACACAAAACAAAAATTATTTTAGCCATTTAAAACTATGTGCCCAGAGTACAATTAAAACACAGAATTACTAAGTGTCTAAAGTGGCTTTACATAGTTTTGGTAGGACACATGATCTCAACACTTATTATTTAAGCTTAAAAATGTACTAATTGAATGAGGAAATTTCAAAAGGTCCAGTGTTGTCTTCTGGGCCTGACCGTTGGGAAAACAAGGCAATCCTACAGGAAACACTGCAGGTGTTTCAACACCACATACTGTGACTAACATTCTTAAGTTATGGCTGTCAAAAAATACTGTAGAATTGTATATGAAGTTATTTATGTTATGTTGTAATACACACAAATTTAGAAATTAAAAATGATGAAAAATATTCAAATAGTGACTGTTTGAGGAAAGAAACACTTTACCTTTATTAATATGCAAATGTGCACAACAAATGGCGTTAATCTTAAATGTCTACCATGTATTGTTGGTAAGTAACTATGTTCACCAGAAAAATCACTTCATCCCCATAACATGCAGATATGTACACCAAACACCCTATGGCCAGAAATACACTTGGTTTCTGACTACACGTTGAGAGAGACAACCGGATGCATCGTGAATGTAACTGTACACAGGCTTGCCTATGTGTAAATATCAAGTGCCTTCATGAAAAAAAGAAAATACACACTCTCTCCCACATGCACAATTTGCCCCAAGGACACGAAGCCAGGCAACCTTTATGTCGCTGGGGATACCAAAAAGACCATCACACTGACATATGCCCCTGCTTCTGCTCTCTGTGGTGTGGCCGAGCTGTTCCCAGCCAACAGTCTCCTCAGATGGTGTGTGTGCGTGCGTGCGTGCATGTGTGTGAGAGAGAGAGAGAGAGAGAGAGAGAGAGACAGAGCATCACCAATTGTGTGAGGGCATTTTGTACATGAATCTGTTTGTGATTTTTCTGTTGTCCCAAATAGGTTACATCAACTTCTAATTCAGTGCTAAATTGCTAGAATCCCACCCCCCCCCCCAAAAAAATAACTGGGCTGGATGATGGACTGGAGAGGATGGGGGCGTCCGGCATCAGGGAGCGACTGCTGGTTCTGAGGGGTAAAGTTTTAAAACACTGTGTAATCAGGACACAAGGGAGTGAACAGCATCATCCTGAGGAGTGGGAACCATTTGTAGCTGTGCCAGAATTACTGGAGGGCTGGACTCTGTGTGCGTGCACGTCCTCTGTGAAGCATCCTTCGAACCAGTAAATTAGATGGGCGTTTTCCCACTGAGACTAATCAGGGTGGTAATCTCTCTGAAGGGAGGGTAATCTGGTCTAGTCAGCGTTATTTACAGACACTGAGCACCGCAAACACAAAACAAACAGCTGGTGCACACGTGCAATGTTGTTGTGTATGTGTTTACCTGTGTGTAGAGACAGGTGTCTAGAAAGGGTTTGCTGTCGACCAAACACCTTCCCACAAACGGGACACGGATAGAGCTGTTCGTTCTGTCTCCACATGGCAATCCCGTTTCCCTGCTCCCCATCATTCTTTTCTAAGTCTGAAACACAAGAGCGAGGGGGGGGGGAAATAAAAAATTCATGATTCACTGCTGACCAGAATATCCACAACAGTACCTGCAAATGGAACACAGGCTGTGAATTATGCTTCTGGAAAAGATGACGACACAATAAACACTTATACTGTTCACGGCGCTGCCATTTGCTGACTGACATGTTCTCTGAATGCATGTTAATTTTGTTGAAGCTGCATGACTGAAATTTGAATTTTATCTATCCTTCATGAGCTTTTACGCCAATCAAATGCAGAAAAAGCAAACTGGGTACCACCCAGGTACATGTAATTACTGTTTCTTAAATATATTCTGAAATTCAGTCCGTCTCCGGGAATGGCAGCGGAGTACGGACTTACTATTGTTTCCATTATTGGCACAGAAAAGCTGGTATATTATCCACTTTTATGTGCCATGTAAAACTCGCTGATACCAATTCTCCACTTCCTGAATACCACAGTAAGAAATAGAGCTGCACCATATATCGTTTGAACATAGTCACTAGAATGTGAGCAATAGTTGTCACCCTACAACTTTTTTGTTGCTTATTTAAAAAACCCTACACAGTTCTCATCTTCCATAATTAATCTACCAAAGAACTCTGTTAAATGAACATAATTTACTCCAATTTAAAGGTTCTTGCATGAATTCAGGTTTTCCTGCCTGTAAGCAACATCCAGACGTTGCACGTCAATTTAACTGCAAGTTGTCACTATCTTGTGGTGCTCGTCTGTGCCTGTCAGGATTAAATTATAAGGAAGGAAGGTCCTGGGCACATGTCCCAAACATCCCAAAATAACCTCAAAAGTATGATATTATTAACTATTTCACTTCACAAAATGCTAAAAGTTGATGTACGTTCCCGCTGGTCAGCACTGAGTGCTTAACCCTTTTATTGCGAAATGTCAGAATGGAAGGACCCAAGTTTTCTTTGAGTCATATTTTTGAAAGAAGCTGGCTGGCTTAAACTGGCTTAAAAAACAAAACCAACATCAGCTGAATTAGATCAAGTACAGAAACGATGACGCTGAGCAACAAGACAAGTAATTTGTTTTGATTTAACTATAAACTTCTTTTTTAATTGATCAGTTTTATTTTCTGTGCAGATGCACTACCTTTCAAAATCACCCTAAACTTTGTAGAATGAGTTGTTCTTTCCAAATAGAACTATTCAAGTGATAGGATGTAAAATCCTGTACTTTTTCCACATCACAATATGTATTTCAAACAATAAATATTTTAACATAAATGTAAATCTTCAGCATCAAACCAGAAATGTGCGATTTAATGACACTGACTTGAAAAAGATTTTATTACATGTGACAAAGCATGATGAAAGAGAAAAGCTCAGAGAACAACAGAATGATCATGGGACAATGCAGTAATTTCACATAATTAATGAAGACATGCAGAGGTGAAATTAAATTATTCAGATGCTTTTTACTGTTTGGACAAACATGAGACATCCAGAATCGAACAAAGACCCCCCCCGCGCAAAGGTCTGAAACCTTGCATCTCTGTACACGACACCAGCAATCTTATATGGCAGTACTAGGGTGTTGCCCGTGGGGATCCATGGGCTCTAGATTGGGTAGTGTTTATAAAATTGGTAGCTGACATTTTTCAAAGGTGGTAATAAATTAAGCAAAGTTTCTATAATGAGTTGGAATGGCATGCCAGTCCAGAATGTTTTTCAGAACTTTAGACCTCAACAGTTTTTAGAAGAAGTCAACCCTTTTATTTCCTGTTAATTCATTTTTTTCATATTAATTTACTGTCTTAATATATTTATAAATTGTTCAGGTTCTTATTGTCATATACACACTATTATTATCATTATTATTATTACTATTAATAATATATATTATTCTATTTTGTCATTTGATTTTTTTTTTTTAATGGACCACTTTCTTGTGTTATCCATTTATTTTTAACATATTTACAATTATATTATGTACTTACATTGAACATACTAAATAAAATCATGCACGCACACACACTTTTAATATAAAGATAATTTACTGCCCCTGCTGGAAGGGCATGTGAGTTTGGAATGTAATTAGCAATGTCCATTGTTCAGTGTTATTAGCTAATATCCATAAATTTTCCAAAAATATCAGCTCTATCAACATTCTGTTTTGGCGGCATTCATTCTTGACCCAAAATACATAAGCATAGATTTTCTTTCAGGAAAACATCAAATTTAGGCTTGTATCTCAGATGTACCTTCTGGCAAATTGTAGCTGAACATTCAGGTCTTCTAACTGTCTACTCCATACAGATTTACCACAGAGTGCCATACTGTTTGTATTTCTTCATAATTGATGTAAATAAAGTCCAAGACATATTCAGTGACTTGGAAATGTTCATGTATGCATCCCCTGACTTGTCTGAAGAAAACTGGCAATAAAACTGATTAAAATGTGTGAAATACCAAGTGTTCCATCACTTTTGGAGGACACTGTATGTGAGCAATGATCCCTTAAAAATTCAGTCTTCCAGAAGTAAGCAGAAGACTGCAGTCTACAGTCTTAAATGAGCTGCTGCTGGGGTCTTTATTTTAGTTTAAAGCATCCTATTGCTAACGAGGCGGACATCATGCAAACCCCTTCTCACTGCAGTTCTGACTCACCAGTGTAAGAAGGGTGAGTAAGTGTATGTGTGGTTGTAACTGTGCGCCACAAGAGTACACTAAAGGAACACTTGCCTGTCAGCTAAGCAACACATCAGCAAAGGCAATGTGTATTTTTGTGGTTCCTCACACTCAATCAGCCAGATAGGTGTTGAAACACAGGTCAGATCTGTGAGCATGCACATGTGCGGCATCCACCACACTACAGAACTGCCTTGAGCCCTGGATAGCAACCATGGAGGCAGATAACCAGTCCATTCCCACATCGCGAAAGCAACCACCTATCTGCTGCAGCATGGGGAGACAGAGGAATCCCCTTAGCCTTTTCCAGTTGCTGGGGTCCTCAACTACGGAAGCGTATTGGAATCCGGTGATTAAAAAAAAAAAGCTCAAACACTGATCTCATAATTACGACAAAAGATCAGGTGTCTAAATTGTTTTATATTTTATATATATATATATATATATATATATACACACACACACTTCCATATAAAGAAGTGGGCTGAGGTTAGCCAAAGATAACGCACTGTAATCATGGATTTTCCCCTAAGGTGCTCCTAGATGAATGTCCAGGGAGGAGCACGGGGCGTCTCACCAAAATGAGACGGGTCTCGCTCCCCTCCAGACTTCCAGCTTTCACTCACACAGCCCCACCGACCACTGTGGGACAAAGAGAGGCTCACTCCCAGCACTATGTGCGTATAGAAGTCGGATGTAGCCCATGGTGCACGAGTGGAGTGGAACACTCCTTGATTTTTGATGCAAAAGTCAACATATCAAACATGTTAAATACACTGGTCTTTTTTTCACTGCTGCATTCAAAGTATTGTTGAGCATAATTAACCTCCTGAGACCCTGTATCCACATACAAGGGCACCCTTTTCCCAAAACCCAATTCCTGTTCAAGTTTGGATCTTAGGAGGTTAAAACATTTAACATTTTCTTTGAGTTTAACATTTAACAACATTGGCAAATCCGCCACAATCCACGAATGTGTAAAATTATACATTACTCTCTGAATTTATTAAGAATCTGGCTTGAAGACTACATCAATCATTACACAAATAAATAAGGAGTGCTACTGGAAGAAACTTAAAGAATCCATGCCTTTGCCAAGGCCCAACAGTCCTCTGTTTAAAAGGCTTCAGCTGACAAGGTGCACGCAAGGTCACCATTTCACCAAATCACAACCAACAGAAATCAATGAGAGATGTTATAAAACGAAGGATGTGGGGAATGCATACCACTACCAAGGCCCCATGTTCCCTTCTAGTTTCAATTGAAGTTCAAAACCAAATTCCACGTCCATTCTAGTGGCCACCCCTATCAAAAAACACATTTTTGTCCACCAGATCCAGGTCATCATCTGGATCTCGGCCAAAGTACACCTATGGGTAAACACGTATGGCACTTTTGATTCTCAGTGCTGGCCTTTGATCATTAATGCAGCCCTTTGTTTCTTGCTCCTCAATGATGACTGATCATGATCCTGAATGTTATGACTGATTGGAGCACTGTAGGTTGTGTTCTTCTGTTCCTATTCCTCTGTTTACACCATTTCAAAATATCTGGCTCACAAACAAACCGCAGTGTACAAAGAACAAAGAAGCAGAATCAGAGATCAACGACAGGGTCAGGATCAAAGGAATCAGGGAAAAAAGCTGAAAGGCAAGTTTGACAAAAGTCCTACTTTTCTCCCCCAATATTTTAAAAATCCTTTTAAATGTCCTTTTAAATCCTTTTTGCCCTTTTGAGCTATCAATCATGGAGGGGTCTGAAATTTTCATCTTAGGTGCATGTCCACTGTGAGAGACATAATCTAAAAAAAAAAAAAAAAAAATCCGGAAATCACAATGTATGATTTTTAAATAATTTATTTGTATGTTACTGCTGCAAATAAGTATTTGAACACCTACCAACCAGCAAGAATTCTGGCTCACACAAACCTGTTAATTTTTCTTTAAGAAACCCTCTTATTCTGCACTCTTTACCTGTGTTAACTATACCAGTTTGAACTTGTTACCTGTATAAAAGACACCTGTTCACACAATCAATCACACTCCAATCTGTCCACCATAGCCAAGACCAAAGAGCTGTTTAAGGACACCAGGGACAAAACTGTAGACCTGCACAAGGCTGGGATGGACTACAGGACAACAGGCAAGCAGCTTGGTAGAAGACAACAACTGTTATGATTATTTATTAGAAAGTGGAAGAAACACAAGATGACTGTCAATCTCCCTCGGTCTGGAATTCCATGCAAGATCTCACTTTGTGGGTTAAGGATGATTCTGAGAAAGCTCAGAACTACACAGGAGGACCTGGTCAATGAACTGAAGAGAGCTGGGACCACAGTCACAAAGATTACATTAGTAACACATGATGCTGTCATGGTTTAAAATCCTGCAGGGCAGCAAGGTCCCCCTGCTCAAGCCAGCACATGTCCAGGCCTGTTTGAAGTTCACCAGTGACCATCTGGATGATCCAGAGGAGGCATGGGAGAAGGTCATGTGGTCAGATGAGACCAGAATAGATGTTTTTGGAATCAACTTCACTTACCATGTTTAGAGGATGAGAACATCCCAACCGTGAAGCATGGGGGTGGAAACATCATACTCTGGGGTGCTCTTCTGCAAAGGGGACAGGACGACTGCACCGTATTGAAGGGAGGATGGATGGGGTCAAATATTGCGAGATTTTGGCAAACAACCTCCTTCACTCAGTAAGAGCACTGAAGATGGGTCATGGCTGGGTCTTCCAGCATGACAGTGACCCCCAAACACACAGCCAGGGCAACTAAGGAGGGGCTCCGTAAGAAGCATTTCAAGGTCCTAGAGTGGCCTGGCCAGTCTCCAGACCTGAACTCAATAGAAAATCTTTGGAGGGAGCTGAAACTCCAAACCTGAAAGATTTGGAGAAGATCTGTATGGAGGAGTGGACCAAAATCCCTGCTGCAGTGTGTGCAAACCTGGTGAAAAACTACAGGAAACGTTTGACCTCTGTAATTGCAAACAAAGGCTACTGTACCAAATATTAACATTGATTTTCACAGGTGTTCAAATACTTATTTGCAGCAGTAACATACAAATAAATTATTTAAAAAAAAAATCATACATTGTGATTTCCGTCTCTCATAGTGGACATGCACCTAAGATGAAAATTTCAGACCCCTCCAAGATTTCTAAGTGGGAGAACTTGCAAAATCACAGGGTGTTCAAATACTTATTTTCCTCACTTTGTGTAAATAAATAAATAAATAAATAAAAACAAATATTCCTTGATGGAAATGATTATTGAAGCAACATGGCTAAAATTCTAAATAAACCTCTTGGCTGAAAATCTAAATCTGGAGTCCTTTCTGGAGTCCTGAATCAAATTTACTGGAAATTCCTTCTTCTGTTTATGAGATAACCTAATAACAGGCCGACAAAAACAGACTGAAAACATCATCTCCATGCTAAAGGTAAATAGCACATCATGTGATAATGCGAATTCAACATACAAATGAACTTATGATGATGAATGTTGAGTCCAAGACAAAATGGCAAATGCTGGAAAGGTGGAATGAACGTGGTCACTAAAAAAAGACCTTTGTATAGAAAAGGTGTTTGGTAAAGGTCTGCCCACATACAGCTATAGCTACAAATGCTTTGGAATGCGATGATGATATACACAGGGAGAAGAACACAACTAAGACATATTAAACAACACAGAACACCAAACATGGATGAATCTGAAGATGTAAAGTAGAGAAAAGGATGAAAACTGCACAACAATGCAAGAGAAAGCAGCAAAAGCTGGTCCTGAAGCTTAAACACATAAGGGAAACCAAAGGTAGACTGGCGAATTAACTTTCAGAACACTCTTGACACCCAGAAGCCAATCAGATTTTCATTAACTGGCAGAGGGACAGGCAAACTTGGCACAAGCTAATTAACCTCTGGATCTCTCACTGCCAAAGGAACACGAAAGGAAGTTCTCACATGCCAGGAAAGAGGAGAGCAGAGGGAGAAAGGGGATGCCCTGGGCAGAGGCTTGCAGGATGGGGAAATGTGTGAAAATGCAGAAAGGCCTGACGGAACTCTAAGCATGAACCTGGGGGGAGTGCACATACCAGAGCAATCGGATGAAGACGCCACACAACGATAAAATTGGCTAGTTGTAATCTAAGGTGTGTACGTACAGCGCTTTCATTTTTTCCCCACATTTTATGTTACAGCCTTATTCCAAAATCAATTAAATTAATTTTCCCCCCTCACAATTCAACACACAAAACCCCATAATGACAATGTGAAAAAGCTTTTTATTTTAATTTTTTGATTTTTGCAAATTTATTAAAAATAAAAAAGAAATCACATGTATACAAGTATTCACAGCCTTTGCCATGAAGTTTAAAATTGAGCTCAGGTGCAACCTGTTTCCGCTGATCATCCTTGAGATGTTTCTACCGCTTAATTGGAGTCCACCTGAGGTAAATTCAGTTGATTGGACATGATTTCGAAAGGCACACACCTGTCTACATATAAGGTCCCACAATTGACAGTACATGTCAGAGCACAAACCAAGTCAAAGGAATTGTTTGTAGACCTCCGAGACAGGATTGTCTCAAGACACAAATCTGTGGAAGGGTACACAAACATTTCTGCTGCTTTGAAGGTCCCAATGAGCATAGTGGCCTCCATCGACTGTAAATGGAAGAAGTTTGGATCCACCAGCACTCTTCCTAGAACTGGCTGCCAATTTAAAGTGAGCGATCGGGGCAGAAGGACCTTAGTCAGGGAGGACCAACAACCCCATGGTCACTCTGTCAGAGCTCCAGCAGTCCTCCGTGGAGAGAAGAGACCCTTCCAGAAGAACAACCATCTCTGCAACAATTCACCAATCAGCCCTGTATGGTAGAGTGGCCACACAGAAGCCACTCCTTAGTAAAAGGCACATGGCAGCCCACCTAGAGTTTGCCAAAAAGCACCTGAAGGACTCTCAGACCATGAGAAATAAAATTCTCTGGTCTGATGAGACAAAGATTGAACTGTTTGGTGTGAATGCTAGGTGTCATATTTGGAGGAAACCAGGCACCATCCCTACAGTGATGCATGATGGTGGCAGCATCATGCTGTGGGAATGTTTTTTAGCAGCAGGAACTGGGAGACTAGTCAGGATTGAGAGAAAGATGAATGCAGCAATGCACAGAGACATCCTGGATGAAAACCTGCTCCAGAGCGCTCTTGACCTCAGACTGGGGCGACAGTTCATCTTTCAGCAGGGCAATGACCCAAAGCACAAAGCCAAGATATCAAAGGAGTGGCTTCAGGACAACTCTGTGAATGTCCTTGAGTGGTCCAGCCAGAGCCCAGACCTGAATTTGATTGAACATCTCTGGAAGGATCTGAAAATGGTTGTGCACTGACACTCCCCATCCAACCTGATGGAGCCTGAGAGGTGCTGGAAAGAGAAATGAGCAAAACTGCCCAAACACAGCTGCACCAAGTTTGTGGCACCATATTCAAGAAGGCTTGAAGCTGTAATTGCTGCCAAAGATGCATCAACAAAATATTGCGCAAAGGATGTGAATACTTATGTCCACGTGTTTTTTTATTTTTTTATTTTTAATAAATTTGCAAAAATTTAACAAAAAGCAGAATTTTAAGGGGGAAAATGAATTTCATCCATTTTGAAATAAGACTAACATAACAAAATGTGGAAAAAGTGAAGCACTGTGAATACTTTCCAGAGACAGTGTACACGGCTTTATTTACAGTTGAAGGAACGTGATGAAGATCGTGTGTGTGTGACTGAAGGTGTGTAATGAGCGTTTATGTATAGCTGCATCTCTTAATTTTTTATAGTCCAATAAACACAATGATTAAACATGTTGACAGATGCTTTGTTCTGAAAAGAATGTTCATGTAGGTCAAATAAGATCATCTTTAATTTCAACTGACTAGTGGAAATCAGAATTGTCCTCTTCATACTCATGAAAAAAGAAAAAAAAAACAAAAACAAAAAATCTGGGTGCTGTTATTTCCAAATACACCAAAAGAATGATTCTGGCTTTGTCTATATGAGGTATTAAAAAAATAAATAAATAAAAAAAAAAAAAAAAAATATATATATATATATATATATATAATATAGTACAGTGCACTGCTAACAGTGCAATACCAGTAAATAGTGAAAATGTGTGCTTTCATAACAATATAAATTGTGTGAGGGTCTGGGCTTTTTTTTTGGGGGGGGGGGGGGGGGTTATATTTGACTGCTGTTTTGTAGTTAGTTTCTTTTAATGGATATTTGTTTTCTTCCCTTTTTAACCGTTTTGCTTGATGGTCACAAGACCAGTGATACAGAGATGGATTTCACATGTTCTACACCCAGCTGTGCATATTTATACCTTGCTGTACTACTTATTGTTGATCAATAAGATCAATAGTCTTGGGCTTATGCACACACAGACACAACGTTGATTACAACATACATCTGTGAACTAATACCCAACCAATTTACCTACACTCATCAATAACATGAATGCCACGGGCGTTCAATGATTTCTCTGAATTGTGCTTTTCCTGGAGCAGCATCTTTGACAGAAAAAGAAGAACTCCCAGAATTTCGTGCACAAGAGTCCAAATTATAAATGCAGGGGTCAAAAACATGCATGCTCAAACACTGAGCTGCTTGGATGTTCCCCATTGTAGTCGGGTGGTCAATTCAATGAGTGCTGCCAAACAAACCCTTTTTATATCAGATACATAGTTCAATCATTTTGCCCCAGAGGTCAAATAAATCACTGAACCCCTAATGTTGCTGTGACTTTCAGGTCAGTGGTAAATGTATGTAAATTTCCCACCACAACTGTAATCCTTCAGTGAAAATTTTGTCCCAAGTAGACAACCCAGGGAAGATAAATATGTCACTATCTGACTTCAAACAGTCTTTTCATGTCATCTAGGACAGTGAGAATTCAGACGGTCCTGCACTGCTGAGATTCTGAATTTTTCACAGTCTTGTTTACCACTGGAATAAACACTGTGGCTAAAACAGAACAATTCAAGCCAAGACATCACATGGATACAAGAAAGTGGGAGGAGACACACAGGAATTTCTCTGATCTCGTAGCGATGTACCTGTGATGTGAGTAATATACATGTGCCTTACCGTGGAATGTGGCCCTCGCAGAGGAGCTGGCCTCCGCAGGTGAAGAGTTCTTGGAGTGCGAGTTAAAGGGTGATTGTCTGAAGCACTCATCCAAGAATGGACTAAAGGTAGAAAACAACAAATGAAACCAACAACTGTGACAATAAAACATTTTTTTTTTTGAAAAAGAAAAAAAAATGAATGCAATTCATTCTGAGAAAAAAAAAACAATGCAATATAAAATTTAGGAAATCTGTCAACAGCAAAACAAGAAGCATACAAGGTGGCACTGACTCACCTATGTATTCCCACCATGTTGTTGTCCTTATGGTTATTGGCTTTGCTGACTTTTTCTGCAAAATGACCAAAAAAAAAGTACACTCAGAAATTAAAGTTTATCTTTGATTCAACCGCTTAGTCCAATTAAGGAGGGGGGCTGGAGCCTATCCCAACAGTCAGAGCGCAAGGCGGGGTACACCCTGGACAGGACGCCAGTCGGTCACAATATATATATATATATATATATATATATATATATATATATATATATATATATATACACACACATATATATATATATATATATATACACACACACACATATATATATATATATATATATATACACACACATATATATATATATATATATACACACACATATATATATATATATATATATATACACACACATATATATATATATATATATATATATATATATATATATATATATGGGTGCACATAACTGGTACTCATGGTGCTCATGTGTGCTAAAAATCATTGATGCACAGCACGGCAGAGGGAAACACTTTTCCTACAATCTGTCATTGCTTCCTACTATGAAGTGCTTCCTTTGTGTTTTCTGCTGTGCACCATTAATTTTTAGCATGCACAAGCACCATGAGTACCAGTTATTATATATATATATATATATATATATATATATATATATATATAAAAATTCCTACAGCTTGATTGTATTTGTGCACACAAGTTAATTTTCTCGGCACATACGGCCAAGACATTCATTCCTGCACATGCACACGTATCTCTGAGCGAACACAATGTATTCTGTGCTGAATGAATGTACTCATGTGCTTATTATTCACAAAAACGTCTCTTCCTCAGGGTCCCTCACAATTTAGTGTGCAGTGTGTGCACTCAGCCCAGCACAACCCACAAACTCATCAAATGTAGAAACTTAATTCATCAAATGGTGCTAATAAATTGTATCTTGTGCACAGAAAGCAGTGGTTGGATCGCTGTGAGCTGTGGCAAATTTATGCATTTTTTTTCTTCTTGCTGGACATCTGCAGCGCAGACGGGGCCAACCTGTTGCATGCTCCCTCCACCCTCCTCCTCTTCTGTACAGAGCAGATATGAGTGCACACCGAAGAGGGCTGGGTAGTTGAACGATTCTATCATTCATCACAGATGCCTAACCAACATCACAATGAGGAGAGACCTTTGAGATGCCATACCCCCTGCTTGCCACACACACACACTAATGGGGGATTTTCAAGTTGCCACTAGAGCAGCACCTGTGCGCATGTGTGATGACGTCACAACTCTTTCTGGTTAGGGAGATGTGGTTTCGTTCAACAAGAACTGTCAAGAAACTTTCTTGTGTGTGGTTGGAGTAGTGTGGAGGTAGGACTAGCGTTTTGAATGTTTGAATAATGATGTCAGTCACACAAAGAAATCAAATAGTGAAAACATGTTCACTGCGCCCAGAACGTTGGTATTTTGGTTGTTGAACTTTCCTAGCAACGAATGTAAAGCCCCGGTCACACGACACTAACGAAGGACACCGAAGCCAAAATGAAACAAGAAATCTGGACTTACACTGACTTTCAGAGAAATCGTTTAACAGGCGACCAGCTTCGATGGGTCAGCCGCTCCGTGATGCGTCACAACAACCGATGGGTCAGCCGCTCCGTGATGCGTCACAACAACCGATGGGTCAGCCGCTCCGTGATGCGTCACAACAACCGATCGGTCAGCCGCTCCATGAAGCATCATAACAAGCTGTTTCTAATGACGCCAAACACGCGAGCGAGAGGCTCCCTAACCGAAGTCTCTGTTTCAAGATGGTGATGCAACTTGAAAAGTTCCCATTCCACTGTCCCTGCTGTAATGTAAATATTTATTTGTTTGCCTCGGGATTTCCTCAGAGACCAAATTGAGCACTGATGAATATGTACAGTACTTCAAGGAGTGTCAGCCAGAGTACAAAAATGGAGGATGGTGGCGAGTCTTTATTTGTATGTGAAACAGTTCAGGCGCTCTGAACAGCCTTAATTAAATTGGGAAACAAATGCTCTCCAGAAGTGCATGTTGCTGCTCAGCTGGGAGAGGTCCATAGGTCGTAGTGCACAAAAATAAATGCATCTTACTGTAGATATCAAGAAGAGTCTAATAATGAGAAAAAAAACTGACGTACAGGGTACATTACTCATCTTGTAATTGTAACAAACATTCCAAAGCCTTTGCTTCACATGTAGAACACAGAAACAAAAACTGTATGAGCCAAAATGCTGGACTGGATTACGTGTAACTCTGTTAGGTAAGCACAGATTTGCCCTGCCAGCAGGGGCACACCTGTGGGCTTGGTGACCTGTGAGCCAACATTGAGCCCAGCTGTAAGAACTGTAAAAAAAAAAAAAAAAAAAGTATACCTGCACAGCTGTTGGTGATTGTCACAATTTTCAGAAGAATTCCAGTGTAGATCAATAAAAACACCAACAGTCTTTTCAAAGTTCAGTATAGTTTGACTGATCCTTGTAACACAAGGTAAAGAAAAAAAAAAAGCTTCAGTACACTAAGATTTATTGTAAGGCCATTGAACTGGACATTATTACTGCACACATCTGATATATGTGTTTGTGCTTCAGCTGCTCTGCAGAGGCCAAGTGACATAAGTTGTGTCACTGCCTAAATAACTTGTGTACCTGATTGTCGCACTCATATTAGTGCCTCACGTTTTCAGACTAACACAGGAACATAAACTATATTTCTGATCAATGACAGGACAGGGTGCATTCATTTAGATGGTTTGACTTGCTTTGAAATATTGCAGTGTGTCAATGAACTGTGTGAGAAATGTGACACTAAGACTTTGGTCTGTGGTCCGTCTTTACACAAACAAATTACAGGTGTGAACACACATTTATGTAGCCACTGGTCTTTGCTTTTATGGAGTGGCTCATCCTTAAAAGTTATTTAAGAATTCAACCAGTATCGCCCAATACCTGGCTTACAACTGTGTGCACGTTTAGTATTCAGCCATAAAGAGCCCTATACAAAGTTCCTGAGAAAGGAGCCATATGCCAGAGCTTCAAGGCAACGTGCTGAAGTGAATTTCAAAGCTGCAACCATCTCAGTGTTCAGCGCGACCTTGCTACTGATGTGTCTCTGAGGTCCGACTGCTCTGGGTAATTCATATTGATTGCTCATTGTGTGACAGCAACCCTCTCTGTTCCAGCCCCCCTCACATTGTAACACAGAACCCGCTTCTACGAGGGGGGCGGTTACTGTTGCCAGGTTAGCGATGCACTGGCTACATGGGTGGGCATAGTGTGTACCCCCACTGACCTCCTTATCCTCTGCTGCCCCCCCCACCCCAAAAAACCCCACCCCACTCAGTCACACTGCTCGCCAAGGACAGAGGTCTCTTTCCATGTTGCCATGGAGATGCCGCACGGGAGAAATGTAAAGGCAGGAGGGAGGGGAAGTGCAGGGGGAGAGCGTGTGCAGCCAAGTGTGCTTGAGCCGGCATGTCTGAAAACGAGTCAAGGGGGAGAGAGAGGAGGAGAGGAGGAACGAAGAGGGGGCATTTGTGCAGACACAATGCCCTATGGGGCCTTATGTGATTGTGTAAAGGTGTATATACAAGATTGTGCTTGGGGGAGGGGGGGTGTCAATGTGCGAATGTGTTAGAGCAAGAGAAAATAAATTTTACAGGCACTCGTTTTCTATATTTGAAAGAAAACCTTTCGTCTCAATAGTGTTTTATTCATGGAACAACGATACAGAGGAGCAGTGGATGCACGGATAATAATCACTTACACGTCAAACACTAGCAGTTTAATGTTGGAAAATGAAGGAAATGAGGATCAGACCATCTGCAGAAACTTTTCAAATGTTCATGTAGCAAGTTTCTCTGATATTTTGTCCATTCAGATGTTTGGATCTTAAAAACAAGGCTGCAGCTATTATATATTTTGGCAAGAGAGCATTCTATAGAATATTTCTGTGATTTATCAAACAAGTGAACAAGACTGTGTCTTACTAAAAAACAAAACAAAAAAAAAACTTTTTTCCCATGCTCCTCTGTGCAGTTTGTTTCAGTGCGGAAGGTTCCCGGTTCAAACCCCTCCCGCCACATTTCTCCATGTAATGTGGAGTTGCGTCAGGAAGGGCATATGGCATAAAAAACACATCCATCTCAGATCTGCATGTTGATTTGGAGTAAAAACAAGGGAGCAGCCGAAGGGACTTACTTACATTTGTATAAAGAGGGAAAGTGGCAGTGTTCAGTCTGAAATCAGGTCAGTGGACAGTATGTTCATTTTTCACAGCAGTAGAAAGTAATAAAGTAATAAAATGTGCAAATGAACTTCAGACAAAGCCTGCAGGACAAGTCGCGCCTTTGCCCTTGACTCTGAATTCAAAATACAACAAAACATTGCAAAAATACTCCCAAAGTAAGAGAAGAGAAGTGAAAAGAGAAGAAACTCCTCCGACAGTCACTCATCACAGTGTCTCGCTTGTTTTTCTGCCCATCACTCAGACAAGTTATCAAACCTGTAACCTCTTTGGTTCAACCACTGGACAATCTGGTGGCAAATGTTCCTACAAACGATCTTCTGCCAGTGTGTCCATGTGAAATATGAAATGGCATCTTTGGGTGGTTGGCAGTAATGTGAACAATGGTCTAGGTTTGCCACAAGAAACTGCTGTACACACTTATTCTATTTAGATGCAGTTTGTTTCCTGTCCAAAGGCTTTGCTATTCTCTGGGGTGCGATGGACACACCTTATCCGGGTAACCAGACAAATCTGAGCGCTCATATTTCATGTACTCTGGCTGATACATCTGGCCTCCCTCCCATTGAAACACATTTCCATCCAGAAATCAAACAAGCAAAACATAACTGTGTATCTGATAAGGGGTTCGATTTTTACAGTGACTGACAGTAGAGCTGAGGGACTTTTGTGAACGTCCAAGATGACTAATACTGATATGTAATGACCTTTGGAACGCAAAATTGGATCACTATTACATGACCTGGACGGTGTATTTGAGCCATATTTGGATTCAAATTAGGGGAAGGTGCCAAACTGAGAATCAACATCTTACAGTTTAGGGTCAAGATAAGGCAGATGCCTTTATTTCAGTCCTGGCTGCATGTGGAGTGATGCTAGTGTCAAACGTTTTCCAAGAACATGGTACAAATGGCAAGAGTTAGCTCGTGAATGGTTAGGGTTAGGAAAGAGAGGGTGGATTATCAGCCCAGCAGAGCGTAGGCCACAAAAGGGCCATTGCTCTCCCCAAAATGAACTTTCTTAGTTAAACCTTTTGGTACCCTTGATAAAGGATACCAGGTTTCTTAACTTTAGTTTCCTAATCTGCTCAGGTTCCAAAATAAAGGAACCCAAAAACCTCTGCCTCAGTCTACCCCATGCTGGACACTGGCCCAAAAAGGGAAGTGACGTCTCAGGTTCCTCCCCACAGGCGTGCTAGAGTCATTACCATTACATGTCTGTTCAACAGGTTGTGACCGAGTGAATTACGTCATACCAAAGATCTGAGTATTAATTTGAAGTCCAACCCATATGGATGTAGCCACCTAGCCTAGCCATAGTTACAGAAGCTCATTTGCAAATAAATGTAGTGTTGAGTTTGCATTGTGATAACACCAACACAAACAAACCAGCAGGCTGTGATGCAAACTGCTCTTTAATTAACTAAGTTATATTATTCATGCTAGCAGTAGCTTGATAGCTTATCTATCCTGATTCAGTGGGAACTAACAAGCTTACAGTTCAAATGGGCTTTTTGCATTGCTCAGCGTTCGGCACGTATTTTGTTGCTTTGATTTGCTGTAGAATCTACCCGACTGTGTATCCACACTTAAAATTAGACTCAAATATGGTCTAATCTAGCAAACAAAACCCTGATCAGCTTCTCCAATGTCACTTTCTAAACGGTGAACAAGGAGGATAGATATTATATATATGTGTGTGTACACACACACACACACGTACGTACGTATACACACATATATATATATATATATATATATATATATATAAAGTTTGTGTGTTATTATTCATATTCTCTTAAAAATTCTGTCAGGGTATGTAAACGTTTGAGCACTTTTGATCCCTGACTGCACTGCAGAGCCAAATGTGTTACTGTGAACATGTATTTACAGTGGCAGTGTATACTGAACAGGACACGTGTGTGTTTGTGCATGTTCTGGTTGAAGAAGGATCATACCTGACAGTTTGAAGAGAAGCTCAGAGGCCATTTTGACCGATATATCCTGGGAGAAGAGATCTTTCTGGGGCCAAGCCAACGTCTCAGGGAGGTTAGTCATTGGCTCACTCTTCTCACTTGCCCCTAAAGTGCTGAAGGTCAGCAGGTGAGAGGCAGGAGGGCTGAGTTCTGTGGGGGCTGGGTCCACCTCCATAGGCTCTGCCTTTACTTTCACCTTTGGGTACTGAGCATCTTTGTTGTTCTCTGTAAAAGATGATTGGGGCAAAAGATAAAAACTAATTAAGCTTTAATCAGAGACTATGGCATCAAACTACAATTCCCAGAAAAAAAAAAAAATAAATAAATAAAAGGAAATACACTTGTAAAATTTAAAGAAAAGCCATTTAGTATTAGTTACTTTAGTTTAGTATAATGTACACACATATATATATATATATATATATATATATATATATATATATATATATATATATATATATATATATATATATATATAATAAACTTCCCAAGATGATCAGCCTTTGTGTCTATTTTCTCTCTTGTCTATTTTCTCTCTCTCTCTTGTATGGACTGTAATTTGTACTGGGTTGTTTTGTAATGAAAAGTCAACACTTTTTCTTGATGTTTCAGGAATAACACTGAGAACAACCTAATTTCTTCCACAAACGTAGCCATTTTTTAGGAGAAGACAAGATAATATACAGTTTCTATATTTTTGGTTAAAATATTTACTACAGCTCAAATAAGTGCATTCAATAAAACCTAAGTATATCAACACAGATGAAACAGAAGCAAAATGAAAGTTACATGTCTTAAAATGTTAAACTCTTTCAATTTAACCATGGTGAATGGAGGAGGAAGAAGAAAAAGAAGAAAAAATGTCCTATACTGGCTCTGACATTCGTGCCAGTGCTTATTCCTGGATACTGCAGTGTGAAACGTCTATGACTTCCCCTGGACTGGACACCAGTCCATCATAGGTTACTTCTCCAGCAATGGCTGACACGCTTTATAGGTGGTCAGACTGGGACAAAGCAGATGAAACGTCTTGCACAATAACACACACAGGTAATTAAAACCCAGGCTTACATATTCGTAGCACGTGTTCTCCCCTTCTGCGATATCTGCTCTGCAATATGATGAATGGAATGTATTGAAATGTGTGAGCATGCTTGAAAATCAATTCATATGATTAAACTGTACCTGCACAACAAATTAAAGCTCAATTCATGCTCACCTTAAACAATTACTTTATTCTTTCAAAGTACCAGTCAGATGCATTCACAATATCTTGAACAAATTAAATTATTTCCAATTGGACTAAGCGGTAGAAGATGAATGAATGAATGAATTTTCTACTAACATATATAAAATGTTAAAAATCAAACTGTGCAGTACAGTATGTTTACAGCTGCTGTATGCATGGAACTAAAACAAGACAGATTAAGTGTCAAAATATGAGTGCTGCCTGCAAAGCTGAGCTGAGCTGGTTAGCATCTAGCCGTGTGATTATTAGGGCACGAGGGCACTGCGAGGTCACGCACATCTTAGGGAGGACTTCAACTCCTTATGCAGATTCAATGAAGCAAGCAGGAAGGACACTAGAACAATATATGTATGTAAACTAAGTGAGCCTTTAAGAATGTTTATAATAAGTGGAGGAGGTGAACAGACGCTGATATATCTATTAATTTTCTATCACAGCATATCAGCAACACCCTGAACTGGTAGAACTGCTGTTGGCTCACTTATTCCAAGTTCAAAAGGTTCGGCAAATTGAGCAGGCAAAAAATATTCAAGAAGACAAAGGCATGTGTTGGGAATGTGTCAAGATGATTGGCAGAGCCAAGATCAAGTCCGATCATGCCAATTTCAATCTTGTGCTGATTGTGCATCTATATTATATAATGGGGCGGAGAAAAAAAAAATTCAACTAAATGTCAGATCAAATTTATTGGCAGATGCTCAACAGACACAGAAAGCCTTGACCACCACATCTTAACATGTATTCACCAGTAGAGCTGGGTGATATAAATTTAATGGGATAATCACAATGTTGACATTAGAACACTGTGATAGACAATGAAACTGGGAGATGGCGACATAGCCAAGGACACCACGGGCCATGGACCACAACAGAAATAAGTTTTACACTCTTTGTGTCATCCTCAGGATGTTAAATGTATGAATGTGAACTGTGTGCTTTTATGGAGATGCTGAAATCCCTAAAAAATGAAATTAAAAATCAAGACATTCGACCAGGATGTGTGCCTCGTTTCAGCCACATCTCTGTTCAAGCACATGAGCTCTTCCTGAGATCTTGAGTTTCTTCTGTGTGCAGCATGCAAATTGGACATTTCGTTACGTGCTGAGCAGCACAGTTTTTCTCCACAGGACATTTGTTTTGCAAAGCACAGTCTCTCATGAGCAAATAGCCTGTAATGCCTCAATGCACTGCAGCACTGGCCAACAGCTATAAGGCTAAGGTAAGTAGTTAATTGTGTAAATGTCATTTTACCATCTCCACACTACCAGACAGTTTTACAAATATTTTTACCTGTTTGGTGGCAACAAGAAGCAATTTATCCTGAGTGCTATACACGTGTTGCTATACAGCTGGTTAGTCTGTGACAGTGTTTGCAATCTAAATGGGAATTGCTAAAAATATTGTGCCAAGTGACAAAACATCTAAAATGAGATGATATTGAAAAATGGCATCATTACCCTTTAAAATAACAACAGTTTCATTTTACGTTAATATTTGGGCATTTCAAAGAAGTTGCTTACTGTAAGTGGTGAAGACTTTTGGACAGTACAGTATATATAGTTAACCAGAATACAGAGCACTATGCTGATTATGTGGATGAATTAACTTCATAAGATATCTGTTTTATTGAGAGCAGCAGTGTGAGGGACACATTCAACCATCAGCTCCACTAATCCCTTAATCATGTAGCCAGAGCTGGCCAAAAGTAACCTAGGGGAGGCTGACAGAAGGGGAGAGAAGTGGAGGAGAGCAGTGAAGTAGTCGGCACTGTAGAGTGAGGTTCAAACAAGGGACATGCAATGGTCCATCAGTGGATCGCCACCCCAAACAAGAGGCCGACGACAACGCTGTGCTACAATATGACACTATAAGTGCCTGAATGCTGAGCTGTGGGATAACAACATTCCCAATCCCAAAGAGCCAATGCTGAGAGATCACTCACTCCCTCACAAAAAGTATACAACACAGAGTGATAACACACCATTTGATCCTAAGCACACTGTTACTGAAATACAAACACCACATCATAGAAGTCCAGATCAAAAGTGAGCCTGTCACAAAATAAATAAAGAAAATACCCCCTCAATCCCACACTGATAATAGCTGCAGCTTTTTGGTCAAAGTCATGACCCAATGTACTGAAGTACTGAAAAGCAACTCCTCAGTTCGTGTGAATCAAGCCGGTGTAGTTGAGTATTTACGCATTAAGATGTCATCACCTTCTGGTGTAGAAGCATCGCGATACCCCACAGAACCAGCTCAAAAAATATCGGTGTAAGTAGGTCAGCATTCCCACTCCTTGTGATAACTGCGGTTACATGTACCAACTGGTCATGAAAATTTGGGGTACAGTGGATATTTTGGGGGTACAACAAAAGATCCCAATAACTCACAAAAAATTAATAATATTGTTTAATCTCTCGCTTGTTTAATTGTTCATTTGCAGAAGGCAAACATAGAATTTGGACATTGAGCCACAGCGGACTATAATTCTTTGACACAGTCACATGATTCAAAAACACTTGTAAAATACTGAATTTATCATGATTCCATGAGTCATTTAACAATATTTTTTCCAGACCATGAAAGGCTGCCACTAAATAAAAGCCAGTTATGAATGTACTACAAATCAAGAGAAAGTCAAAGAAACCGAGAACCGACCCAAACACAGACTAACTGAAGAAACAAGACAAATATTGTGTCAATCAGGGAAAAAAATACTAACTCTAAATAACTCAACAAGAACAAAAAGTGACAGAAATAAATAAATGGCTATCAACACTTTAGTTATAAATTAAAACAAAAGATATCCAGTAAAAAAATAATAAAATGAAGTGTTACTGAAATATAAAGGTTTACATTTTACAAATATTATTACAGTGAATCTCTGTTTAAAAGTTGTGGTTAAATAATTCTCAAGCACAACTTGGCAAAAAACAAAAAACAAAACAAAAAAACAAAAAATAAACTAAAATCCGGTGTCGCAGACCGAACAGTTGGCCCCTAAAAATCGGTCCGCCTTTTGCATCTGCGCATGCGCCATTTCAGACCACAGCAGCACTTCTGAGACAGAGTCTCCTCACCCAAAGCAATCAAATGGATTAATAGGATTATTAACCATCAGATGATAAAGGTAAAACCTCTTAAATCTTTCTAAAGTCAGTTTTAAGCAGAAACCTGATGAAATTCCGTGAGGCTCGGAAATAACTGACGCACAGTGAACACATCAGCTAGGGCCATGATTGCTTCATCTGTCTTTTATGAAGAAATAATGCTGAATTTATGTGGAAATGATTGTTGTACAAAAGCTTTAGTTATCTGCCGCTGAGATAGATGATGACTAGAGTGCAATTTTAAGCAGAAATGAGGTTTTAATCTGTGAAGCGCAGCTAATGATGCATGCGTACATGCAAAAGGCAGACTGATTTTTAGGGGGGGACTGTTCAGTTGGCAACACTGGTGTTCTGAGCTCTGGGGGAAAAAAAATAGATTCATCACTACAGTAATTTCATGTGGCTTCAGGTTTTCTGTCTTTTTTTTGGGGGGGGGGGGGGTTGCATGCGCTCTACATACTCTTCTTAGCAGAGCATGTGCTCTGACCACCTTTCATGCAGACACAAAACAAAAGGTTTCACATAGACATAGAATTTAAAAAAAATTTTTTTTGTTTATTGTTTTTATCTAGATGCAGTGAGCAATGCGTTGTGAGCATGACAAAGCACAAACATGTCCCCTAAATGCAACTGTATGCACCACCACGCTTGAGTTAAAATGGCAGAAAACTAATTTTCTCATAGCATTATAGTGAGAGTACAACCCCTGGCAAAAATTATGGAATCACCGGCCTCGGAGGATGTTCATTCAGTTGTTTAATTTTGTAGAAAAAAAGCAGATCACAGACATGACACAAAACTAAAGCCATTTCAAATGGCAACTTTCTGGCTTTAAGAAACACTATAAGAAATCAGGAAAAAAAAAAACTGTGGCAGTCAGTAACGGTTACTTTTTTAGACCAAGCAGAGGGAAAAAAAATATGGAATCACTCAATTCTGAGGAAAAAATTATGGAATCATGAAAAACAAAAGAACGCTCCAACACATCACTAGTATTTTGTTGCACCACCTCTGGCTTTTATAACAGCTTGCAGTCTCTGAGGCATGGACTTAATGAGTGACAAACAGTACTCTTCATCTATCTGGCTCCAACTTTCTCTGATTGCTGTTGCCAGATCAGCTTGGCAGGTTGGAGATTTTCAATTGGATTAAGATCCGGACTATTTGCAGGCCATGACATTGACCCTATGTGTCTTTTTGCAAGGAATGTTTTCACAGTTTTTGCTCTATGGCAAGATGCATTATCATTTTGAAAAATTATTTCATCATCCCCAAACATCCTTTCAATTGATGGGATAAGAAAAGTGTCAAAATATCAACGTAAACTTGTGCATTTATTGATGATGTAATGACAGCCATCTCCCCAGTGCCTTTACCTGACATGCAGCCCCATATCATCAATGACTGTGGAAATTTACATAATAATAATATTATAAATCTCATAGGAACGGCACCAAACAAAAGTTCCAGCATCATCACCTTGCCCAATGCAGATTCGAGATTCATCACTGAATATGACTTTCATCCAGTCATCCACAGTCCACGATTGCTTTTCCTTAGCCCATTGTAACCTTGTTTTTTTCTGTTTAGGTGTTAATGATGGCTTTCGTTTAGCTTTTCTGTATGTAAATCCCATTTCCTTCAGGCGGTTTCTTACAGTTCGGTCACAGACGTTGATTCCAGTTTCCTCCCATTCGTTCCTCATTTGTTTTGTTGTGCATTTTCGATTTTTGAGACTGTCTTGACGCTTTGATGTCTTCCTTGGTCTACCAGTATGTTTGCCTTTAACAACCTTCCCATGTTGTCTGTATTTGGTCCAGAGTTTAGACACAGCTGACCGTGAACAACCAACATCTTTTGCAACATTGCGTGATGATTTACCCTCTTTTAAGAGTTTGATAATCCTTTCCTTTGTTTCAATTGACATCGCTCGTGTTGGAGCCATGATTCATGTCAGTCCACTTGGTGCAACAGCTTTCCAAGGTGTGATCACTCCTTTTTAGATGCAGACTAACGAGCAGATCTGATTTCATGCAGGTGTTAGTTTTGGGGATGAAAATTTACAGGGTGATTCCATAATTTATTCCATGGAATTGAGTGAGTCCATATTTTTTTCCCTCTGCTTGGTCTAAAAAAGTAACCGTTACTGACTGCCACAATTTTTTTTCTTGATTTCTTATAGTGTTTCTTAAAGCCAGAAAGTTGCCATTTGAAATGACTTTAGTTTTGTGTCATGTCTGTGATCTGCTTTTTTTCTACAAAATTAAACAACTGAATGAACATCCTCAGAGGCCGGTGATTCCATAATTTTTGCCAGGGGTTGTACAATAGTAAGAGTTTCAGAACATGTTCAGAATACACTGACAGAATTTCAGCCTGTGTAATAGTGCAACACCATTTTTTCTTTCTTGAGTGACAGTCGAGTGTATGTGGCCGAAATGGACCCAACAACTGACCAGCCTAGTAAGACGTATGTAAAATACTGCGTGAGGAAAATTAAGTTTTAAAGATGTTCACATTTCAGAGAATATAGCTCATAATTTACTCAATAATGATTTATTTCATCCATCTGTGATGCTGCCTGCATCTCTACATGCAGGTACGCATACAGTGTTAGAATTTTGCATGTATGCTCATTTTTGTGCGTGATGCATGCACTGCATGGGAATGCTGGTAGATACTCCAAGGGACCTGTTGACACGTCTAGTCTTTGCTTAAATTCTACTTTTTATTCAAAATCTAGTCAGTAAATATAAATATATACTGTTGATAAGACCTAGAAATGTGATACATCTGGGTGTTTTCATCAGAAGACTTGTTTGATCAGTCAGAGAAAATAAAACAATATGTACTGGTTAAGATTTATTCAAATGGGATTCATTTTACAAACTTATGTTTGGTAATTTTTTGTATTTCATGAGGTGGAAGATGAAGTGTTCCATTCAACGAGCCTTGTTGAATGGAACACTTCATCTTTCACCTCATGAAATATTCCTCCCATTGCACTCAAACATTCATTATTTGTAAACCAATGAACTCTGCTAATAATTACTTTCCCTGAACTCCATGTACAAAATTAATCCCGTCCGAATAGGGCATCACACATCTTTGTTCAAGTGGCTGGTGCATGGTTGATGAATTAAGAGATGCCCTTTTCAATTCATTTCAGGCATTAAACAAATCCACACCAGCTTTTTTCCTGAAGAGGTACATTGGCTTCTGCAATCAAGGACAACCTGTTTGATGGCAAGTTCATATGTATTAAACGGGCTAAAACATGTCTCTAAGTGCTGACTATCAGGCATAAAAGGTTGCAAATGAAACGACTGCACATTTTTGTACGGCGTGTAAATGGGATCTGCAGGTCAAGTCGGTCTAAATACACTATACATTCTTTTATTCCCTTGACACTACACCCCTCAGTTTTTGTGAAAATTAATAAGTAATGAAGAAAAGTAAGAAAATTAATAAGTATGATTTCTGGGATGTGATGCTTGTGGTAATCAAACTTGACCTCTGGTGTCACCTTGAACCAGTTTAGATGTGAGTATTGCTAGAAGATTTAAAAAAAGATATGCATCTACATTTAGTCACAGGCCACACATGCACAGCCATCTTACTGCAGTGCACATTGATAAATAGGCAGCGTTAGAACAAAAAAAATTCCAAAAGACAGGCAGTCAGGGAGACAGGCAGAGGGAGAGACAAAGAAAAAGGATAACAGGGGGAGGAACTGTCAAACTGTGCCAGAAAAGAACACCTCAGGGTAAGAGAGGAAAGAAGAAAGTGGGATGAGAGAGAAGAGCTGGGAGATGATAGAAGGACGAGAAATGACTGGAGCCTAAATGACAACCTCTCCACCTCTCCTCCTCTTGCCATCCCATTCTAGCTCTTCATCATGCTGTTATTCCACATCTCTCTATCCCTGCCCCCATCCTTCTCCGTCTCAATCTCTCTATTCTCCTGCTTTCGTGCAGACCTGCTCAGACAGGGGTGAAGAGTTCAGGCGCTTCAAAGGCTGCAGTGTGGAGACTGCATGTCATGTGGGAGTCACAGCAGTCTTGCCTGCAGACTTCACAGACAGCTGCTGCTACAATTGATCCTCAACCAGCTATCTTTCAGTAGTTCAGTCCACCAACAGTTGCAAACTGCAGCTACATCTGACTTCAGACCAGCATGCTTGATCAACAGCCCATAAGGAGCCACATGCGGCCACTACAAGGTGGACCTAGAGAAATCTATAAGTATAAGTGTTAGCTGCAACTGATCCAAGATTAGTAAGGCGTTTTATTATATGGCTACAACAGTATGCGCTCTGATTGGCTGATTTCCGGTCTGATGTTTTCCCATATCAGACCATTACCCATGACAATCAGTCCAGATCGCGTGTCAGATTTGCGACTGTTTACAGTTTTCACGGTGCGAAACAAAACCAAACAAAAAGCAAACAAAGAAACTGAGCAACAAAGAGGACCATCTCCGATCAAATTTTATTACACTGAGGAGTGTGAATTGGAGGAATTGATTGGCAAATGAGCTCAAAGTGGACATGCAAAATATAGACCAACAAGATGAAAACACAGCTCTCACTGCCACTGTCAAAACCTCATTCTGATATTTTCTCGTACAGACCTTGTGCTCAGTTAATAGTCCTTTAATATTCAAAAAGCCAAAAGATATCAGCAGACTGCCCCCCTTGTGACTATTATTTTGGTATGTAAAACTTGCAACTAGGGTCTCATTTCTTAGACTCAATAACGATTAAATGAATGCTGCAAATTGCGTTAATCACGTGGCTGTACAGTGTATCCAGAAAATATTCACAGCGCTTCACTTTTTTCAACATTTTGTGATGTTACAGCCTTATTCCAAAATAGAGCAAATTCCTTTTTTCCCCTAAAAATTCTAATCACAACACCCCATAATGATAACATGAAATAAGTTTTTTTTTTTTGTTTGTTTTTGTTTTTTTAGGAAGTTTTGCAAATTTATTAAAAATAAGAAGCTAAGAAATCACGTGTACATAAGTATTCACACCCTTTGCTCAATACTTTGTTGACGCACCTTTGGCAACAATTACAGCCTCAAGTCTTCTTGAATATGATGTCACAAGCTTGGTGTACCTATCTTTGGGCAGTTCTGCCCATTCCTCTTTGCAGCACCTCTCAAGTGCCATCAGGTTGGATGGGGAGCGTCAGTGCACAGCCATTTTCAGATCTCTCCAGAGATGTTCAACTGGATTCAGGTCTGGGCTCTGGCAGGGCCACTCCAGGACATTCACAGAGTTGCTATGAAGCCACTCCTTTGGCTGTGTGCTTAGGGTCACTGTCATGCTGAAAGATGAACTGTCGCCCCACTCTGAGGTCAGAGCCCTCTGCTGCAAGTTTTCAACCAGGATGTCTCTGTACATTGCTGCATTCATCTTTCCCTCAATCCTGACTAGTCTCCCTGTTCCTGCTGCTAAAAACATCCCCCCGGCATGATGCTGCCACCATCATGCATCACTGTATGGTATTGACTAGGTGATGAGCGGTGGGTGCATGGTTTTCTCCAAGCATAATGCCTGGCATTCATTCATTCATTCATGAATTCATTATTTCATTGAAGCCTTTGCCAATGCCAAAGACTTCAATCTTTGTCTCATCAGACCAGAGAATTTTGTTTCTCATGGTCTGAGAGTCCTTCATGTGCCTTTTGCAAACTCCAAGCAAGCTGCCATCTGCCTTTTACTAAGGAGTGGCTTCCGTCTGGCCCCTCTACCAGGGCTGATTGGTGAATTGCTGCAGAAATAGTTGCCCTTCTGGAAGGTTCTCCTCTCTACAAAGAGGAAGGCTGGGGCTCCGTGACCACCGGGTTCTTGCTCACCTCCCTGACTAAGGCCCTTCTTCCCCAATCGTTGAGTTTAGATGGGCGGCCAGCTCTAGAAAGAGACCTGGTTGATCCAAACTTTTTCCATTTACGGATGATAGAGGCCACTGTGCTCATTGGGACCTTCAAAGCAGCAGAAATGTTTCTGTGCCCTTCCCCAGAGTTGTGACTTGAGACAATCCTGTCTCGGAGGTCTACAGACAATTAGCTTTGGCTTCATGCTTGGTTTGTGCTCTGACATACGCTGTCAACTGTGGAACCTTATATACAGACAGGTGTGTGCCTTTACAAATCAAGTCCAATCAACTGAATTTACTCCAGGTGGACTTTGATTAAGCTGTAGAAACATCTCAAAGATGATCAGTGGAAACAAGGTGCACCTGAGCTCAACTTTGAGCTTCATGGCAAAGGCTGTGAATACTTATGTACTCGTGATTTTTTTTTAAAAAATCTTTTAATAAATTTGCAAAAATCTAAACAACCCCAATTTCTTTTCACATTGTTATTATGGAGTATTTTGATAAAAGATAAAAAAAAAAAAAAGAATTTCATCCATTTTGGAATAAGGCTGTAACACAAAATGTGAGAAAAAGTGAAGTGCCGTGAATACTTTCAGGATGCACTGTATATCTCAGAAACTACAAGGATTACAGTGGTCCCTCGTTTATCATGAGAGTTACGTTCTAAAAATAACCCGCGATAAGCGAAATCCGCAAAGTAGTCAGCGCTATTTTTTGCAATTATTATAGATGTTTTAAGGCTGTAAAACCCCTCACTACACACTTTATGCGCACAGCAGACAGGAGGGCGGTGTGAGTGGCCTGGAGGCATCGGAGGCAGTGAGGGCAATCGCGGTGATGCCGACCGGTGCCAGGCCCGGCCGCCTGATAAGGACGCAGAACACAATGCGCTGTATAAAAAAAAAAGCATGCAAAATTGCACACACACACACAAAAAAAATCTGTGAAACTGCGAGGCCACGAAAGGTGAACCGCGTTATAGCGAGGGACCACTGTATTTGTATTATCTTGGTATCATAATACAGGTAGCACCTCAGAGTACTGCAGAGGTCTAAGAATCAGTATATATATATATATATATATATATATATGTTTGAGTCAGAGTAAATGAAGATGGTACGACAAAAAAAAAAAAAAATCATTTGCGCCTAAAAAAAAATAAAAGTACAGCTTTAGGGTGAATTGTCCTTTGGAATAATGCGGCTACCATCCAAAACCTTGAAAAAAATCATATTACAATGTCTGACCGCTAACTGCACACCAAAGATGATGCCAA
The DNA here is from genome assembly GCF_902500255.1 of Thalassophryne amazonica. NCBI lineage: Eukaryota > Metazoa > Chordata > Actinopteri > Batrachoidiformes > Batrachoididae > Thalassophryne > Thalassophryne amazonica. Next base: position 22,118,343 of record NC_047117.1, on the reverse strand, counting down.
AAACAGAAGCAGAGAAGTTCTGGAGAAGTATGTGTTGAGTAATATTTAGGTGGACTCTCCAAATGGACCATTTTGGCACAATGTGTGCCATCTAGTATTTCTCAGGTACCAAATTATACTACTAATTTTGCTTCACTTGTGTCACAAAAGGTATTCATTCCATCCATGGGGGGTGGGTGTTTTGAAAAAATTCACCACACAAAAGTCCTCTACATCCCCCTGCATAATGCTCAGTGTACCTCTGAACACACAAAGACTGGTAAACATGGCATTATCTCGGAACCCACTGGTCTATTTGGATGACTGACACCTCTGTCAAACCAGCAGAGCCAATAGAATTGAGATGCAGTCCCCAAATCTATATCAGCAACATCATTCGGCAATCACAACAAAGAATCATGAGAAATCCCTGCTTTACTCCACATTGTGCTCCATCTCCCGGAGCAAAAAGTTGGCAAAACCACTCCGGAATCATTTCAGTGTGACACGGGGGCATAGCATTTCCCGTTTCTAATGAAGTTTTGCACTGGAACGTGATTTATGATCACAAAACAGCAAAGGTAGGATGTAATTTCTGGTTATTGCTGTGTGAAGTGAAGTTTATTTTTAGTGGATTTTTTTTTAGCTGTTGGGTCGGTGAATTTTGGACACACAGTGATAAAACATATACCGCTGTCATCTGTGGAACCTTCTCTTTCATATGGTGTACTGTTTATATCGGTAGCATGAAGTAGCGCAAACGCATGTGTCGGCTTTGTTGGTGTGTACCATTAGCGTCTTTTTCCTCCTGCTTGTTCGTTTAGTTGTTTGGTTTTAGAATTTTGTTTTGCTTCAGTAGAAATGTTTTTTTTGGCTTTTAGTAGAGCTTCTAACCGTTATGTGGATATGCAACATGCCATGGTTGCTACATGTTTAGCATGGTTGTAAACTTTTTTTTTTTTTTGGCTGAAAACACCACAGCCCCCAGCCCCAGGGGCCCCTGGGTTTTATAGGTTAAGGTTTAAAAAAGACAACAGCAGAAAAGGCCACTGGTTCATTAAACAGAATTACAGTTTAAGCATGACTGCTTGGTTTTCATGTGAAAATTAGTGTTACATCTATAAAAATATGTAACAGGTGCTTTGACTCTTAAATGGTGCAAACCAGAACATAAAAACGGGTAGAATCCTCACAGTCTCAGTGCTGCACTGCTGATCTGAGCTGAAGACACATCGAAATTATATTTATATCCAAATGAATAGATATTTGGCATTATTTTTTCATGATTTTCACTGCCATTATTTTCCTTGGCATCAATAAAAATATTTCTGGCCTGACAAAGGTTCTTGTTGGCCTGATTTATCATGGTATTGACAATACTGTGCAATTCATCTCATGCTGCACATACACTGATGATTACTACGACAGTGTACCGCCCATCCTTACATGGGCGGTCAAATCAAAACAGCCAGCTGGACATGGCTACTGTGTTTTGGGCACCGTCTCATCCAACACTGGGAAAGTAAATAGCTGACACTGATGTATGATGCATTTTAATGAAACATGGCTGAATTGACATTCCAAAATAACAAACTGGACGACAGGGAAAATCATTTTATCATCCATTCATACTGGTAACCCAGGAAACAGATACTGAAGGGGGAACAAAGCAAATCTCTTTGCATTAGAACTGTAGGCAGTAATGAGGAGTAAGAGAGAGAAAAAGATAAGGAGGTAAGTAGGTTGGGAGTGAGGGAGGTCACTGAGTGAGCACACTGAGGGGTTGTGGTGAGGTCGCGGTCAGAGCAATATAGAGCTTTACATGAAGTTTGCCAGCAATATACCACCAATATGAATTAGAATGATGAGTTACAGACAATATAAGTACATGTACTGTAAGATATGCTGCCTATAATCATCTTTTCTTTGCATCACAATTCTGAATCTCATGAGTCTGTAAGATAAATCATCAGGATTACAATCACTGGAAATAAGCAGGCAAAATGTTTTGTGTATTTTTAATTTTTTTTTACTAATCTGGTTCAATGTCACATTCTCACGTCGGCTATTAAAACAGGCAATCCCTTCAATAAAATGATTAGAATTTGCATGAAAAGATTAGTTTTCTTTGTCATATCAGTGTTATTACCCAGCACAAAAAACAAACAGTCACATGCTGCATTTTCCTCACTTTCAACTGTTCCTATGACATGAACAACTTCTTTTTTATCATTATAAATTCTTTTTAAAAAGATCAGAAAACAGAAATAAATACATGACTGCTGTTCTTGTTGGTCTTTTTGGCTGTGCTCGGTTGTTCAGGGTTGTCACAGTGAATACAGTCCAGATCCACATTGGGAATTGGCACAAATTCTGCACCATGTGCCCTTCCTGACATAGCTCCAATTCTACATGGAAAAACTCACACATCCCCTGGGCTTCACAAGCGGTCTCCCAGCCAAGTACAAATCAGGACCTACTCTGCTTGCTGCTTTCCCCCTGCCATCCCCTCATTACCCCATCCCCGTAGAGACGGTGCCTGCTCCCAGACCACCAATAACCAGCAAAAATATATTTAAGCATAAAAATTCAAAAAGAAAAAATAATATAGCACCTTCAACTGCACCACAGACTAAAACAGTTAAATGTGGTCTATTAAACATTAGATCTCTCTCTTCTAAGTCCCTGTTAGTAAATGATATAATAATTGATCAACATATTGATTTATTCTGCCTTACAGAAACCTGGTTACAGCAGGATGAATATGTTAGTTTAAATGAGTCAACACCCCCGAGTCACACTAACTGCCAGAACACTCGTAGCACGGGCCGAGGTGGAGGGTTAGCAGCAATCTTCCACTCCAGCTTATTAATTAATCAAAAACCCAGACAGAGCTTTAATTCATTTGAAAGCTTGACTCTTAGTCTCGTCCATCCAAATTGGAAGTCCCAAAAACCAGTTTTGTTGTTATCTATCGTCCACCTGGTCGTTACTGTGAGTTTCTCTGTGAATTTTCGGACCTTTTGTCTGACTTAGTGCTTAGCTCAGATAAGATAATTATAGTGGGCGATTTTAACATCCACACAGATGCTGAGAATGACAGTCTCAACACTGCATTTAATCTATTGTTAGACTTGATTGGCTTTGCTCAAAATGTAAATGAGTCCACCCACCACTTTAATCATACCTTAGATCTTGTTCTGACTTATGGTATGGAAATTGAAGACTTAACAGTATTCCCTGAAAACCCCCTTCTGTCTGATCATTTCTTAACAACATTTACATTTACTCTGATGGACTACCCAGCAGTGGGGAATAAGTTTCATTACAGTAGAAGTCTTTCAGAAAGCGCTGTAACTAGGTTTAAGGATATGATTCATTCTTTATGTTCTCCAATGCCATATACCAACACAGGGCAGAGTAGCTACCTAAACTCTGAGTGAGATGGATTATCTCGTCAATAGTTTTATATCCTCATTGAGGACAACTTTGAATGCTGTAGCTCCTCTGAAAAAGAGAGCCTTAAATCAGAAGTGCCTGACTCCGTGGTATAACTCACAAACTCGCAGCTTAAAGCAGATAACCCGTAAGTTGGAGAGGAAATGGCGTCTCACTAATTTAGAAGATCTTCACTTAGCCTGGAAAAAGAGTCTGTTGCTCTATAAAAAAGCCCTCCGTAAAGCTAGGACATCTTACTACTAATCACCAATTGAAGAAAATAAGAACCCCAGGTTTCTTTTCAGCACTGTAGCCAGGCTGACAAAGAGTCAGAGCTCTATTGAGCCAAGTATTCCATTAACTTTAACTAGTAATGACTTCATGACTTTCTTTGCTAATAAAATTTTAACTATTAGACAAATTACTCATAACCATCCCAAAGACATATCATTCTCTTTGGCTGCTTTCAGTGATGCCAGTATTTGGTTAGACTCTTTCTCTCTGATTGTTCTGAGTTATTTTCATTAGTTACTTCCTCCAAACCATCAACATGTCTATTAGACCCCATTCCTACCAGTCTGCTCAAGGAAGCCCTACCATTAATTAATGCTTCGATTTTAAATATGATCAATCTATCTTTATTAGTTGGCTATGTACCACAGGCTTTTAAGGTGGCAGTAATTAAACCATTACTTAAAAAGCCATCACTTGACCCAGCTATCTTAGCTAATTATAGGCCAATCTCCAACCTTCCTTTTCTCTCAAAAGTTCTTGAAAGGGTACTTGTAAAACAGCTAACTGATCATCTGCAGAGGAATGGTCTATTTGAAGAGTTTCAGTCAGGGTTTAGAATTCATCATAGTACAGAAACAGCATTAGTGACGGTTACAAATGATCTTCTTATGGCCTCAGACAGTGGACTCATCTCTGTGCTTGTTCTGTTATGCCGCGTTCACACCGGGCGCGACGCGAGCAACTGCAGCCACAGGTTGCCATGTAATCCCTATTTAAGGATGCGTTTTGGCGCCAAACCGTGCAGCGCGACACGATGGAGGCGAGTGAAGCGATTTTGAGCATCTTGCGCGTTTGTGGCGCGATATTGCGTCGCGTCACGTCGCCCTCCTCCCCAAGTTCAAAAATCTGAACTTTTTCGTCTCGTCGCGCCGCGATGACCAATCAGGGACTGAATATGTAGTGACGTGGAGATGTCTGGAGTTTGACTGAAGATGTGAACATGTCCTGTATCTGGTAGCAGCCTGTGAGCAGGACGTATGTCTCTTTTGTCCTTTATTTCACAATCATGACAGAGTTGTTGGAGCGAACAGCAGCACCACAGCAGCGGGGAGCGGAGTTTCTTTTTATATTACGTGCGCGCGTGAATCGTCCTGGAGATTATTTTACTTATTAACTACACACCTGTATAAAGCAAATGGTGACTGGTTTCTAAACACAATTATGACAGAGTTTTTGGAGCGAGCAGCAGCGGGGAGCGGAGCTTTTTCCTTTTCTTTTTTTTACGTGCGCGCAAGCGAATCGTCTGTAGAGAATATTTTATTAATTAACTACACAGATGTGACTGGTTTCTAAACACAGTTATGACAGCGTTTTTTGGGTGAAGAGCCAGCTGCAGCAAGCAGCAGAGTTTTTTTTTTTTTTTTTTTTAATTGTTTACATGTGCACTCTCTGTATTGGGAGCTTTTCACAACAACTCGCTCCATGTGATCAAGGTCCGTCATGTTAGCTTGACTGACAACCGGAGCCGGCAAGCGGAATGGAAGCTCCTCCTATTTGATGACACACCGGGGCAAATTTTCGCAGCGAAAGTCCACCCAAGCAGAGCGACACACCGGGCGAAGGAGGCGCGTCCGTCGCCTGGCGACCCACGCAAATTTGTAGCGTCTGATTGCGCCCGGTGTGAACGCGGCATTAGACCTCAGTGTTGCTTTTGATACTGTTGACCATAAAATTTTATTACAGAGATTAGAGCATGCCATAGGTATTAAAGGCACTGCGCTGCGGTGGTTTGAATCATATTTATCTAATAGATTACAATTTGTTCATGTAAATGGGGAATCTTCTTCACAGACTAAGGTTAATTATGGAGTTCCACAAGGTTCTGTGCTAGGACCAATTTTATTCACTTTATACATGCTTCCCTTAGGCAGTATTATTAGACAGCATTGCTTAAATTTTCATTGTTACCCAGATGATACCCAGCTTTATCTATCCATGAAGCCAGAGGACACACACCAATTAGCTAAACTGCAGGATTGTCTTACAGACATAAAGACATGGATGACCTCTAATTTCCTGCTTTTAAACTCAGATAAAACTGAAGTTATTGTACTTGGCCCCCACAAATCTTAGAAACAGGATATGTCATTCAATGCGCATATTAAACAAATATGTAGGACTGCTTTTTTGCATTTGTGCAATTTCTCTAAAATTAGAAAGGTCTTGTCTCAGAGTGATGCTGAAAAACTAATTCATGCATTTATTTCCTCTAGGCTGGACTATTGTAATTCATTATTATCAGGTTGTCCTAAAAGTTCCCTGAAAAGCCTTCAGTTAATTCAAAATGCTGCAGCTAGAGTACTGATGGGGACTAGAAGGAGAGAGCATATTTCACCCATATTGGCCTCTCTTCATTGGCTTCCTGTTAATTCTAGAATAGAATTTAAAATTCTTCTTCTTACTTATAAGGTTTTGACTAATCAGGTCCCATCTTATCTTAGGGACCTCATTGTACCATATCACCCCAATAGAGCGCTTCGCTCTCAGACTGCAGGCTTACTTGTAGTTCCTAGAATGGGAGGCAGAGCCTTCAGCTTTCAGGCTCCTCTCCTCTGGAACCAGCTCCCAATTCGGATCAGGGAGACAGACACCCTCTCTACTTTTAAGATTAGGCTTAAAACTTTCCTTTTTGCTAAAGCTTATAGTTAGGGCTGGATCAGGTGACCCTGAACCATCCCTTAGTTATGCTGCTATAGACTTAGACTGCTGGGGGGTTCCCATGATGCACTGAGTGTTTCTTTCTCTTTTTGCTCTGTATGCACCACTTTGCATTTAATCATTAGTGACTGATCTCTGCTCCCCTCCACAGCATGTCTTTTTCCTGATTCTCTCCCTTAGCCCCAACCAGTCCCAGCAGAATACTGCCCCTCCCTGAGCCTGGTTCTGCTGGAGGTTTCTTCCTGTTAAAAGGGAGTTTTTCCTTCCCACTGTCGCCAAGTGCTTGCTCACAGGGGGTCGTTTTGACCGTTGGGGTTTTTCCGTAATTATTGTATGGCTTTGCCTTACAATATAAAGCGCCTTGGGGCAACTGTTTGTTGTGATTTGATGCTATATAAATAAAATTGATTTGATTTGATATCTGATGGGATCAGGTGTACATCAAGTATAATGACTGCATAAAAATAAACAAACGCATCATTTCTGGACTCCCAAAGTGAAGATGTCATTTTACTTATTTCTACTTGCCTGAGGCCAAACCTCCTCAAAATTATTACAGAGTGGTATATAATAATGGTACACATCAATACTACTCTATTGTTATACAACTAGAGTGGAGTATAATTGTAATATGTAATAAAGTGACAACAAAAATGATTTCAAATACTGAAATAAAAAGATACAAACTTTACACAACAGCTTTTGAAAGCTTTACAGTACATCATCACCTTCAGGATTTACTTTAGACAGATCAGAATATGGATATATGAATATATATTTTATGTCACTGAACACATCTTAGACTTCATTTAAATCAATCATTAAGAAATACAAACAGTATGTATGTAAATATGCCGGGAGTGGACAGTTTTATTAAATATTCTGATTATAAAAGAGTTTTGTTTACATTTATTTTTGATGAAGACATTTTAAATTCTACAATTACACTATATTACATTTTATCTTTTATTTTCTCATTTTCCTTGAAATAATAAAAAAAAGATTACCCAGTTATTAAAGTAGCAATCAAACATTTGTCGTCAAGTCAAATCAGCAATTAATTGTTTTGGGGTTATGATAGTTGAACCGGTCAGCGTTCTCATTTCAAGTATAGTCTCGTCACGATAACAGATTTTGCTAGATAATATTTTGCCTCAGTAAAATAATGTGATAAAAGATAATATTGCTGTATTATTGTCAATGCTGCTTTAAGACCATTTCATGGCAAAGATATAATAATATAGCACAAAAATGCGAGTACATCCTTTCAAAGAACTATTAAATTCTCAAGAATACGCAATATTCTAAATTTAATAAGTTTACATGTGAAATATGTATTTCACATGTAAATTCCAGTGGGAAAGTGTGTCCAAACTTTTGAATATTACTGTATAATGTGTATGATGTGACAAAAGGTTTATTTTAACACAAGAGGAAGGTGTACATTTGTTCAGTAAATCAAAGACCTAATGGCGGTGGTGGGAAGAGGTGGGGGTGGGCTGTGATTATCCAACACTTAAAAAAAAAAAAAAAATTTAAAAAAAAAAAGTCCTTGCATCCAAGCAAAAATTCATGTGCAATCTAAGTAGAGTAATTTGTTATATTAATATAGAATGAAGTAACTGGAAATTAACACCCACTATGCAGCTTCCAGTCACACTGGGCTCATACAAAATAAAAACACTGCATTTTCGTGTAAAACCATGAGCAGCCACTGTCAAATGCTACCTGCACAGTGCAAAATAACAGAGTACAGTAAACACAAACTAAATGAGTGGGTGGTGAAGGTCAAGCCTCTAGCTAGCAAAAAGAGACAGGTATTTATCTCAGAAGCCGGCGTACCTAACCAGGATAATAGAAAACAATGATGAAAATTGAAACTGTATTTTGCTGGTAATCAGAAAAGACTCCAACAATTACCTACAGTTCTCGTTTCTGTTTTTGATGTGTGAATTAAATTAGTATTCCCCCAAATGTTTTCACCACAGAACTAGTAGGCGGGTTTGTTTGACTGAGTTCGAACTGGCAAGCTAACAACAAATGTACAAAGTGCAGGACCTATAAAATATCATCAGACATGGAAGCTCTGTTCATCAGGAATGATTTAAATGAACACAACATGCAATTTTACACCTACAATATGGTGAGGATGGCTAGATAGTAAGCTGGTGGCACGGCTGTTTGCCCACATGATGCCAGTCTGCCAGGGCACCACCTAGGACCCTGCAACACCATCCCACCCCTTCCTATGACGTTATCCCTCCCTCGACCTGCAACACCAGTGCCCATCTGCTGGTACGTATTAGCCACTGGCACCAGGGAGTATTTAGCCTGGCATAATTAGCCCCCAGATACCGCCAGCCTGGTTTTGAACAGATGTGGGGAAGTAATGTGAGCAAGGCAACTCAAAATGACCAACCACTGTTTGATAAGGAAGAGAGAAGAGCGGGGTAATAGGGGACAGAAGAGAAGAAATGACCTAGTTTGAGAGATGATGCAACCCATGTTATGGCACAATGGGCAGTAATGACGACAACCTCACTTGCACCGAGTGTCCAACACCATTGTCAAGGAGGAATGAAGTGCTGGAATGTAATTACACTGTCCCTATTTACTGTATTGGTTCAGAATGAGAAATATATACATTTTCAAATATATAAATGATGTTTTGAACAGTTAAAATGCATAACCTAAATCTCAGTATAATTCCCCTACGAAAGTGGCCATAGTAGGTTATTGTTTGCTGCAGATAACCTTCAACAGGGGCAGACAAATTTTACGATGTACATGCCCTTGAACCTCGTGACTGTAATCACACGTGACTGTAACAGCACTGACCTTTCCGTGGCTCTCTCTTGCGCTCCTTACCATCTTTTCTCCTCTTTCCCTCCCCCCGCCAGGGTCATTTAAGGGTCCAGACTCTTGTCAATGCTGTCACTCTAGACAGCCCTCTCCATCTACTGCCTCCACTGTTGCCATGGCAATTGACGGCACTGTGCTTCAAGGACTGTGTGAGGGGGCAGAGGGAGCCAACGGACGGATGAACGCTGCAGAATCTTTCCCTAACCTAGGTCAACCTTACAAAGCTAGTGTAAGTGATGGGAGGGGAAGCGTGCTTGCATCGCTGCTCGAGACCAGCGTAAACTAGTGCAGTAAACTCAATGCGAAGAGCGGCAAAACATCGCTACAAGTGAAGAAACAAAAAGTGCAGGGATTACTGGATATACTGCCCATTTTTCCTTTGGTTTTGCCTACACATGGATCAGTATATATATATTTTTCCCTAGCGTTTTTAACTATGAACCATGTCATCTCTATCTTCCTAAAGCATACACACAAAAGGGCATGCGCACTCAGGAAAACGTGACCTGGGGGCAGGCAGCAGAGCAGCACGTGTAATACCACAAAGCTCCAAGCCAGCGTGAGTCAGTCTGAACACCAGTCGACCCACGGAGAACAATGGCAACCAATGTGTGAGGTGTCGGTCCAGCAGGCTCACACTGGCAGAATAAAGAGCAGCAATGCTGAACTACGCCACTTACACCAGTCAAAATAACTACTTTCGTTGGACAATATATAGTCCCAGAAGTAACTGCAATAAATTAGTCATTTTAGGACCACTTTATACCACTGATGTAATGAAAATATAAGAGCATATTAATGCAAGTCCAGCCTTTTAAAGAGCGATGAACCTTTAATTCTTTAAAATATTCAAACAGAATCACAATGTGATGGAAAATACTAAATAAATAAAACAAAGTAAATTAACTCACGCAAGCTAAATGATAAATAAATTGGGATTTCTTACTCTAGTCACAAAAATTGCATCTGACATGCCACCACATTTGAGTTAATTGAATCTCCTCTCTCATTTGGCTTAAACCCAAAATGTTCCCACACCTGAGCTGTGCAGTGTGGCTTTGAAACAAACTTACAACCACAATTCCAATGAAGATGGGACATTGTGTAAAATGTAAATAAAAATAGAATACAATGATCTGCAAATCCTCTTCAACCTATATTCAATTGAATACACCACAAAGACAAGATACTTAATGTTCAAACTGATAAACTTGATTGTTTTTGTCAAAACATTTGCTAATTTTGAAATGGATACCTGCAACATATTTCAAAAAAGCTGGGACAGTGGTATGTTTACCACTGTGTTACATCACCTTTCCTTCTAACAACACTCAATAAGTGTTTGGGACCTGAGGACACTAATTGTTGAAGCTTTGTAGGTGGAATTCTTTCTCATTCTTGCTTGATGTACGGCTTCAGTTATTCAACAGTTCAGGGTCTCCATTGTCGTATTTTGTGCTTCATAATGCGCCACACATTTTCAATGGGTGACAGGTCTTGACTGCAGGCAGGCCAGTCTAGTACCCGCACTCTTTTACTACGAAGCCACGCTGTTGTAACACGTGTAGAATGTGGCTTGGCACTGTCTTGCTCAAATGAGCAGGGACGTCCCTGAAAAAGACGTTGCTTGGATGGCAGCATGTGTTGCTCCAAAACCTGGATGTACCTTTCAGCATTGATGTACCATCACAGATGTGTAAGTTGTCCATGCCATGGGCACTAACACACCTCCATACCATCACAGATGCTGGCCTTTGAACTTGGCGCTGGTAATAATCTGGATTTTTTTTTTCCTCTTTTGTCCAGAGGACACGACATCCATGATTTCCAAAAACAATTTGAAATGTGGACTCATCAGACCACAGCAAACCTTTCCACTTTACATCTGTCAATTTCAAATGAGCTCGGGCCCAGGGAAGGTGGCGGTGTTTCTGGATGTTGTTGATGTATGGCTTTTGCTTTCCATGGTAGAGTTTTAACTTGCACTTGTAGATGTAGCGACGAACTGTGTTAACTGACAATGGTTTTCTGAAGTGTTCCTGAGCCCACATGGTAAGATCCTTTACACAATGATGTTGGGTTTTAATGCAGTGCCGCCTGAGGGATCAAAGGTCACAGGCATTCAATGTTGGTTTTCAGCCTTGCCGCTTACGCGTAGAAAGTTCCCCAGATTCTCTGAATCTACTGATTATATTATGGACTGTAGATGATGGAATCCCTAAATTCCTTGAAATTGAACATTGAGAAACATTGTTCTTAAACTGCTGGACTATTTTTTCACGCAGTTGTTCACAAAATGGTGATCCTCGCCCCATCTTTGCTTATGAACGGCTGAGCCTTTTGGGGATTCTCCTTTTATATCCAATCATGACACTCACCTGTTTCCAATTTGGTGTTCTTTGAGCATTCATCAACTTTCCCAGTCTTTTGTTACCGTCCCAACTTTTTTGAAACATGTTGCAGGCATCCATTTCAAAATGAGCAAATATTTGCACAAAAATGATAAAGTTTACCAGTTTAAACATTAAATATCTTGTCTTTATGGTGTATTCAATTGAATATAGGTTGAAGAGGATTTGCAAATCATTGCAATCTGTTTTTAATTTACATTTTACACAACATTCCAACTTCATTGGAATTGGGGGTTGTAATCTGGATTTAATCATGCAAGGTTTCTGGCTCAAATTATGCAGGAAACACCTATAAGCATTGAGTAGAAAGTTATCTTCATTTTGCCTGGTTCACGGTTGTTGCCTGTGGAGCAGGCCACAACTTCCCACCCTGTTGAATGAAGCAAATGCAGAAGTGGCAAATGTTTCAGTTCCTTGAATGGCCACTTGAGGCCGGCTCCAAAAGTGAGACACTGTCCGTAGACCCCCATGTAAAAAAAAAAACAAAAAACAAAAAAATCACCAAATTTACAGCAGACTTAAACATGTTTACAAAAACTGTTAAGGTCTCGATAGCTAGTTTACTCCTTCATGAACCATGTGGGCGAGTGAATTATATAACTCATCAATTCAAGATATTTTAAGCTGTAATGCTATGAAGAATTGCCGTGGTTGCATTTAGTAACAGGTAGTGTGACTCAGCGGGCCATCTGCACAACCTCTCTAGGACCAACTACGTTTATCCTTTCTAAGCATTTTGTTACAAATATTTGAGATAATATAGCTTGTTGTGCAGCTAATTGTACAAATGACCATCTAAAAAGTCGGTTCTCCAGTATTTCTGTTGAGTGTATCTAATTTGTATGTGGGCGGCACAGTGACTTAGTGGTTAGCACTGTTGCCTCACAGCAAGAAGGTCGCAGGATTGTTTCCCACCTGGTCCTTTCTGTGTGGAGTTTGCATGTTCTCCCCGTGTTTGCGTGAGTTTCCTTCAGGTGCTCTGGGTCCAAGCACATGCATGTAATGTGAACTGTGACCTTTAAATTGACTGGAAGTGTGCCTGTGAATGCATTTGTCTCTATCTATGTGGCCCTGTAAAACATTGCCATCCTGTCCAGGGTGTACCCTGCCTCACACCCTAGGACTGCTGGGACACGCTCCATCCATCTGAAGTGAGGAGACACACACACAGCAGACAAACAGCTGTCCATAACACACTTGAACTAGAGCGGGCATTCAATGGCAATTGCAGATTGAGGATAAAATAAACAGCAGCTTCAAATTTCATTAAACAGCTACACAAAGTGTGTAGTGATTGAAAAATACCAATTACCATTTACATAATTCTGAGTAAAGTGGTACATAATACAGTAATCTATGGTTTACAGTGTCTGCCTTAAAACTGGTCAATATGATCATCAAACCAGAGGCTGTGTAGGATAAATCATTCTCTAATGGACAAAAGAGAGAGAGAGAGAGAATTAAGTCCAATAAGGCCTGCGCCTTAAGGCGCATTGGTGCCGGTGCTTATCCCCGGATTCCACAGTGTGAAGCAGATAAGAGCCCACGACTCCCCCTGGACTGGACACCAGTCCGACACAGGTTACTTCCCAGCAAAGGCCGTTACCAGTCTGCCAGCTGAGTTTTAAGTACCACCCAGTCTTGACAACATTTTGCAGAAGAACCTTGAGAAGAAACAACAAGTCTCTGTACATAATACAGCAGAAGTGACACTGACTGAGTCATCCACATTTCGGGTGGCAGAAATTAAATGAAGGCTCAAGACAAACAAACAGAGGCTTCAGAGAAACAAAGACTTGCTCCAGATAAGCTTTTCCACTCAGCTTTTTCCACTCAGGCGCACTTTGCTAACCTTGGAGAAGCCTCAGTTTCAGCATGAAAAAGTATGGTGCATCCGTAAAGTATTCACAGTGCTTTCACTTTTTTCAGGTTTTTCTTTTTATAGTTTTTGCAAATGATTAAAAATAAAAACATTAAGAAATCACATGTACAGAAGTATCCATAGCCTTTGCCAGAAAGCTCAAAATTGAGCTCAGGTACATCCTATTTCCACAGGTCATCCTTGAGATGTTTATACAGCTTAACTGGAGTCCACCTGGGGTAAATTCAGTTGATTGGGCATGATTTGGAAAGACACACCTGTCTACATATGAGGTCCCACAGTTGACAGTGCATGTCAGAGCACAAACAAAGCATGAAGTCAAAGGAATTGTCTGTGGACCTCAGAGACATGATTGTCTCGAGGCACAAATCTGGGGAAGGGTACAGAACCACGTCTGCTGCTTTGAAGGTCCCCATTGAGTACAGTGGCCTCCATCATCGGTAAATGGAAGACGTTTGGCTGCACCAGGACTCATCCTACAGCTGGCCACCCCTCTAAAGCCCCGTTTACACACAGACGGTTTAGTCGGCGGGTAGTACGTAGACTGAAGTTCGCGGTAGTTTCGGCTGTTTTCGCGGTGGAAAGGGGTGGAGCACTTTGCCGGCGTTTTGACCACTGTACTATCTGCAAATAGGCGGATAAAACGCAGCTAAATCCGCCAAATAAAGTGATGTTTTGACGCCGTAGCATCCGGCACACGTCAGGCAACGGGGGTTAATACCCAGTTCTATCCCTTACAATCGCAGGTTAAGACGCGGGTGAGAACGGCAGTGTTCTGCTGATGCTGATAAAGCCCTGTATACCACTGGTTAATACCCAGGTTTTTACCCAGGCAAACAGGGTAAATCCTGCGTTACTCCAGGATCATATTTTTTTTATTACTATTATTATTATTATCTGTTTCTTCTTCTATTTTTTCTTCTTCTTCTTCTGTTTCTTCTTCTATTTTTCTTCTTCTTCTTCTGTTTCTTCTTCTGTTTTTTCTTCTTCTTCTTCTGTTTCTTCTTTTTTATACTATACTTTTTATACTGGAACGCCGTTTTAACCGGGAGGTGGCATATAGAACGGCGTACTGTCCTCTAGCGCCGCCATTTTGACCGCCTCTGTCGCCGTTCTAAACGCCGCTGATTATGGATACAACGCCGGCCGCCGAATAACGGCGGCGTAAACTGCGGCACTACAGGATGAAACAGCGATTAAAAAGTATCAAACTCCGTTGTTCGCGTTGTCTCCGTCGTCACATGAATTCTCCGGTCTTCTCCAGGAGCGCTCCCGGAATTATTCAACATGTTGAATAATTTTTTCGACAATTCCCCGTAAACTAAGGTGATTCCCGGTGAACTAAGCCACGCCCCCTAGCGCCGGTGTTAACAACGGCGTGTGAACCTTAAGAAGGCCCGGAGGAGCCAAAAACTCTTCCGGGACGCTTCCGGGAGCTCTTACCGGCACTGTGTAAACGGGGCTTAAACTGAACAATCAGGTGAGAAGATCCTTAGTCAGGGAGGTGACCAAGAACCCGATGTTCACTCTGTCAGAGTGCTAGTATTCCTCTGTGGAGAGAGGAAAAGGACAACAATCTCTACAGCAATCTATCAATCAGCCCTGTATGGTAGAGTGGCCAGATGGAAGCCACTCCTGAGTAAAAGGCACATGACAGCCCACCTGAAGTTTGCCAAAAGGCACCTGAAGGACTCTCAGACCATGAGAAACCAGGCACCATCCCTACAGGGAAGCATGGTGGTGGCAGCATCATGCTGTGGGGATGTTTTTCAGCAGCAGGAACTGGGAGACTCATCAGGATTGAGGGAAAGATGAATGCAGCAATGTACAGAGACATCCTGGATGAGAACCTGCACCAGGGCGCTCTTGACCTCAGGCTGGGGCAACGGTTCATCTTTCAGCAGGACAATGACCCTAAACACACAGCCAAGATATCAAAGAAGTGGCTTCAAGGCAACTCTGTGAATGTCCTTGAGTGGCCAGGCCAGAGCCCAGACCTGAATCTGACTGCACATCTGTGGAGAGATCTGAAAATCACTGACACTCCCCAGCCAACCTGATTGGAGCTTAAGAGGTGCTACAAAGAGGAATGAGCAAAACTGCCCAAAGATAGGTGCGTCAAGATTGTGGCATGATATTTAAGAAGACTAGAGGCTGTAATTACTGCCAAAGGTGCACCAAGAATGTATTGAGCAAAGGGTGTGATTACTTATGTACATACATACTTATGTACACTTATGTGATTTCTTAGTTTTTTATTTTTAAGGCAGTCAGTGATACAACACTCTGCCCACACATAGCTTTCTGGGGTGCCACTGGCTAATCGGAAACACAACAAATACCAAGACATGAAGTCTTTCTGTTTAGTGGTGACCATTTACATACTGAAAGCTCAAAAGAAAATAAATAAAAATCTTTTTCACACACACACACACACACACACACAAAACTTGTCCACGTTGTTGTTTTGACATAAATTATATTATTACTGAAAAGGAGGAAACCTGTTTTTGGAGTCATACCAGAAACACTGCCTGCGACAGAGACTTGGCATCTCCATCTGACTGACAGCTGACCCAGCAGGTGCACAGAGACCCAATGTAAACAAAGCAACACTAGTAACAGGATCCTATAAACCACCAAGACAGCTTTTTTTTTTTTGGAATGGCTGTGTTAAATTTGCAGTTACTTAGGGAAACATAGATGAAGCAAAACTACTTGCATTGTGAGGGAACATCAGCTGCAACACTTTGTCCATGTGGTGCGCTTCCCTGAGCATGATGCCAAGGACCCCAGCAAGTGGAAAAGGCCAAGTTGTCGCCCACGTATCACCTGTCTACAGCAGCTAGACGGTTAGTTTCAGGAGGTGGGGACGGACAGGTGATGCGCCTGGGTGGTTACCAAACAGGACCCAAGACAATACCGAAATGTGGTGGATGAGACAATATGTAGTACCACGGCATGCTCCCAAGCATGCCCTGACTGTAACAGCAGCAGTGAAAAGATAGTCCTTTAAAGAGATGCTGGCACAACTGAAAAGCTAACAAGCTAGCACACGAAGAAGCTGTGCTGCTAACACTACTCACTGCTTTGTAGCTCATTTATAAAAAGTCCATGTTTAAGAAAGCCATTGGGTCTTGTCTTGACAAACTATGGCACACTGTCCACGAGTTTTGAACAAGAAGATCTATGGTGTGTCCGCCCACACTGCTATTTAACCAGGGGAAATATCAACACAAAACACAGTGCTGGGCACAAGGGCACCGAATTAATGTTCCACATTACTTATAGGCAAGGAATTCATTTTCTTTAACCCTCAAGTGACCGAGTGGGGTGATTTATGGGGAGGTGATGGTCTAGTGGTTAAAGGGTTGGGCTTGAGACCAGAGGATCCTCGGTTCAAATCCCAGCCTGACTGGAAAATCACTAACCTAGTTGCTCCCGGTGTGTAATGGGCACCTTGCAGGCCAGCAGCCTGACATCGGGTGAATGTGAGGCACTGATGTGTAAAGCGCTTTAAGCGTCTGATGCAGAAGGAAAAGCGCTAGGAAAAGCGCTATATAAATGCAGTGCATTTACCATTTATGACTCCAGGCATATCTTTTTGTTCATCAGTTTTTTTTTTGTTAATTTTTTTTTTTTTAACAGAAAAAGCTGCCTACCATGAATTTCTCAATCTACGTAATCAATCGTATTTGTCCTGCATTTGTTCATAGAATTTTGCAAGGATTGGCCGATCTGTGTGGCAAATATAATCCAAACTTGTGGGAAGATCTATGAGATTTTCGACATTATAGCTTCAGATGGTATTGCAATTTGACAACTCTATTCATTATATTTTACTGTTTTGCAAGGAAGCATGGCCAACAGACCTAGAACAGCAAGACTTACAGCTGCACAAGTATTGAGACTGATTCTTGATGCGCAGAGTGAGGATGAAAAGGACGACGGACAAATATATTAGAGAGTGGATTAAATATGAAGAACCCTAAAACAATCTTTTATATAGAAGTATTCCAATATAATGTCAATGAGGTCATAAATAATCCCAATCGGTCATACTAGTCGTTAAAACAGCTTGGTCGCTTGAGGGTTAAAGGCTGGGATGTGCTCAGACGTAGTGTGCTATTCAGAGGAAAAACAAGTGAGTGGTTTTCTGTGGAGGAAACAGGTTCGAGTGCACAGCATGTGGAATCTGCAGGCAGAAGAGACATAACACTGGACTTCTGTGACAGCTGGAATAACCCCACTGGCATCCACTGCTGTGTTCACTAACCAAAGTGAAGCTGTTTCAGCCTTTGTGAGAGATGTCACATGGAAATTCCTGAACAAGTGGAAGTACAGAAACCTGTTGCCTGCAATACTTATTAAGGTAAATGAAAAACTGTTCAGTCTGTCTTTAAGGGGACATTTGCCACCCTGCATGCTGTGCACTTTAGGAAAGATGTGAGCTGCCTTTCTGTAAAAGCTGAAAAGTATAATTGATGTTTGTGCTTTTGCATCAAAGCGCAAGTTGCTGTGCATATATATATATATATATATATATATATATATATATATATAAAAGCAGCCTATGTTCTTGTGTTAAACTAGAATTCTATCAGTCCTATTCTTTATCAATTTCTTTAGGCCCCATAAAAAAACAAAAAAAAAACAAAAAACAGTTCATCATCCTTTACGTCAGAAAAAGTGGTGAGGACAGGCAGATTTTATTTTATATATTAATTTTTTTTCTTCGAAACAGGTACACACAATGTCATTTCAAACCTGAAAAACACTTACAGCACCTGCATACCAAGTGAGAAACTGAAAATATCAGATATTTTTAAAACAAATCTTGTTTCCATGTTGAATACAGTCTGTGTACCGCACGCTAGTTGCGTGATAAACATCATACTGTGTGAGTGACACAGCGCAACTGACTGTGTGGTTGTCAATGACAACTGGCATGTTCCAGGCCTGGCTCGGTAAACTTCGGCCATCTTTGGCCAAAGCATACTCGCCACCTAGCGGATGTGCCAGTTCTTGTATCAGCTGTACTGCCCTCAATGAACTTCGCAAAAAATAATAATTAAAAAATAAATAAATAAAAACTAAGCAGGCCGATTTCAGCATGTGGGCAGGGATGATAAACTAATGTGTGTGTGTGTTTTTTTTTTTTTTAAATGGGGCCTTACTGATTACTGATGAACTTGCCGTGTGGAAAAATGTAGATCAGCATCAGTATAGCAGTTCTCTTGTTGCCAGATACAGAATTTCGCATCACAAAGTCACAACTGATATCACAAATGCATGAGTTTTTGCACAACTGAACTGTCAGAAAAACATGCCAGCATTGATGAGAGGAATTGATGATGTCTGCAGCATAAGATTTTGATAAACTGAAAAATTTGGAACAGGTTCTTGATTCCTATTCATATTTATTTCCATGATTAAAGTCTGGACCCTCTGTAAAAACAATCTCCTCTGTTCATCCAATAGATTTCCACACAGCTCCAGCCATGAGGGAAGAGAAAATCAGCATGAAGATGAGGAACAGAGTTATTAAAGTTTAGGATTTTTTCCATTCGTTATTACTTTTATTTTGTTGCTCATTTTTTGTGTTTTTGTTTTATTATGCATATCCCTGTGTCCAGAGTGTGCACATGTGGTGAACCTGCCCTGTGAGCTTTTCTGGCTGTTGCTTTCTTTTAACAGCTGAAATATCCTGTGCTGGATTTTAAACCAATTTTTTTTTTCCTGGTCTATGTTGCAAATGCTTTCCGGTGGCAGATAATATGAGTTCTGTGCTTGACCACACCTTAGTTTTAGACAAACACCCCCAGATGGGCACAAGTGGATTAATTCAGGGTGATTTAGAACATGTGTGCAATGGGCGTAAAAACCATAAGCACGTTGTGTGGAGACTACAAATAACACTTGTGTTCCGTTGTATGCCACTTTGTGCAGGCTGGAAGCAGGGCCCAGTGTACGTTGTAATGACAAAGTTGTTTTATAGAGCTGCTCCTTTAGGATTAGTTCAATTACAAGTTATTCAATTATCTCTCTATTCTGTAAGATTTCCAGGTTATTTATATCCATCACTGGCTCATAACTCAGTCCCACAGCTACACCCTGAAGGAACAAAATGCTTTTTGGCTCATTTGGCTAAATTTGATTTTATTCTGTTCATCTCATCTTCTTTGTCCTTGGAGCAGTTCATACTGTTTGTTGTTCATTCCTTGCTCTTGGCTCAGTTCCTTGATCTTACTGATACAACCCCAAATCAGAAAAAGACATGACAGTATGGAAAATGTGAATTTAATAAATAAATAAATAAATAAAAACTGACATTTACTTTGACTTCTGTTGCATTACAGACTGTATGAACCAAAGATATTTCATGTTTTGTGCAGTCAAATTTATTTTATTTAATAATATACATCTATTCCTGCATTTAAGTTCTGCAATTCCTGCATTTAAAAAAAGATGGGGCGGGGGCAATTTAGAGCTAGTAATGTGTTATATAATGTGTTATAATAATAAAAAAACAACAATATGTTATTTCAAACAGATGACGTCAAAAGGTGATGATAATTATGATCGGGTACAAAAGCAGTATTCATGAAAGACAGAGCCGTTGGGGAGAAAAGATGAGCGGAGGCTCTCCAGTTTGTCAACAAATGCATGAGAAAATAACTGAATGTTTAAAACAATGATCCTCAAAGAAAGAGTCAAAAGTATTTGGATATTTCTCCCTTTACAGTGCATGATATCACTAAACAATTCAAGGAATCGGGAGGAATTTCACTGCATAAAGGGCAAGGGCACCAGGCAAGGCTACTGAACACCCATGATCACGGGGTTTAAGATCAAACCCAGGTCGTATGCTCATGCGGTGATTGCGAATAACAAACAGAATGAGCCCAGTGAGGAAGAGTCAAGCTCTATTGAGCAACAGGTAGCAGCCTTTCTTAATGTGCACGATATGTCACTGGATGTAAGTGATTTGGAAGCCGTCACACATTACCGAGAAGAAGACGAGAGGACGTGCCAGCAATGATATTACGTTTTGCAAATCTCAAGAAAAAGATTACCTTAATTAAACAAGGAAGAAAACTGAAAGGTACTAATGTCTATATGAACAATCACCTGACATGGAAAAATGCCGAAATTGCCAGAAAAGCCAGACACCTGAGGAAACTAAAAAAGATCCAAAGCACTTGGGTAAATAACTGTAAAGTCTTTATTAAGCTCAATGGGTCACCGGAGGAGGCTAAGGTGTTGGTGGTTAAGAACCTCAGTGACTTAGATATTTATGAGGGGACGTCTACTACTACTGCTACTACTACTACTACTACTACTACTACTAGAGATTTAGTTACTGGTGAATTTTGAGCCTTTGATGAACACAAAGACAAAGATGAATCAAGAGATGGTAATTTCTTGATCGATTATTACTAATAGTGTAGAATTCATTTTTATTAAAAAAAAAGATGAGTACAGATTCAGAATTATATCAAAGGACAATGCATTTGGAGCAACTGAATCTATTTTCATATACTGATTATAATTTTCAAGACTTAGAAAATGAACTAGATCCAGGTAATACTTTTTACTCTACATTTAATGTTGATTCTAAATATTATACTGTTGATGATTTTCTACATGCTATGACAATGAAGGAAAAACTGTCAATTATCCACTTTAACTGTAGAAGTATGTATGCTAATTTTAATGTTATCAAAGAATATATACAGCAGTTTGCACATCCATTTAGTATAATTGCTTTGTCAGAAACGTGGTTTAATGAGGACAAAGGTATTGACTTTGAAATAGAAGAATATGAACTTAAGTATGTTAATAGGAAAAATAAAATAGGTGGAGGAGTGGCACTATATATTCATAATAGCATTAGGTTTAAATTAGTAGAGGATATGACTCTGGCTATAGATAATGTTTTAGAAGTTGTTACAATTGAAATCCATAATGATACGGAGAGAAATGTAATTGTGAGTTGTTTGTATCGGCCTCCAGGAACTGATGTAGAATTATTCATTGACTGTGTAGGAAAAATATTTTCAAAGAAGGAAAATAAAACTATGTTTATATGTGGAGATTTTAATATAGATATACTAAATCACACAAAGCACAAATGGACTAATGATTTTCTTAATATGATGTTTGGCATGAGCCTTTATCCGACTATAACTAGACCTAGCAGGGTAACAGATCACAGTTCCACTTTAATTGATAACATCTTCACAAATAGCACTATGAATGACATTACAGGCGGCCTAATGGTCTGTGATATATCGGACCATTTACCAGTGTTTATTATATATAACAACAAAATTACAGATTGTAGAGGGAAAAAACACATCTATAAACGGGTTTGTTCGGAGGAAGCAATTAAATCCCTGAACAATGATTTAAATTCCCAGGATTGGAACTTAATTTATTGTGAGAAAGAGGTGGACAGGGCTTATAGTATGTTTATGGAGATATTTATGGAATTATATGACACACACTGTCCAATTAAGAAATATAGTTGTAAAAAAAGATTTGTGGAATGTCCTTGGATGACCAAAAGTCTACAGAATGCTTGTAGAATGAAAAATAGTCTTTACAAAATATTTATTAAATTGAAAACTAAGGAAGCTGAAAGAAAATATAAGTTATATAAGAATAAACTAACAGAGCTATTAAGAACTAGTAAAAAATTATATTATAGAAAACAACTGGAAAGGAATAAATGTGATACAAAAAAGGTTTGGGGAATATTAAAAGATCTTATGCAGCATGGAAGGAGAAAAACGATATATCCAGATTATTTTATTGAGAAGGATAAAGATAACTATGAGATGAGTGAAACTGTAAATCATTTTAATGATTTTTTTGTTAATATTGGCCCGGATTTGGCCAATAAAATTTCTGGTAAAGGTCCTGATTCTCCAATACTTATTAAGAGAAATAGAAATTCATTTTTTCCTCTCTCCTGTAGATGAACTTGAAATTATTACTATTGTTAGAAAATTTAAAAGTAAATCTTCAACTGATTTTCAAGATATTAATATGATACTGGTTAAAAAAGTAATAGAAAGTATTGTCAAACCACTTGTATATATTTGTAATTTATCTTTTATAACGGGAAAATTTCCAAGCAAAATGAAAATGGCTAAAGTTGTCCTTCTATTTAAAAGTGGAGATAAACACTTTTACAAACTATAGACCAGTTTCTTTACTCCCACAATTCTCTAAAATTTTGGAAAAGCTATATGATAATAGATTAGCGTCATTTATTGGAAAGTATGAAATTCTTAATGAATGCCAATATGGTTTTAGGAGTACGCGGTCCACTTCAATGGCAGTAATTGAAACCATAGAGGAGATAACCAATACTATAGAGAGAAAGAAATATGCAGTTGGCATTTTTATAGACTTAAAGAAAGCTTTTGATACTCTTAATCATTCAATTTTGATTAAAAAATTAGAAATGTATGGTGTTAGGGGAGTTGCACTGCAATGGATACACAGTTACTTAACGGAGAGAAAGCAGTTTGTGAAAATGGGTGAGTTTACATCAAATAACTTAGAGATTTTATGCGGAGTACCCCAAGGTTTAATTTTGGGAGCAAAGTTATTTAATTTATATATAAATGACATTTAATATATCCAAAGTGATGAGAATGATTTTATTTGCGGATGACACAAACATATTTTATGCAAATGAAAATTATAGTGAACTTACCCGTATTATTAATGAGGAATTGAATAAACTAAAAAGTTGGATGGACACAAATAAATTATCTTTAAATCTAGATAAAACTAAAATAATGTTTTTCGGAAATTACAAAGTAAACTCTGAGATAAAGATATGTATAAATGGTGTCCAAATTGAAAGAGTATCAGAATGTAAATTTCTTGGTGTAATAATAGATGAAAAAATAAGTTGGAAAAAGCACATTAGATATATACAGAGTAAAGTTTCCAAAAGTCTCGCAGTTATTAATAAAGTTAAATATTTGTTGGAGCATGATGCCCTTCGAGTGTTATATTGTACATTGATTTTACCTTATTTAACTTACTGTATAGAAGTATGGGGTAACAACTATAAGAGTTCACTTCATCCCCTCGTTATATTACAAAAACGCGCAGTTAGAATTTTGCATAAAGTAGGATATCTAGACCACACAAATTAATTGTTTATCAGGTCAAAATTATTAAAAATGACTGATCTGGTAAAGTTTCATACTGCATTACTAATGTTTAAAGCCAATAAAAATGAACTGCCATGTAATATACAGAAACTGTTCTGTAAGAGAGAAGGACAGTATGGATTGAGGGAATGTGGTAACTTTATAGTAAATTATGTAAGAACTACTCTGAAAAGTTGGTGTGTGTCGGTATGTGGAGTTAAATTATGGAATCATTTGGATAACCACATTAAATTGTGTGGAAACATTTATAAGTTCAAAAAGAAATATAAAGAAATTATGTTAGCACAGTACACAAACGAGTAAAAATGTTAGAGTTAGTAAGAAGTGTAGACGATTGCATAGACATTGAACAGTACTTGGTGTATGACATTATGTCAGTAATGATCAGGGTGCAAGACTATTTGTAATTGCTTAGAAGGTAAAAATGTGTTAAACTTTAAATGAATTGAAAATAATGGAATGCCATTGATGCAATTGTTAGTACCTAACTATATTCTAATGTAGATATAAAATGTAAATGTAAAATGTAAATATGAAATTGTTCTATTCTGTTTAGTTATGTTATTTTCTGATTTCTATCTTATTTGAGTGTATTTAACTGTGGATGGTAACGGGTGTACGGTGTACGGGGTGGGCGTTTACAAGCTTTTGCTTCAGCCCATGCCCTTTCAGCTGCACCTAATTTGAGAAACTGAGTTATTGTTGTATTTTTCTTTTGTTTGTTTTTTATGTATGTTAGTAAGAGTTTATGTTGGTATTTTGTTTTGTTTATGTGCGTGCTGAATAAATTCATTCATTCATTCATGAGAAGAAATGGCAAGACTACAATGTGGCAAATGCTTTTGTGTCCCAACTTGTTTTTTGTTTTTTTTGCTGTGTGCTGCAGGCCTTAAATGGAGAGTTGGATTATATTAGCAAATGAAATTAAGTTGACCAGAAAAAAAACCCCAAAATGAAATCTGTTGGGTTCATAGTGTCTGCAATGGAATGCAAGTCCAAGTAAATGTAAAAATCATTGCTTAATTTATTTATTTATTTATTTTTGGTTCACCCCTCCCCTATTGACCCAACTTTTTCCTGATTTGAGGTTGTAAAAAGCTGCCAAGATTTGATCATGTCAGTAAATCAGATGGACGCTGACTCATTAAACCAACAGGAATGGTTTGTTCATCACAGTGGTTGAAGTGCCATGTACATAAAGAGACAAATCTTTGACAGAACACTTGGATCATTTAGTCCGCTAAAAACTTTAGTTCTGGCATTTGTTCAGTATCATAAGCAATACACAGCTTGTTGTGATTCAAACTGAGTTGTTCACGCTGCATGCCATCGTCTGGCTGGCAGCATCATCCAGGGTTATGGTCATCCCTAACTCTAAAGAGAACAAAGTTCCCATCTACATGGATACAGAATCAAGACACCATATGCAAAGACAGGTGGTGCTCAAAAAAACTTAATACATCAACAAAATTTCTCAAATTAAGGACTACTTTTTTCCTATCTTTCAGTAAAGAGGTATTCCATTTATAGATCAAGTCTGTAAGCTGTAGCAGGAAACAGAACTGCAATAAAATTCTGGTTTAACTTTAAGCATATCTGCACATATAAAGCAATTATATAAAGAAAAAAACAGTGTAAATCCAATACATACTGCTTAAACAGAATGAACTGCTGTCTGCAGATTTGGAGGATGCATTGACTTTGGGTGGGTGCATTTGTATGTAAACCATTCCTGTATAGCTTACTCTATAAAGCCCATTTGCAAATTCTCATCACACACATGCACACAAATAAACACAAACATCTACCTGAAAGCTTAATCAGCAGCTCAGAAGCCACCTTAATGTTGATATCCTGGCTCAGCAAACTCTTTTTGGCCACGGGGCTTCCCTCTCTTGGTTTGTGAGGCCCCGGGTGCTCTGTGGCTCCTGCAGCTCCCGGCAGTCCATCCTGGCAGAAAGCTGCTGGGAAGCTTGATTGAACCTGGTTCTGGGAAGCCGGTCTAGGACTCAGTACTTCCTCTGTCTTGGGCTCCTCCTTCAGGTGGAATGGAGATTTCATTGTCTCTCTCTGGTTGGCTGCTA
This sequence comes from Thalassophryne amazonica, assembly GCF_902500255.1. NCBI lineage: Eukaryota > Metazoa > Chordata > Actinopteri > Batrachoidiformes > Batrachoididae > Thalassophryne > Thalassophryne amazonica. Next base: position 22,092,536 of record NC_047117.1, on the reverse strand, counting down.
CAGTCAAAACACAGAATCAGATATTAGTTGAGAAGTTTGTTTTTTGATGATGATGTTTTTTTGTTTTTAGGGGGAGGAAGGTTGGACATAGCATGTGATTAAATCCTTTATGTATTCAAACAAGTACAGTTTGTTGGATAAGTTGCCAAGTAGAGGTTTATACTGGTGTCGCAGACCGAACCGTCCCCCCTAAAAATGGGTCCCCCCTGCCTCTACTGCTCATGCGTCATTTGAGACCACAGCAGCTTGTCTGAGATGGAATCTCTTCACCCAAAGCGATCAAATGGAATAATGGGATTATTCAACTATCAGATAAGGTAAAACCTCTTAAATCATTCTAAAGTCAGTTTTAAGCAGAAACAAGGCCGCTTTAAGCAGAAACAAGCCAATAATCGGTGACGCTTTAAAATGACGGAGGCACAGTCAACGCAGCAGCTAGCAGCTTGTGTTGCTGCGGCACTCGGATCGCTTCCTCTTCTTATATTACACAATAATGCTGAATTTATGTGGAAATGATTGTTGTAGCGGGGAGCTGCAGCCTGAAGGTCTTAGGTGCCTCAAGGGATGGCAACCCTCGAACACCGTGGTGAACACTGGTGGTCAGGGAAGCCGTCCAACTTAAGGAGTCCTTCCGGGATATGCTATGTTGGAGGACTCCGGAGGCAGTTGCAAGGTACCAACAGGCCTGAAGGGCAGCAGACTCTGCTGTGGGGAGGGAAAGCAGCAGGTGTGGAAGGAAGTTCGGAGCACCATGGAGAAGGACTTTCGGTCGGCACCAAGGTGCTTCTGGCAAACCGTGAGGCACCTCAGGAGGGAAAACAGGGATCCATCCAGTGTCTACAGTAAGGATGGGACTGTGTTGACCTCAACTGAGGATGCAATATGTCGCTGGAAGGAACACTGAGAACTCCTGCATCAGACCGGAGCGCCCTCTATAGCAGGGGCAAAGCCGGAAGCTGATGGAGGATTTTCATCAATTTCCCTGTCTTGGATGACACGTCTCTTCAACATTGCATTTAGGTTTGGGACAGTGTCTAAGGAGTGCAAACTGGGGTGGTGGTCCCCATATTTAAAAAGGGGGACCAGAGAGTGTGTGACAATTACAGGGGCATCACACTACTCGGCCTCCCTAGTAAAGTCTACTCCAGGGTGCTGGAAAAGAGAGTTCGGCTGATAATCAACCTCTGACTGAAGAGGTACAATGCGGGTTTCTGTCCTGGTCATGGAACACCTGACCAGCTGTTCACTCTCACAAGGATCCTGGAGGGTGCCTGGGAGTATGCTCATCCAGTCTACATGCGTTTTGTGGACTTGGAAAAGGTGCTGTAGGACCATGGAGTGAGGGGGTCCCTTTTCAGGGCCATCCAGTCTCTGTACGCACAAAGTGAGAGATGTGTTTGGATGCTCGGCAGTAAGTCTGACTCTTTTCCAGTGGGGGTTGGCCTCCGCCAGGGCTGCGCTTTGTCAACAGTCCTGTTTGTGATATTCATAGACAGGGGGAGGAGGATTTCCAGTTTGGTGGGCTTAGGGTCTCATCACTGCTTTTTGCAGGTACTGTTTGCTTCATCGGCTTGTGACCTCCAACAGTCACTGGATCTGTTCGCAGCTGAGTGTGAAGTGTTTGGGATGAGGCTCTGCACCTCTAAATCTGAGGCAATGGTTCTCAGCAGAAAACCGATGGATGACCTACTCCGGGTAGGGAATGAGTTCTTACCCCAAGTGAAGGAGTTCAAGTACCTCAGGGTCTTGTTCACAAGTGAGGGGACAATGGAGCGTGAGATTGGCTGGAAAATTGGCACAGCATGGGTGGTATTGCATGCGCTCTGCCGTACCGTTGTGACGAAAAGGTAGCAGAGGCAAAAGGTGAAGCTCTCGACCTACTGGTCAATCTTCATTTGTACTCTCACCTATGGCCATGAGGGTTGGGTCATGACCGAAAGAACTAAATCGCAGGTACAACGGCCGAAATGGGATTCTTTAGGAGAGTGGCTGGTATCTCCCTTAGAGATAAAGTGAGAAGCTTGGCATCTGTGGGGAGCTCGGAGTAAAGCCATTGCTCTTTCACGTTGAAAAAGAGCCAGCTGAGGTGGTTTGGGCATCTGTAAGGATGCGCCATGTGTGCCGCCCTAGGGAGGTGTTCCAGGCACATCCATCTGGGAGGATCCCGGATAAGCAGTTGAAGATGAGTGATTGTACAAAAGCTTCAGATATCTGTCGCTGAGACCGATGATGACTGGAGTGAAACTTTAAGCAGAAATGAGGTGGTAATCTGCGAAATGCTGGTGACGCCCAGAAATGATGCATGCGCAGTGAAAGCAGGGCAGACCGATTTTAAGGGGGAACTGTTTGGTCTGCGACACTGGATCACGATATCAAAATATTGGTTTAAGATGTTCGGTACGTGCACAAGAAATCCTGTCCCCATAATTTCGATATGTCAGTCCTGGATATGGAGAGCAGCCAGTCCACTGTTTTTGCAGCAGTTCAGAGTGGAAAGAAAAAAAAAAAAAACTTTGCATGGTCTTGTTGTGTCTCACAGCACGGTGGTGACTCAATGAGCAGCACATCCATGGTTTGTTTTACAACCATACTGACACTGCTTTTCTTTCAAAGTCTATGCGTATCCTCTGCCAGTGTAAGCACGGCTAAAGCAGAAGCTAAAAATAAAGCCGCACACCTGCAGAGAGTTACAATCACAATTCCAATTAAGTTGGAACGTTTGGTAAAATGTAAATAAAAACAGAATACAATGATTTGCAAATCCTCTTTAACCTATATTCAATTGAATACACCACAAAGACAAGATATTTAATGCTCAAACTGATAAACTTGTTTTTGTGCGAATATTTGCTCTTTTGAAATGGATGCCTGCAACACGTTTCAAAAAAGCTGGGACAGTGGTATGTTTACCACTGTGTTACATCACCTTTCCTTCTAACAACACTCAATAAGTGTTTGGGAACCGAGGACACTAATTGTTGAAGCTTTGTAGGTGGAATTCTTTCCCATTCTTGCTTGATGTACGACTTCAGTTGTTCAACAGTCCGGGGTCTCCGCTGTCATATTTTGCGCTTCATAATGCGCCACACATTTTCAATGGGCGACAGGTCTGGACTGCAGGCAGGCCAGTCTAGTACCCACATTCTTTTACTACAAAGCCACGCTGTTGTATCACATGCAGAATGTGGCTTAGCACTGTCTTGCTGAAATAAGCAGAGATGTCCCTGAAAAAGACGTTGCTTGGATGGCAGCATGTGTTGCTCCAAAACCTGGATGTACCTTTCAGCATTGATGGTGCCATCACAGATGTGTAAGTTGTCCATGCCATGGGCACTAACACACCCCATATCATCACAGATGCTGGCTTCTGAACTTTGCGCTGGTAACAATCTGGATGGTCTTCTTCCTCTTTTGTCTGGAGGACACGACATCCATGATTTCCAAAAACAATTTGAAATGTGGACTCATCAGACCACAGCACACTTTTCCACTTTGCATCTGTCCATTTCAAATGAGCTCGGGCTCAGAGCAGGCGGCGGCGTTTCTGGATGTTGTTGATGTATGGCATTCGCTTTGCATGGTAGAGTTTTGACTTGCACTTGTAGATGTTGCGACGAACTGTGTTAACTGACAATGGTTCTCTGAAGTGTTCCTGAGCCCACACGGTAAGATCCTTTACACAATGATGTCGGTTTTTAATGCAGTGCCGCCTGAGGGATCGAAGGTCACAGGAGTTCAATGTTGGTTTTCGGCTGAAAACCAACAGTGAAGCGCCTCTCTTTGTACCGCTTACGCGTACAAAGTTCTCCAGATTCTCTGAATCATCTGACTATATTATGGACTGCAGATGATGGAATCCCTAAATTCCTTGCAATTAAACGTTAAGAAACGTTGTTCTTAAACTGTTGGACTATTTTTTCCATGCAGTTGTTCACAAAGTGGTGATCCTCGCCCCATCTTTGCTTGTGAATGGCTGAGCCTTTTGGGGATGCTCTTTTTATACCCAATCATGACAGTCACCTTTTTCCAATTAACCCAATCACAGGTGGAATGTTCCAAATAGGTGTTCTTTGAGCATTCATCAACTTTCCCAGTCTTTTGTTGCCCCTGTCCCAGCTTTTTTGAAGGGTGTTGCAGGCATCCATTTCAAAATGAGCAAATATTTGCACAAAAACAAAAAAGTCTATCAGTTTGAACATTAAATATCTTGTCTTTGTGGTGTATTCAATTGAATATAGGCTGAAGAGGATTTGCAAATCATTGTATTCTGTTTTTATTTACATTTCACAAAACATCCCAACTTCACTGGAACTGGGGTTGTAAAAAAAATAAATAAAAAACTAATGCATAATACACCCAATGTCTGTTTCTGAGGATGGTATGAGATAAAAGCATGGATAAAACCTTATCAGTCAGGTTGTGCTTTCCACATAAATACACGCATTTTCCCAGTTTTCCTTCTCACAGCATGTATAACCCAGGGGTATGGAGTAAAAGTCCACTTTTGAAGACATTTTCTCATGCTGCTGCTGCTACTACTACTACTGCTACTACTACTACTACTACTACTACTAATATTTTTCACAACTAAAATGTTTAATCAACATTACTCTATACCTAAATTTTACTACAATTCTGCACTAATTTGCATTGATGAGCTATTTAAAAACATGTTTACTTAAAGTAGACCTGCATTGAAATAAATGCAGTCAGATCGTTGGACCAAAAATGACTTATATTTACACATAAGATCCTTCTGAATGTAGTAAAGTAAATCTGCAAGCCCAGATCTGTCATTCAACGGAGAAATCATTTAAAAATGAGAAATTTACAGCTAAAATTTAGCCCTCCGCAAAACTGTCATCACATTCGGGATGTTGCCGAGACGTCAGGGAGAAGACCCTATCCCAGCATGCATTGCGCGCGCCAACTGTAATTTGTGGATTTACGTCAGTTTGCATCTGCACCTTTTTATTGTCTTATACAGAAGGATATACTTTTTTAAAACTTCATATTGTCTTGCGGTACGCTTGGTGAGTACACATTTCCTTTATTTGTGCTTGAAAATTATTCGCCCGTTTGATTGAGTGGTGTTGCATTGAAAATCTACTGTCTTTCGCCTCCGATGTTACCGTCGCGGGGTACGGAGGCGAGACCCACAAAGAATTCAAGTCATTAAAAAGATATAAACCTCTCTCAGTGGCCACGGAGCTCTGCAGCTCTGATTACCGAGACGTGCGGCGCTGCGTATTTTGCCTCAAGATGTCTGTCCTTGCAGCAACAGGTGTCACCGGCCACTCCGCATCAAAACGGCGAGCGCAGTCTCTGGACTTGTGCCAAGTTAGCTGCACCTCCATTCAGTAGACAGAGCCGTGTCTGCGGCTGCACAGCAGACACGGGGGTGTGAGTGGCCCACGGCGGCATTTAACGAGCGCATCCACTCGGTAAGCGCATCAGAGGCAGTGAGAGCAAGGCGTCTGGGAAGAACGGCGCCCGCTGTCGATGTCGCCGCTGATCTGAGCATGCAGAGCTGTATCTCACATTCATTGCAGCTTACTTTTGGATGTTGAAACCAGGATGTGTATAACAGTAACATTACTAACAGATAAAATCAATTTCAATGCGGGATCGGACTGAAGGCGGGAGTACGTCGTCTTGTCCCCGACGTCATGGAAATGATCCGGATGTACAAACTGTTTTTGCGGAGGGCTAAATTTTAGCTGCAAATTTGTCATTTTCAAACGAAGATTTCTCCGCTGAATTACAAATTTGGGCTTACAGATTTACTTTACTGCATTCACAAGGGTCTTATAAATACATATCAGCTATTTCTTTCTGAAATCTGACCACATTTATTTCAATGCAGGTCTACTTTAACTTTTCTGCATAACTACAGTAAATTGGGATGTGAAGCAATACCTTTAAAAAAACAATATCTAAGCAAGGGCATAACTGGGTCTGTTTGGGGTTCAGGCTTTAACATCAGGCCAGTTACGGTTAAGAAAGCCATAAAAATATGAAAATGATTAAGGCTCTTGGGGTGAGTAATCGGGTCAAACAAACATGTAGGCTGTGATGTCAATTTGGGACAGGGCAAAGGCAAAGAAAAGGGGAAATGTTCAAAACCAAACACGCGCACACACACATACAACACTAATACAACATACATACATCAATATAACTAAAGTATTAAAATGCTGGGTTACACATACGCTGCAAACACTAATTTATTAATGCATTTAGATATTTATAGAAGCAGTATTAAGCACATAAATGCACTGATATCGTGATGCATATGGAGTCCAACGTACTGCATGGAGTTTTGAGAAAATATAGAGCCCTATTGCCAACTCTGTTACCTCAAATACACTTGGGAGGCTTTGAGTTTTTTTGACCGCTAATTTATAACGTGAACCCAGTGATAACAAGATACACATCCTCTGCATCTTTTCTGTTGCAACATCTGTTGTAAAATGTTGAATGAAAAATAAACATTTGCATGCATCAAAAGGTTAAGTGTGGAACTGTATAATACTGGTCCTTCATGTCAAGAAAAGCAACCATCTTAAATGTAATGTTTTGCTAACATATGCAAACTAACAAAGACATGCAATGTCAACTATCGAAAGACAACATATCATTTCTTCCGCACAGTATCTTAATAGGAGTGAGGAAGACGGTCCATCATAACCTATGAGATATGACAATTCAAATCAAATGGAAGATGATGCAAGTTTATTAAAAGAGAGTTGAAACCCATTTTTACACTTCCATTGCTTTAACAGACACCACAGGTGAGGTGTTGTCCTTTGCTTCAGGCCTCCATCACTTCCACAATAAATCCTAATTTCCCGTCCTTCCTCTTTTGCCTTTCATAGAGTCCTTCTACCCACTTAATGTCTGCACACTTTATTCTCAACTCCATTCCACTTAAGAGTCTGGATGAAGTTCTTCTTTGTCTGTGTCATCTGAATTATTGTTAGATACAACGACATGAAACAATTTCTGTCCTTCTGCAGTGTGACAACAATCGGCTGAAGCCTCATCTGCGATCTTTGCAGTATGTAGCATAGGTTAAGCAGAAAACTGTCACATGGATCCATTTGCTCTAAAGTCATTTTCAAGAGAAACTGGGCCACATCTAATCCGCCTCAGATGAATAATTAATAATTAGACATAGAGCAACATCAGATAGCTGCCAAGAAAAGAACAGCAGAGCAAGCGCCTCTTCGTTATGTCTCTCAGCATCTCCAGCAACACTACTATATCACTAAAGATAAGGTTTACAAAAAACATAGCTCACTGAATGTTAGGGGGGAAAAAAAAAAAACTTAAACGTCATTAAGCACCAGAGAAGCTGCAAAGATAACTTTAAAAATAAGTGGTACATGTCTGCATAAAGCCATGTGAGCTCTTAGTTCCAATGTCTTCTCTGAGGGAATGTGAGGAAGGTTTGAAGAAGAGTGTCACACTACTGTGACCTGATTTATAAGAAAGCTTTTTCACAAGAAACTTAAATAATCACTACATCATGATGAGGACTGACTGATGACAGTTACAACATGACAGGTTTTTTTGTTCTTCCCCCAAACTTGCATGTGCGACACAAAGGAACTTCCCTGGGTCCTGGATGGCAACTACCCAGGCAGCAAACTAGTCCACCCCAACCTCTTACCATGTAAGCATGTATCTGCTGCAGCCATGTGAAATGTGGGCACCCCCTTGGCTTCCACATAGTGCGGTCCTCAACACTCAGGCACCTATGTGCTAGATCAGGCACAGAGAAACACACCACGTGGCGAAAAATGTCAAAACAGGCGCTCCCTCACAATGCAAATGATAATCATTTTAGTCTTCCTAAATAATCACTCATTTGCCACAGAAGTGCCCCTTGCAAGAGACCACTGGTGATGCACTGTGAATCCTCACAACTGGATTATTGTCTTGATAAGGGATTGGTTTCTTTAAAAAAAAAAAAAAAAAAAAAAAAAAAAAAAAAAATACAAGAAAAGCACCACAAAGCTCGCTCATAGTACAAGGAGTCCCAAATAGGAAGTGCCAAATTTTGACTCCACAGTTCAACAGGAAATGACAAATGTCAAACACTTCCTGGATTGACAGATGAGATCCCATGGAATCTCGCGGGAACTCAGTGGAAAGTTTGCACTGAAACAGGAAGTGCCAAATTTTGAGTCCACAGTGAAACAGGAAATGTCAAATGTTGAACACTTCCTGGCATGAACAGAGCTACAGCAGAAGTCAGGGTTGCACTGGACTCCCCTGAAATCTGACTGGACACAGATGATTGACATGTCACAGTACTTCACATCTGGTTGAAAAGAGATGCACTTTGAAATCAGTGAGTCATATTGACTGCTAGGTTCTTCCTGTCAAGTAGCTGGTGCTGTGTACCACAAAAAGTTCTAATCCACCTTAGGAGAAGAAAAATGTTTGCATCAGCTTTTAACTGAACACATCGTTTGAACCATGGACTAATAATGACACCAAAGTTATATTGTTGTATTGTATAAACGACTGTATTTTATGCCAGAAATGAGGTCTAGGTTGTTAAAAGCGGCATTTCCCCTTTAATTCGGGTTGCCTTATATATATATATATACACGTGTTTCTCCAATGATTTTTAAATGAGCAGGCAGCTACTGATTAAATAAAATCTTAATGTTACTGTCTGAAGGACTTAAATAACCTCTAAATTTTGATCTCTGAGTGACACCAGGATGATGCATTTCACTTAAAAACAGACATGCCACGGAGTGTTTCCCAACTGTAGTCCAAAGTATTGGAATACTTGGCATTTCACACATTTTAATTTGTTTATGCCATTTCAAATACAAATAAATACATAAATCTAAAGTTATCTTCCTTAAACTCAAACTGAAAGCAAATGTCTACAACCTCATAAAATAATTAAAACTAAAAAAAATCAGGCTTCCTGATGAAGTGGTGTAGAGGAAGATTTTCATAAAATGAAGACTTGACCGTTCAGCTACAATTTGCCAGAAAGTACATCTGAGATGCAAGCCTAAATTTGATGTTTTGGTGAAAGAAGCCTTTGTATTTCTTCATAATTGATGTAAATAAAGTCCAAGACATATTCAGTGATTTGGAAATGTTCATGTTTCCATCCCCTGACTTGTCTGAAGAAAACTGGCAATAAAACCGATTATTATTTACAGGTATTATCAAGTTTTAGAGATTTGCCTTTCAGTTTGAGTAAGATAATTTTAAACATTTTTATTCTTTATATTTTGTATTTCTTCTGTTTGAAATGGCATAAACAAATTAAAATGTGTTAAATACCAAGTGTTCCAATACTTTTAGAGGGCACTGTATCCTAACCTTATGATGAGTGCAAAATGAGTGTGGTATTATAACTGTTAAGTTTAAGAATGTTTAATTTTCACTTTTACTGCACTTTGTGTGAAATCATATTCATATCATATATCATACAGATATAACAATATTGAGACATGATAATTTGGCCCCAGTGTGCAGCCTTACTGTCAATTAGCTGAAACTTTGAATATTAATTTATATCTACAGAAAAAAAAAAATGCTTAAAGTTGCAGGGGGTTAAGAGGGCTGTAAATAAGGGAGCCTGTGAGGTGGCGCTCTCCCAGAAGCTGAAAGGCAAAAGTGAAAAATGCTTAAAAAGGCGAGGAGTCTGGGGGGCTCTGCCCCCCCAGAAGCTGAAAGGTTTTAGCCATGCTCATGCTCCCAAGAACCATTTTCTTGAAAAGAAGTCTGAAGGACCTCAATGACATGGTTAGATGGTGAGGAGCTTCCAGGCATGTGAGAGGCAAATAAAGAAAATGCTTAAAAAGGCGAGGAGCCTGGGGACCCAGAAGCTAATTGGTTTTAGCCATGCTAATGTTCCCCTGAAGCATTTACTCAAAAAAGTCTGAAGGACCTAAGTGACATGGCGAGATGCTGAAGAGCTTCGCTTGCTCATGTCTGCGACATATACATATTAATAATAATTTTGGATTTGGAATAGAAGCATTTGGAAATTTAAAATATGATTTTTTTTTTGTTGTTGTCGTTGTTGTTGCCACACTGCTGAAGAAAATCAATTACAGCTGAGTGAACTAGGAATGCACTGACACAGACAGATGCCCAAAGGGATTATGGGTAAACTGAGCTCACATTGGTTGATTCGTTAATTCTATGTAAAAACCAACACAAGTTAATGTAATGTGTGTTGGTGTTTACAAATAAATGTGCTTTTGTAAAATATGTCATTGTGTCCTTCAATGCGCATATTAAGCAAATATGTAGGACTGCTTTTTTGCATTTGCGCAATATCTCTAAAATCAGAAAGGTCTTGTCTCAGAGTGATGCTGAAAAACTAATTCATGCATTTATTTCCTCTAGGCTGGACTATTGTAATTCATTATTATCAGGTTGTCCTAAAAGTTTCCCCCGAGAAAGCCTTTAGTTAATTCAAAATGCTGCAGCTAGAGTACTGACGGGGACTAGAAAGAGAGAGCATATTTCACCCATATTGGCCTCTCTTCATTGGCTTCCTGTTAATTCTAGAATAGAATTTAAAATTCTTCTTCTTACTTATAAGGTTTTGAATAATCAGGTCCCATCTTATCTTAGGGACCTCATAGTACCATATCACCCCAATAGAGCGCTTCGCTCTCAGACTGCAGGCTTACTTGTAGTTCCTAAGGTTTTTAAGAGTAGAATGGAAGGCAGAGTCTTCAGCTTTCAGGCTCCTCTCCTGTGGAACCAGCTCCCAATTCGGATCAGGGAGACAGACACCCTCTCTACTTTTAAGATTAGGCTTAAAACTTTCCTTTTTGCTAAAGCTTATAGTTAGGGCTGGATCAGGTGACCCTGAACCATCCCTTAGTTATGCTGCTATAGACTTAGACTCCTGGGGGGTTCCCATGATGCACTGAGTGTTTCTCTTTTTGCTCTGTATGCACCACTCTGCATTTAATCATTAGTGATTGATCTCTGCTCTCTTCCACAGCATGTCTTTTTCCTGATTCTCTCCCCTCAGCCCCAACCAGTCCCAGCAGAAGACTATCCCTCCCTGAGCCTGGTTCTGCTGGAGGTTTCTTCCTGTTAAAAGGGAGTTTTTCCTTCTCACTGTCGCCAAGTGCTTGCTCACAGGGGGTCGTTTTGACCGTTGGGGTTTTTCTGTAGTTGTTGTATGGCTTTTGCCTTACAATATAAAGCACCTTGGGGCAACTGTTTGTTGTGATTTGGCGCTATATAAATAAAATTGATTTGATTTGATAAAACTCAAAATCGGCTTGTTAGTAGCTGAGAGTGTACTTAATGATATGATATGATACCTAAAGTTAACAGCGGTTAGCTGTAACTTCCGATAAAATTTTTGGTGGTTCATCGGTTTAGCATGTATAAAAGATAACTTTTCAGTTAGCTGATTAGCAGTATCAAAGCCAACTTTTTGGTTAACTGTGCCCACCACTGGCCAGGAAAGGTACATCTAAGATGCAAGCCTAGATCTGATGCTTTGATGAAAGAATTAAGCACTTTTTATTTATTTTTGGTTGTTTCTTTTGGCATTTTGGAAATGCCACTGTCCTCAAAATGGTACACGAACTCGTACACAATTTTTGTGACAGGGTGTGCTTGTTTTTTTTCACAGCCAGATAACGGACAATGGGCTATTATTACTGGTGCCCGGTGTTCTGTCGAGTTGAGCTCCCAGTAAGTAAGCACGTTTAAAACGATCACAATAATCAGATAACTGTCAGTAATCAAACAACTAATAATCTGATCTCTTACATTTACATGCACCTTCAGTAGTTTGATAATCAGAAACATCTGGTTTACAATGATTTCAGTTCATAAGTTGGATTCTTGGAAGTGGAGAAAAGAGAAAGAGCAGCTTGTGAATAAAAAGTATAGACTTTATACAGAAAAGAGAGTGCTCTCCTAAGCTAATCGCTCTCATTTTTAACTTTTTTTTTAAAATGAGTGCTCTTGTCTCTGCTTCATTGAAATTTTGTAACACCAGTTTAATAAATCCTATTTTAACTTGGTTCAATGCTGAAAAAAAAGGCTGAGAAATTACATTTGTCTGCTCTACACGCACCCACCATCAAAAACATCGATCAATACAACCCCTGACACCTTTACAGTTTTTGAACAATTTGTTCACCTTAACATGTGTGTTGTCTCTCTCTGCTAAGCTGACAAACACACACGGGGCACAAACATAAGAGAGGCTATCACTCTTGGGACGACTGCTGTCCAGTCTCCTCTGGCCCAGGCAGAGATCTGCGCCACTCCTCACCCGGCTGTCTCACCTAACATCTTTAGCTGCCACAGGCCTGCCACCCCCTGGCCGCATCATCAATCTGTGCTGGGTATGGCTCTTCTGATTAATGATGAGCCATGGCAGAGGGATAGAGGGCTCATGGGCAGGGGATATAGGGCAGGAAGAGCAGATGATAGTGCTTGTGTTTTGACCACCCGTGCGGTACCATGCGGTCACAGTGCCACACTATGGCGGGCTAAGGCTACGCTACGAGAGGAGGAGAAGGCCGGGGTTTTGCTGTAAAGGAGGGGGAGAGGGGGCGGTGACCTTCAAGTTCAGAGGCAGCGGTGCAGGGTCGCACATGGCACCAGCTGGAAATGTCACACCGTCAGATGTCAGCGGGCAGGCTAAGTATAACCTGCTCGGCACCTGGAAGGACGTCCTCTAATTAGAAGCATGTTGGGCCATGTTGGATCAGACAGGGACAGCACACTTGGTCACAGTCTCACAAACACACAGAAAAATACACTAATTTTCAACACACAAACACATACATATCCAAATCTTTAGAGACATATTTTCTTCATATAGCATCACACGTGCGTAGTAACATGTTTGCATGCAGTCATCATAGGCATGAATGCTATGGCATTATTGGTCAGTGATTTTGTTGAAATGTTCTTTTGCCGGGGCAGAATGATTGACAACATACAACTGTAAGGGGGGGGGAGAAGAGACCCCACCAACAACTGGGAACACGTTTTAATTTATTTAGCATTTCCCCAAAACCAGCATGGTCAAAATTATACAGACATACACCTAGATTAAAAATTCCTTGGTGTGAGAACCTCTTAAATTCCCATTAGTGATTGTGACTTATAGGGATGGGTATTGATAAAATTTTATCGATATCAATGTCATTATCGATTCTGCTTATCGATCCGATTCTTTATCAATTCCCTTATCAATACCTCTTGTGAATTTTCTGTGTACTAAAAGTAGGCTTTACAGGTTTTCTATGTCAACAACATTATATTGAGTCTTCAAGTAAATAAATATGAAATTGGTCACTGTATCCTTGATCTCTGGACATAAATAAAAATAAACAAAATCTGCAGTTTTTGTCAAAAGCATTTCCTTTCAGACATTTTGGCATGAATGTCTCTCCATACCTCTGAGCTGAGCTCTGCTGGCTGCTGCACGTCAGCGCAGGACGTCTCATTTTGGGAGGAAAAAACATTTTCATCGATTGCAGTTTGTTTGTATTACAACATTTGGAAAGAGGTGTCAACTGATTTAAACGGTGTTTCGCTTTGAAGTTATTAATTCCGACTGGACTCTATCATTCTAACTTGCCTCGGCAGGGAGCTGCGCAGCATTTTGAGCTATGTGAACAGAACAGAGGACGATTCTCTTTTCTTTCTCGCAACAAGACAGGAGTCCCAGTTAGTGACTTTAAATCGCACAAAAGTGACTCACGATCGACATATTCAGGGATGAAAGTGGTGAAAAACAAAACAAAAAAAGCTGTAACCCAAAATTAACTCCCCAACGCCACCAAATGTTTGAATTCCAGAAGCTTCGAAATGCAATCTGGGACTATTCCAGACAATAAACTGCAGTGAGTGCAGCATCCATTTTGGTGAGGAACCCCCCCCCCCAACTTTCCTTATTCAAATTCATTCCAGTAGTATTCTGCTCTTACTAGGATGCAGCAGTTTTCTAGCTTGGCAGATAGTTCTGGAGGAAATCACTGAAGAAATTAACAAACTGAAAATATGGTTTGTCCAAAACAAAATGTCATTAAACTTAAATGAAACAGGGATGAAGTGGAGGTGTAAGAGTCACTAAGTGTTCACAGGAAACAGTTATTTATTTATGTTCATTGTTAGTTGGTTTTATATTTTCTGTTGTGTTTTTAATCAGGTTCTTTATATATATACTCAACAAAAATATAAATGCAACACTTTTGGTTTTGCTCCCATTTTGTATGAGATGAACTCAAAGATCTAAAACTTTTTCCACATACACAATATCACCATTTCCCTCAAATATTGTTCACAAACCAGTCGAAATCTGTGATAGTGAGCACTTCTCCATTGCTGAGATAATCCATCCCACCTCACAGGTGTGCCATACCAAGATGCTGATTAGACACCATGATTAGTGCACAGGTGTGCCTTAGACTGCCCACAATAAAAGGCCACTCTGAAAGGTGCAGTTTTGTTTTATTGGGGGGGGATACCAGTCAGTATCTGGTGTGACCACCATTTGCCTCATGCAGTGCAACACATCTCCTTCGCATCATCCGTGAAGAGAACACCTCTCCAACGTGCCAAACACCAGCGAATGTGAGCATTTGCCCACTCAAGTCGGTTACGACGACGAACTGGAGTCAGGTCGAGACCCCGATGAGGACCACGAGCATGCAGATGAGCTTCCCTGAGACGGTTTCTGACAGTTTGTGCAGAAATTCTTTGGTTATGCAAACCGATTGTTTCAGCAGCTGTCAGAGTGGCTGGTGTCAGACGATCTTGGAGGTGAACATGCTGGATGTGGAGGTCCTGGGCTGGTGTGGTTACACGTGGTCTGCGGTTGTGAGGCTGGTTGGATGTACTGCCAAATTCTCTGAAACGACTTTGGAGACGGCTTATGGTAGAGACATGAACATTCAATACACAAGCAACAACTCTGGTTGACATTCCTGCTGTCAGCATGCCAATTGCACGCTCCCTCAAATCTTGCGACATCTGTGGCATTGTGCTGTGTGATAAAACTGCACCTTTCAGAGTGGCCTTTTATTGTGGGCAGTCTAAGGCACACCTGTGCACTAATCATGGTGTCTAATCAGCATCTTGGTATGGCACACCTGTGAGGTGAGATGGATTATCTCAGCAAAGGAGAAGTGCTCACTATCACAGATTTAGACTGGTTTGTGAACAATATTTGAGAGAAATGGTGATATTGTGTATGTGGAAAAAGTTTTAGATCTTTGAGTCCATCTCATACAAAATGGGAGCAAAACCAAAAGTGTTGCGTTTATATTTTTGTTGAGTGTATATATATTATTGTTATTATTATTACTCCCCCTCTAGCTGCCACCTTATCGTGGTGGGGGAGTTTGCGTACCCGGATGATCCTAGGAGCTATGTTGTCGGGGGCTTTGTGCCCCTTGTAGGGTCTCCAGGGGCAAACAGGTCCTAGGTGACGGGTCAGACTAAGGGCAGGTCAGAACCTCCATGACTAGTAAAAAATCAAGGACCGAGATGTCGCCCGGTATGGCGGAGCCGGGGCCCCACCCTGGAGCCAGGCTTGGGGCTGGGGCTCGCGCGCGAGCGCCTGGTGGTCGGGCCTTAGCCCATGGGGCGCGGCCGGGCTCAGCCTGAAAGAGCAACGTGGGTCCGCCCTCCTGTGGGTCCACCACCTGCAGAGGGGGCCATGAGGGTCGGGTGCAGAGAGAATTGGGTGGCGGTCGAGGGCGGGTGGCCCGGCGGCCCGGTCCATGCTCACAGCCCCTGGCTGTTAGGACGTGGAATGTCACCTTGCTGGGGGGGGAGGAGCCTGAGCTTGTGAGGGGAGGTTGAGAGATACCGACTAGAGACAGTCGGGCTCACCTCCACGCACAGCTTGGGCTCTGGTACCCAACTCCTGGAGAGGAGCTGGACGCTTCATTTTTCTAGCATTGCCCATGGGGAGAGGCGGAGAGCTGGGGGTGCATTGCTTATTGCTCCCCAGCTCAGTCACCATGTGTTGGAGTTCACTCCATTGAACGAGAGGGTCGCGTCCCTACGCCTTCGGGTCGGGGACAGGTCTCTCACTGTTGTCTCGGCCTACGGGCCGAGGGGCAGTGCAGAGTACCCAACCTTCTTGGAGTCCTTGGGAGGGGTACTAGATAGCGCTCTGACTGGGGACACCATTGTTCTCCTGGAGAATTTCAACGCCCACGTGGGCAGCGACAGTGAGACCTGGAGGGGGGTGATCGGGAAGCACGGCCTACCCAATCTGAACCCGAGTGGTGTTCAGTTGTTGGACTTCTGTGCTAGTGACAGTTTGTCCATCACGAACACCATGTTCGAGCACAAGGGTGTCCATAAGTGCACGTGGCACCAGGACACCCTGAACAGGAGGTCGATGATTGACTTTGTAGTCATATCATCTGACCTTCGGCCACGTGTCTCGGACACTCGAGTGAAGAGAGGGGCAGAGCTGTCGACCGATCACCACCTGGTGATGAGTTGGATCCACTGGGAGGGGAGGAAGCCGGTCAGAACTGGCAGGCCCAAACGTATCGTGAGGGTCTGCTGGGAACGACTGGTGGAACCCTCTGTCAGCGAGGTCTTCAACTCCCACCTCCAGGAGAGCTGCTCCCAGATCCCGGGGGAGGTTAGAGACATGGAGTCCAAGTGGACCATGTTCTCCACCTCCATTGTCGATGCGGCCGCTCGTAGATGTGGTCACAAGGTCTCTGGTGCCTGTTGCAGTGGCAATCCCCGAACCCGGTGGTGGACGCCGGAAGTAAGGGATGCCATCAAGCTGAAGAAGGAGTCCTACTTATCTTTGTTGGTAGGTGGGACTCTGGAGGCAGCTGACAGGTGGTTGCAGAGGCAAAAACTTGGGTCTGGGAGGAATTCGGGGAGGCCATGGAGGAGGACTATCGGTCAGTCTCGAAGAGATTCTGGCAAACCGTCCAATGCCTCAGGAGGAGGAAGCAGCTCTCCACCAGAACTGTTTACGGTGCGGGTGGGGAGCTGTTGACCCTGACTGGGGATGTTGTCGGGCGGTGGAAGGAATACTTCGAGATCTCCTCAATCCCATCGTCACGTTTTCCGAAGAGGAAGCAGAGACTGGGGACTCGGAGGCGGACTCATCCATTACCCAGGCCGAAGTCACCGAGGTGGTTAGAAAGCTCCTCAGTAGCAGGGCTCCTGGGGTGGATGAAGTCCGTCCTGAGTACCTTAAGTCTCTGGATGTTGTGGGACTGTCTTGGCTGACACGCCTCTGCAACATCCCGTGGCGATCGGGGACAGTGCCTCTGGATTGGCAGACCGGGGTGGTGGTCCCTCTGTTTGAGAAGGGAGACCGGAGGGTGTGTTCCAACTATAGGGGGATCACACTCCTCAGCCTCCCCGGTAAGGTCTATTCCAGAGTACTGGAAAGGAGAATTCGACCGATGGTCGAACCTCGGATTCAGGAGGAGCAGTGTGGTTTTCATTCTGGTCATGGCACACTGGACCAGCTCTACACGCTCCATTGGGTGCTCGAGGGTTCATGGGAGTTCGCCCAACCAGTCCACATGTGTTTTGTGGATCTGGAGAAGGCGTTCGACCATGTCCCTCGGGGCACCCTGTGGGGGGGTGCTCTGGGAGTACGGGGTCCGGGGTCCTTTGCTAAGGGCTATCCGGTCCCTGTACGACCGCAGCAGGAGCTTGGTTCGCATTGCCGGTAGTAAGTCAAACCTGTTTCCAGTGCACGTTGGCCTCCGCCAGGGCTGCCCTTTGTCACCGGTTCTGTTCATTATTTTTATGGAAAGAATTTCTAGGCGCAGCCATGGTGTAGAGGGGGTCTGGTTTGGGAACCACAGAATCTTGTCTCTGCTGTTTGCGAGTGATGTGGTTCTGTTGGCTTCGTCAAATCAGGACCTTCAGCGTGCACTGGGGCGGTTTGCAGCCAAGTGTGAGGCATCCGGGATGAAAATCAGCACCTCCAAATCCTAGGCCATGGTTCTCGAACAAGAAAAAGGTGCTTTGCCCTCTTCAGGTCGGTGGAGTGTCCTTGCCTCAAGTAGAGGAGCTCGAGTCGAGCCGCTGCTCCTCCACGTCGAAAAGAGTCAGTTGAGGTGGCTCGGGCATCTTTTCCGGATGCCCCCTGGACGCCTCGCTGGAAAGGTGTTCCGGGCACGTCCCACTTGGAGGAGGCCCCGGGGAAGACGCAGGCCACGCTGGAGGGACTACATCTCTCGGCTGGCTTGGGAACGCCTTGGGGTTCCCCCGGAGGAGCTGGGGGAGGTGTGTGTGAGAATCGGGAGGTTTGGGCGGGTTTGCTTGAGCTGCTGCCCCCGCGACCCGACTCTGGATAAAGCGGAAGAAAATGGATGGATGGATAGTTATTATTAAGTTGGTTTTATATTTTCTGTTGTGTTTTTAATCAGGTTCTTTTTGTCTCTCTCTAAAATTGTATTGTAGCATTAGTTATTATTACTATTGTTGTTGTTGCTATTATTATTATTAATATATAAACAAAAATAAATGTAAAAAATATTACGATCTGTAATACATTTGACTCTTACGACAATTATACAGAAAACAAATGCACACAAAGGTGCTGCAATGCAAACAGCTTAATGCTAACTTTAAAATTGAAAACGCCATAGACATGCTAACTTGTTAGCATTGGTCCCGTTTTTAAGTTATAAAATACATCTATCAATTGTTTCAGAAGACCATAACAGGTCGGTTTAACATAAAAAAGGTAAATATTACTCACAGACATATGCTGTTTGGGGTTTTAGCAGGGAAAAATTTACATAAAATGAAACAAAGAACAAACAAAGCAGTGGGTTGGATCAATGCTTCATTGCTTCAAGCTTCAAAGGAGAGCCATGCTGCAGAAACGGTTGATTACAGACCCTGCAGGGGTTCTGCAATGAACATAGAGACGTGATCATTTTCCAGACAAACACCCTCAAAAACAACGGCCACTCTGAAGGACCAATAGGGAATCGTTAAGCAAAAAGGCTACTGATGTCAGTGGATTGAATCATTTCTTAACGATACCCGAAAAGAACCGGTTCTCGATACCCAACCCTAGTGATGTATAATAGTTAGTAGCTTTTCTGGACTACCCACACACACTACACGAGAAACACCTAAGAGCTTTGTCCAGATTTGAGAAAGAGAATCTCTCACACACACACACACACACACACACACGCACGCACGCACGCACGCAACGCACGTCCTTTGGACTCATTTCTAAACAACTGCAGATTCCAAGGTCTTCAGTTCAAACAACTTCATGCAAATAAAAGTAGAGAAGCTTGAATCTTCGACTGGACTGGGTTGCTTGATGCGAGGATGTTTCGCTTCAAATTGCAGAAGCTTCCTCAGCTAAATTCTTGCTCTGGTAGTCTGACTTTTGTCTTGAAGTGAAATGTCCTCGCGTCAAGCAACCTAGTCCAGTCGAAGATTCAAGCTTCTCTACTATGGAAACCACCTGGACAACTGAGAGCCTTCACAGATTCATGCAAATAAAAGTTATAAGGAGGTATAGCCACTTGCCAAAGTCAGAAAGAAAAATGTCACCATCAGCTGACGGGACATTTTTTCAGATGGTTAGAAACAACCCAAGAACCACCAAGGCATAGGCCTGCATTTATTGGAAGTGAATCATAAAAATTGAATTCCTGATCCAGAATCTGGATCACCGCCAATATTCAGTGGAGTCTTCCATGGCCTAATATCTATCTGTGCTGACAACTTAATCACAATCTGTGCAGTAGTTTTGGCATAATCCTAATAACAGACAAATAAATAAATGCAGATCATTACATCCTTGGCAGACATAAAAAACTCTACCAGTTATGCCAAAAAGGAGTTCAAATATCTGAACCAGAAATTCTAGACCAGTTACGATCACAAGCATCTTGTCAAGGTGAAACATTCAATCAAATATTAGGGTGTGATGCAAACATATCCTGTATATATAATGTTGATCCTGTGTTGATATCTGAAATCCAATCACAAACTAAATAAGTTAGTGCACCAAATTCATGGGTAATTTTCTATTATAAACTGCCTGCCCAAGAAAAAGAACAGCTCCTAGAAATCACTGAAAGCCCAATATTACCATGCCACTCATGTCCATGAGCAATGTATGTAAACAAATGACCACAACTGTCTGACTCTATGTCATATTACATTGGGGCTGGGCAGTGTCAACCTAACTGGAAAAACCACAGTGTCTACTTTACATCGCAAAGAGGGGCTGCAGCACGGGACATGGGCCGCAAGTTTTTTATTTTACATCATCCTCTCTGAATGATTCAAGCTGGAATGTGAACTGTGTGGTTTACATTCTATGGAAATGCTGGTCTTCCAAAATAAATGGAATAATAAAAAAAAAAAAAAAATCAAGACATTTGGCAGAAGCACATGCCTCATTTCAGCCCGTGCCCAGCCACGTTTCTATACAGAAAGTGGAACTCTTCGTGATGCTTCAAGTTCATTTTTTCTGTGCGCGGAGTAAAAATTGGACATTTCTTTGCGCACCAAGCAACACAGTATCTCGCCACAGGACACTTGGCCTGTGCATGGCTCACGGACTGTTTGGCTCGTTTCAGCTTGCCCATGGTTCACAGACTGCCACAACACATCCCAGCTATTTCCTACAGAAATAAAGACATCATCATCATTCATTTGTGCACTCTCTGGCTGAAACTTCAAATACATATACTCACAAAACATTTACATTATCACAGGGACAATAGAATTACTGTGTGTTTGTGTGTGGCAAGGTGGTGGGCTTAGCATCATGACTGTGGCTCCACATGGTGATGTCTGTCAACCATCAGTGGTGGATGATGGAATTGTCCAACTACACTGCATCAAAAAACAGAAGCTGTGCCCAACATAATTGAGTGTAAAGACGAACTCCAACAAAATTAGATTCTCAAATTCTTCTCTGTAGCCTCACTGCCACAAAAAACATCTCGGGATGTGCACTCACACTGACCTTTTGAATTATCACTAAAAATAGAGTGCATTTTCACTTAGAATCCGTTACAGAGACCAATGAATTATTAAGTAGTCTAATCCCTCCAAGCCAATGGTTCAATAACAAGAGTACTGTAGCAATAGGAACAATAAAATCCCAGATGCCAAGCAGACACATTCAGTTTTCATCTACAGGATATTCCAATCATAATACAAAATCCACTCTGACACATCATCTTGTGAGGAGAAAACAGATCTGAGGGGAAAATGGACTTCTCTAGGTGACTGCGCTTTTCTGTAGTGATATTCCTGCCTTTAAATGACCCAGGACAATGTCAGCTCCATGTTCATGGTACTGTAAAGCTGGTTCTCATTGCTATCTGTTTGTCTCTGTGTTATCACACCCTTCTGACACCTGCCACCAACGTTACTTCCATTGCCAATCTTTCTCGTTTCTCTCCCTCTCAGACCTCATCCGTCTCACTGCCAGACGCTTGTCCAGTCCACCTCACCTCTCACTCTGTGGGCATGGCTGCCGTCAGATAACTTCATTAGCTTTCCACCTCTGTCACACTGGCCTGCTCCCCCTCTGACAATTGGTAACTGTTTTCTCCCGGAGGGAAAAAAAAAATAAAAATACAGAAGACTACGTGGGGTAGGTTGAGAACTCAATGATAGCTGACAGTGTGCTAGACACTGGATACTGATACGGACGGCTGCAGTGAGGATGTATGGACCAGAGGTCGCACACAAAAGGCCCATCTGTGTCTGCTCATGCAGAGCTGGAAAGCAAGGAGCACAGATTAATTCAAGATGTTCACAAAAAGACAAAAGATAAAACTCACATTTCAAAATATTTTGGGCTTGCATGGATTGATGAAAAATGGTGCAGCGAAAGTCCAAGTATTTCTACAAGCCAACCTCCTGCACAGGGTTTCCCTGTCAAACAGTTACAACCACCTGGCAAGCCACTGGGGTAAAGCTGGAGTCCACCGCATCTGGCATTTTCTGAAGGTACTTTTTAAATACTAATTAATTGAGAGCTGCTATGAACAGTCATTACTGTTGCTGCAGGCTGTAAAGTTAAATGTGTAATGCTACAGCTGCCAACTAACTTTAACAAATGTACTTCACATTAAAACCATTTTAATATAGAAGCAATGGCATAGAGAGGTTTTTCTGCAAAACAAATCATCAAATTAACAAATCAAATTATCACACACTAGCTTTTGTAAATTAAACCCTATAGCAAGTTAGCTGATGTTTTTCCAAGAGCAGACCAAGAAATATCAACAGCAACTGAAAGGAAGTCATTTAAAAACTGCATGTATGAAATACACTTACAAGTGTTTAACAAGATGAAAAAGAAAAATGGCTCAAAATGCTGCAAACTTTGATTTGCAGCATTTGTTCAAGAATTGCACCACCTTGTTGAATCAGACATGGGGGTATGCAGTGGACCACTGAATTGAGCCCAGTAGTTTTCCTCAGTTTATACAATGCTTAATAAATAATAAACCTAAACTAAGAATGGGTCTACCTTTGTACATGTAATTGATGAACATAATGTATAAAAAAAGAAGGATCTCAGAAGTTGTGCTAATGAAATCAATATCATACGATGTATCAATTGCACACAAAATTCCAATTATCTCTCCTTGAAAACGCTAGAGTGGAATTATTTTCTTGCACATATTTCACACAATACACTACCATTGTGTGACATGTCATGAAACTTGGAAATGTATTTTCTCCTAGAAGTAATACTTAGGTCTTGTCTTGGTCTCATATTTTCCACGGAGACCGTAGTACTGAGTACACTCATTAATAAACATCACCATAACTATAACCTAAAATACCACTGGGTTCTAGCTTAGACATTGTGATTCCAATGCAAACACCTCCCAACGTAAAAAAAAAGTCTTCTCACTTCTGAATGGTACCCTTCTAGACAGTAATCCATGTAAACTATTTTCAATTCTGCCTGTGCATTGTCACAAAACACAGCATGGAAGATCCTCTCCAAGGAATAAGATAAATAAGACAACTGCAGAGGCATCATGACAGATGCAACACCTCCCCACAGCCTCCTGCATGCCAATTATTCACACCAAGCCTGGGTCAAACTCGTTGTGCCTGTGTCACCACAGTGGGGGGCGGGGTGGTGTTTGGAGGGTGTGCAGTGCCCACTGTCATTATTAACTCAGGGTCCACTGGGCATAGGGTAGGGGCTGTGCATTTCAAAGTGCCTCGGTAGCTTTCATCTCTGAATCAAAATGTGGATCACACTAGATAGCTAACGGTTGTGTCAGCATGCAAGGATAAGAATCAAAGGGTATCACTATAACATTCAATGGAAAGCAGGACTGCCAACTCCTCCACCCCCCCCCCCCCCCCCAAACCAAAAAAAAAAGAAAGATATGCTTATTATGTTAGAGGTCAGGAAAAGTTCACAGTTTTTTTTTAAAGCGTGGGGAAAGTGCTGCAACTCCCTCTTTACCGTACACCCCCAACCCCCCCCATGACTTGCTGTCACTATCTCTTTATCTTTCCTGCTACAGCTTTTCATACATCTTCCTCCCCTCTCACAGGCCTTATGGGATCGAGACACAGAGACAGCAGTGTAAAAGCAGGAGGGATTGAGCTGCCCGTGTATACACTCAATCTGGGTTGGCAGGGAGGTCAAAAGAAATAGAGTCTAGAGGTCCCAGGAGGAACTTCCTCACCTCTCTCTCCCTGGCTGCACTGTGGCATGGCTAAGTCTCACAAAGATCTGGGCCCAGTTCTTTTAAGTTTCATAACCCTCTATCCTCCAACAAAGGAAGAACTTTTGTGATCAAGGAACCAATATTCATTAAAACCTATCAACAGACATTCAAGTTCACTATCGTCTCATCCTCTCTTTTTATATCCTCCCTCACTCCCCTTGAAAGATGCCCTGAAGTAAATGTCCACCACTTGACACTGGACTGACATTGCAAGGAGCCATATTGGCTCATCTGGGACTTGCCTATGCTTGATTGTGCAGTCTGGGAGTTGAGTACAACTGGCACCCAGGGGGCATCCATGTGGAGCTGGGGCATGCGAGATCGAGAGGGAGTTAACTAAGGCAGGCCAGTCCCTGTGCATCCTGACAGGGTGACAGGACGGTGCCGAGGGCACTAATCATCTCAAATTATGAATTCCTTTTTAATTATGAATTATGCATAAATTTTTAATTAATCTAATGTTCCGAGGATTTTTCACCCGCCCCTCTCATCCTTGCTCAAGATCTCAATCTAATTACACAGCATTAAGTGGAACAGTGGCAGCTATATCCTCGACCCCAGTGCTGAACCCTGGTCAACCTTTTCCCATCAATCTTGGCATCATCTCAGAGCTCATCCTTTGATATTCAGCAGCGTGAGGGAGTGCATCTAAACATGGTTTGGCTTCAGCATGCCTTAGAGCAGCTTGTTAAGTTCATTAAAAAAAATGCTGCATCATTACATTAGCTTATAAAAATGTCATACTATAACTTCGACAATGACAGAAAATCTACATCATTTGGTTTTTTTTTTCCAAAGGAATGACATGTTAATTATGAATATAAACAGAGTCGTGCACCCTCACACCTTACATGGCTGATCGTTAAATGCTGAATCAGCATGTGTAAAAGCAATTATGTCACCATTCACTGTAACCTGACCTCACCTAATCAAAATGATCTCTGACCTCCAAATTGTTTTATTTAACGAGGTTACGCCCACTGAGATAGAGATTTCCTTTACAAGGGAGACCTGAAAAATTAACAGTTTCCAATTCACCTAACTTGCATGTCTTTAGATGTGGGAGGAAGCCGAAGCACCCGGAGGGAACCCACGCAAAGACGGGGAGAACATACAAACTCCACACAGAAAGGCCACAGGTGGGAATCGATCCCATGACCTTCATGCTGTGAAGCAACAGTGCTAACCACTAAGCCACCATGCTGCCCAAATGTTGCCTAATCCTTTTCTGATACACTGCCTGTATGCACTTTATATTCAGGATATTATCGAAGTACTGTCATAAGATGTTTAATATGCATACCGGTAATCCTGTCCCTGTATTCTGATATACGGTCCATCCATAAA
This sequence comes from Thalassophryne amazonica, assembly GCF_902500255.1. Classification (NCBI taxonomy): domain Eukaryota; kingdom Metazoa; phylum Chordata; class Actinopteri; order Batrachoidiformes; family Batrachoididae; genus Thalassophryne; species Thalassophryne amazonica. The sequence goes on along the minus strand of NC_047117.1, from coordinate 22,067,445 downwards.
GTATTCACAGCGCAGCACGTTTTCCACATTTTTTTTTATATTACAGCCTTATTCCAAAATGGATGAAATTCATTTTCCCCTCAAAATTCTACATACAATACCAATAATGACAATATGAAAAAAGTCTGGGGTGACAGTTCATCTTTCAGCAGGACAATGACCCGAAGTACACAGCCAAGATATCAAAGGAGTGGCTTCAGGACAACTCTGTGAAAGTCCTTGAGTGGCCTAGCCAGAGCTTAGACCTGAATCCCAATGAACATCTCTGGAGAGATCTGAAAATGGCTGTGCACTGATGTTCCCCATCCAATCTGATGGCGCTTGAGAGGTGCTGCAAAGAGGAATGGGCAAAACTGCCCAAAGATAGGTGCGCATGATATTCAAGAAGACTTGAGGCTGTAATTGCTGTCAAAGGTGCATCAACAAAGTACTGAGCAAAGGGTGTGAATACTTACGTATGCGTGATTTCTTAGGGCCCGGTCCCACTGGCGTTTACGAAGATTTGCGTATGGATTGCGCACAAAATTGGCTCATATTTGCTAAACAGTCACAATATGAGTGAAACATGCTTGTATGAGTCGGCCGACACCCGCACACGTCTGCAATTATCCACAGAGGCACGTTTGTCCGTTGCCAGGATTTTTGAGCTGCAGAAAACTTTGGTTGCGGATACTCAATACATACTCAATCTATGCGCTGTATATCTGCCATTATCCTCTAATATCCGTAACTGACGGGGATTTGCAGCTTGGCAGTGACTGGGACAGTGTGTAAAACAGATATAGAGCGTGCCTATCACGTCCACATCACAAACTAAAATAAGTTGTAGCGAATGCATACAGATTGGCCACAAATAAAGTATTTGTATTACATCTGATTTGTGGACAATCTGCGAATGCATAACAAACATGTCACGTAAACCCAAAGTACTATACGAGGTCTGTCAATAAAGCATAGGTCCTTTTTATTTTTTTCAAAAACTATATGGATTTCATTCATATGTTTTAACGTCAGACATGCTTGAACCCTCGTGCGCATGCGTGAGTTTTTCCACGCCTGTCGGTGACGTCATTCGCCTGTGAGCACTCCTTGTGGGAGGAGTCATCCAGCCCCTCGTCGGAATTCCTTTGTCTGATAAGTTGCTGAGACTGGCGCTTTGTTTGATCAAAATTTTTTCTAAACCTGTGAGACACATCGAAGCGGACACGGTTCGAAAAATTAAGCTGGTTTTCGGTGAAAATTTTAACGGCTGATGAGAGATTTTGAGGTGATACTGTCGCTTTAAGGACTTCCCACGGAGCGAGACGTCGTGCAGCACTCCCAGGCGCCGTCGTCAGCCTGTTTCAAGCTGAAAACCTCAACATTTCAGGCTCTATTGATCCAGGACGTCGTGAGAGAACAGAGAAGTTTCAGAAGAAGTCGGTTTCAGCATTTTATCCGGATATTCCACTGTTAAAGGAGATTTTTTGGCTGTGGTGTTGTTGTGAATAGTGATGCCGAAAGACCTGAGTGCGCTTCTTTTATGACCGCAATGCAGATGCCGTGCACGTACAACACGTGCACAATGCACTCACAACACATCCGTAATACTGCCGTGATAATCGCAATGCATCTAATCAGTTTCATCAATACATGCGTTATATATCCGTGATTGTTCATCATATCTTCGCTATAAATTATGAATATATCTGTGATTCATCCTGGGACATTTGTCATTTTTGGCCACTTTCGTTACGTACGACAACGAACGCCCGTAATTTGTATACTCAATTCATGCGCAAATAATCCTCTCCCCAGTGGGACCGGGCCCTTAGTTTTTCATTTTATTTATACAACCCCAATTCCAGTGAAATTGGGACATTGTGTAAAATGTAAAAAAAACAGAATACAATGATTTGTAAATCCTCTTCAACCTATATTGAATTGAATACACCACGAAGACAAGATCTTTAATGTTCAAACTGATAAAGTGTATTGTTTTTGTGCAAATATTTGCTCATTTTGAAATGGATGCCTGTAAGACGTTTCAAAAAAGCTGGGACAGTGGTATGTTTACCACTGTGTTACATCACCTTTGAAGCTTTGTAGGTGGAATTCTTTCCCATTCTTGCTTGATGTACGAATCAGTTGTTCAACAGTCCAGGGTCTCTGCTGTCGTATTTTGTGCTTCATAATGCGCCACACATTTTCAATGTGCGACAGGTCTGGACTGCAGGCAGGCCAGTCTAGTACCCGCACTCTTTTACTACAAAGCCACGCTGTTGTAACATGTGCAGAATGTGGCTTGGCATTGTCTTGCTGAAATAAGCAGGGACGTCCCTGAAAAAGACGCTGCTTGGATGGCAGCATGTGTTGCTCCAAAACCTGGATGTACCTTTCAGCATTGATGGTGCCATCACAGATGTGTAAGACTGTGTGTAGTCTTATTGAGTGTTGTTAGAAGGAAAGGTGATGTAACACAGTGGTAAACATACCACTGTCCCAGCTTTTTTGAAACGTGTTGCAGGCATCCATTTCAAAATGAGCAAATATTTGCACTAAACAATAAAGTTTATCAGTTTGAACACTAAATATCTTGTTTTTGTAGTGTATTCAATTGAATATAGGTTGAAGATGATTTGCAAATCATTGTGTTTTGTTTTTATTTACATTTTCACACAACGTCCCAATGTCATTGGAATTGTAAATTAGCAAAAAAAAAAAAAAAAAAAAAAAAAAAAGAACCTTTTTCATGGTGTCATTATCGGGTGTTGTGAGTAGAATGTTGAGGAGAAAAATGTATTTACTCCATTTTGGAATAAGACTAACATAAAATGTCGAAAAAATAAAGCTCTGTGAGTAAGTACTTTCTGGATGCACAGTATCGACGCTGTATGTGGCGAGCTGTTACTCCACTGTTCCTATAGCAGCTCAGAGTTCAGCTCCAACAGTTTACATCTTCTCTCAACAACAAACAAGAGCAGCACATCTGTACCAAATTCCACAAACACAGCTACCCTTTGCATTTCTTTCAAAGTCTGTGCACATTCTTTGGCTGTGTTATTGCACCTAAAACAGTAGCATCTCAAAACAAGAATTTTTATGATGATTAAAAAAAAAAAAAAATCCAGATTTTGGTTTGTGTTTCTCTGTAACAGGAAATCATTCTCCAATTAGTGAAGTTCCTCTTCATTGTCACTGATCCCAGTGTTGACTGAACACATCTAGCACATGTATGGAGCACATGCCCTTATATGGTATTTTAGGATGTTACTTATGGTAATTCACTCTTCTCATGAACACACATACACCAATCAGCACATTTACATATGTAATTTATGTAATTTTCTGGATTTATGAGCATTTTCCAAATCTGGCATGGCACATGGGAATTAAGAAACTGAAGAGAAGATTATGAAAATGCTCCTGCATAGATCATTGTTTCGCCCAACACAAATCAAAAGGAATTTGGTAATCAAGAAACCTGGTCAAATTTCTGTGTGTACAGGACAAACAAAATACAACTCTTGAATGCACATGAGGTCCAAGCCCTCAGACATGACATGATAAATTATCATGCATCTGTAATGGATTCAGTAACATCTATTGAGATGAGGATGTAAACAGATGACTGATGGACCTTGGCAGAGGTACACGCTCAGATTGTCCTCCAGTTTCTTAAGCTGCATTACACAAATATCACAAACTTAAAATTTCTGACATCTTACTTAATCAAGTGCATTGGAGAAGCACTTAAGTCCAAGATCTGACTGAGAAACGTATACCTAATTTATTCCCTGTGCTTGTTTGTTTGATAACACTGAATATGGCAGCATGTGTGGTGTTGATATAAATAATCAGCTAACAGACAAATTAAGGTGTACAGATGGTAGCAGGTTACTTGTTTGCAGCATCAATACTCAGTTTATGAACACCATAGTGACACCCATCTACCTAATGAAGTCAGTGTAGGTGTATCTAATGTCAGTATATTAACATTTATGCACAAACATTGATAACTAAAGTAGTAACGCTCATTCAGCCACTTGTTTACATTTTGTACCAGAAAGCTGGGACACCTTGAGGACAAAGGCTGGGAAATTCTGACCTCCCACATAACCTGGAAGGCAGTGTTATGTTTCTCAAGGGAATACTATTTGATGGAGCTAATGTCAACATATCCGGTAGACATAATCACACTTAGCTGCAGCACAAAAAGTACAGTGGTTAACAGTTTTCATCATCAGTGATGGCATATAGATACACCCATTCTCAAAGCCGTATAGTATGTATTCACAAATTTTCTGGATTGCATTCATAAATTTCCAAACAATTTATGCTCACCTGACAACTTCATCAGCAGGTCAGTGGCTGTCTTGGTAGTGATATCGGGGCTGAAGAGCGAGGAGGCGGTTGGACCGCTAGGACTGGATATGACTCCCACTCCAACTCCAGACAGGTCCAATGAGTTGGCACTACTGCTGGGTCGCTCCCTACACATGGTGAAAGGCGAAAGCACAGACAGGTCTCTTTCTTGTGGCTCCTCCTTGATGTGGACATGGTTAGATGAAGCCTCAACTGGAGAGGAAGTCTGTTGCTGAGCATCTGTGTGCAGCGGAGAGGCCTCAGTCCCTCTCAGGTCTGCAGAGCTGCTGTCACCCACCAGGGAGCCCTCACCCTCTGTGTCGGTGGTGTGCTCCTCTTTCACCTTGATGTCTGTGCGGGGAAAGTGCTGGTGGCAACGCATGTGAAGCTTCAAGCTAAAGTGACGCGAAGAAGTGAAAGGGCAAAGTTCGCACTGAAATGTCTCACCTCGGTCCTGATGCTGATGTACCTAGAAAAGGAGGGCAGGTGTCAAATTGCTACTAATCTCTGCAGGACAACACGAGGCACTGCTTTCTAAAATATTCATCACTGAGCTTCCATGTAGTGCATATAATTTCATGCAGGAGTTTTAAAATTATGGTCATCAGACTTTCGGTGAAAATGACTTTCTACAACATGACAAATAAAAATATTAAACTGGTGTTCACTGGTCACAGCATCATGGTGGAATGGAACAGATGAAGGTTTTGTTACAAGACAACAGATAAAGTCTGGGTTCTAGTCTCCAATATGCCTTCTGGCAAACTAGCTGAAATCTAACATCTCTCTTTTTCGGAAATCCTCTGTTTCCCTACTCTGGAGACACAAAAGTTGCAATATGCACAATTTCTCCAGTCACAGCCACATGAGCCTTTAACACTTTCAGAGTTGTAATGGGTGTTTTGGTGGCTGCACTCAATTTCGATTTTGCACAATTCACCCAGTTTTTAAGAACTGCAGAATGTTTTTAGAACCTTAGACCTCAATTTTTATAAAGGGAATGCAACCCTATTATTTCCTGTTATTGTCTTAATGTATTTATAAATTGTTTAGGTTGTTGATATCATATACACAGTATTGCTATTATCATTATTATTGTTATTATCATTATTATTTTATTATTACCTCTTCTTTGCCATTAGATTTTTAAATGAACCACAATGGAAATAAGTGTTTTCACTTTCTTGTGTCATATATGTATTTTATTTATTTATTTTTTACATATTTGCAATTATATGTACTTACACTTGCGCTTTTAAAATAAAGATGATTTACTGCCCTCTACTGGAAAGACGTGCAAGTCCAAAATATAATTAGCAATGTTCAATAATATTCGGAGCTTCTCCAAAACTATTAGGCCTATCAGCATTATGTTTTGGTGGCGTGCATCCTTCACCCAAAATACATCATTCAATTTCAATTCAATTTATTTCATTTATATAGAGCCAAATCATAACAAGGCTGCCTCAAGGCACTTCACACAAGTAAGATCTAACCTTACCAACCCCTAGAGCAAGCACATAGGCGACATTGGTCAGGAAAAACTCCATCTGATGATTTGAGGAAGAAACCTAAGCATGCCAAACAGCAACTATGTGCTCTGTTTGTCCCTGATCGAAGCTGCACACACACACACACACACACACACACACACACACACACACACACACACACACACACACACACACACACACACACAGCCGTTTTGTCTATAATGCATGCAGGTGCTTCTAATTTCAGCTACAAACAGGATAGAGATCAAACACAACATACATTTCACTCGTGTGAGCAACATGAGCCTGAACTCAGTCATGGTAACGGCAACATAACTCTTTGGGGCCGACGCCGTCGTATACGACGGCTGAGACCGAGCTTTACTAAATTCTAAATAACTTAATGATATGAGATAGAAACTTAACTTTTCAGCAAAAAAAGTAACTCCGTGGACTTTCGAGCCAGCCGTCGGCCATCTTTGTACTCCTCACAGAAGCTGTGTGATGACGTGCGCAATGTGAGTGTCCAATTGGAATTGGTTCACTGTCACATGGTTTTCCAAAATCCAATCGTAGGGCAGATTTACCTCACGTGATAAACCAAAGATCGTTTTTAGCACTCATCTATTACTAGTTGGCCCATCTGAATCCCCATCTGGCTGCTTGCTCCAATGCGCCCTGCACTATTACACACAGCGATCAGTGAAAGTGAGCAGATGGAGGGCCTCTGATGACAATCTCACATGCTCAAACACAGAGTGTGTGAGTTTTAGAGATGTTCCACTCCTCATTACCTGTGAATGTTAATGAATAAGCCTGTGGCAAGCTCTCTCGCTCCGGCGTAAAGCACTGTTTACCATATCAATAGAGCGAGGGGGGAGGGGCCGCTCCTCAGAGTGTAAATGGGCCAAAGTGTCAAAGCTGCTTTCAGAGCAGGACAGAACACTCCAAAACACAGTAGTAGAAGTTTGTGATGTGACCTTTGTGTAATAGTAGACAGAAATTGCTTTGAGATGAAGACAAATAAAACGCATAGACCATTTTGTATATAGTTCAAAATATGTATTTGTGTTTATTGTTTCAACCTTTTTGTTGTACAGTCTTTCACACAAGAGCCCAAATTACCTTTATAAAGTGTCAAAACAGTTGTTTATTATAGTTTACTGTGTGTTTTGAATAAATGTGTGTGGAAAATTATTTTCCCCTTTACTTTTCCTTTATTTCTGATTGTAAACCTTTATTACACTGATAAAATACAACTATATCATATATATTCTGAAAGTACAGTGCCCTGAAAAAAAGAGACATAAAAGTTGATTGTGGGATGCAGGGAGAGCTGTTAACAGCAATAACAAAAAACATTTATGCCAGGTGAGTGAACTGTCAAAAAAATGCCCTCGGACCCCAGAGGGTTAACTAAAGTGACTAAACCTAAAACTACAAAATCACAATAAATCAACAACACTAACAACACTGTTAAACTAACATGACCCACAATAATAACATTTAAAACCCTAAAACCCCAACCTCCCATGGTGCATTGCAGCACAACATCTATTGTTTAATGGTTAGCTAAAATTGCTTATTTCTCCAAAAATATTAGTCCTATCACCGTTTTAGCTGCGTTCATCCTTGACCCAAAATGCATAAGCATACCAAACAGCAAATGTCAGCTCTCCCCAGTTTTTGTGTGATCAAAGCCATACACGCGTACACACACACACGCACAGAGATGCCACTTGGCTATTATAATACAGATGCTTCGATTCTTCATTATTTGATGTCACAAGAAAATGAATGACAAATCACTTTTTTTTTTTTTTTTTTACAAACTTTTGCACACCAGTGAACATTAAAAGTGTAATCAAGGTATGCATATTCTGTAGAAATAATTCTATTCTAAAGCCATCTTGACACTTGCACAAATTTGATCCCCGCACTGCTGCACAATTCGACATGCCAGTGAGACCAGCTTTTGTCCCACTTGACACCACACTATATTAAAACAAAATAAAATAATCATTTCATAGCCGATAACACATTTGCTCTTAGAATTTGGCTGATGAAACCATCTCTCACTGCTCCAAGAAGCACAGAGAAATTATCTACAGCTGCAGCTTGTCTCATGCGCGCGCTGCAGTGAAGAACGCATATGGAATAGTCTCAAAGGTAATTATTTATAATATACATATTGTAATGGATTGGTGAAAGTTGCATTTTCATTTATTCTTATGAGTTAGATAATGTATCTGTAAAATTATATTAATTATAGATTTAACATCTCATTCATTCAGATGCTCTGCTGCAATGAGATGCATTGACACGCTATGACACACAGTGTTTTCGAAGAGGTTGTGCAATGTTCACAAGTAGTTCACAAAATTAATGCGTGCCAGAAGTTTTGAACATTTAAAAATTTCTTTGCACACTGTCACACAGCTGTGTACAGTTTACAACAAGTTTACTCACTGTCATGCCAGATTGCGTGCCAGTGCAGGGACCAAATTCATGCAAGTGTCAAGGCACCTTAACAGCCATAATAACCCCTGATTACATCTGATATGTAAGGAGTAGAGTTGCATTATAATTCCTGTAATCTCACCTTCATGTGGGATTTAAGATTGTCTTTGCGAGCACAGCGGAATGGACACAAAGGACACTGGTGACTTTTCAAGCCTGTGTGGATGACCATGTGTCTTTTCCAGTAGCTCTTGCGTTTGATGACCAGTCCACACACGGGACACTGGAATGGTTTGCCACCATCCTCAGGAGAGCCTTGAGAGAACCACAGGTCAGTTACCATTTATAAAGTATAAACCTATCTCAAACACAGCTCATAATTGAATACTCAATGAGATTCAGAAGCTAGACTTATGTCTTTTATTGAAGTGGAAAATACATTATGTTGTTGTGATGTGATCTTACACCCAAATAGAGTTAAATTCATAAAATTAGTGCATGTTATACAACTGCCAGCCATTTTCCATAACGTACAACTGGAATGATGACTTCACAAAAGCAGTGAGAAAAAAAAAATTACATTTCAACTTTTTTATAGAATTAAACATTCCTGACATATATAATCCATCCATCACAGGGAATGACTTGTTTATATTTATTTATATTTAGTTAAATTTATTTTGAAATAAAAATATCAAACAAAAAAGCTGAAGCCACAACGTATTGCAGTCATCCTGAGTCTGTTATAGTTTTTTTTTTTTTTTAATTCACAAAATTTTACAGTTTTAGTGTTGTTTCAGGTTTAGTGTGGTGTGATCTGAAAATCATTCCTGGTTTAGCCTTTGTGCTCTGTGAAAGAACTGGTCATGATTTTACATTCAGCTGTATTTATAATCATGCTACTAACTTGATCATAGAAGCAAAAACAAATGTCTAAAGCCAGTCATACACTAGTGGTTCCCAACCCTGCCCCCCCCACCACCACCACCACCACCACCACCACCACTCTGCAGCTTTTCCATCTCTACCTGTTCTGCCACAAGCTGATTAGCTCATTCAAGAGTCTGTTTAGCTCTTGACTGGCTGAGTGCATCTGAATATGATAAGATCATGACAAAGCAGGGAGAGATAAAAAAATGCGCAGGTTAGGGTGACCTGAGGACCAGGGTTGGTAACTGCTGTGCCTGCCTTGCTTACGCTACTGCAAGTGAAGCAGATGCAATGCCGCCACAGAACCAATTATACCTCAGAGAAACCCCATACATTTTGCAGGACATCATTCTGCGTTTTGTGCACACAAAGTTTTCCTGCAATTCAATAATGGTCTTCTCCACCAATTTGACTACAATGCAGCAGTGGATATGGAGATGGTGCTTTGTGTTGTGCAGTGCAGCTTTGCTGTTGGTCATGGACCAAGAGATGTGCCTGACACAGGAGGAGAAAAAGCAGAAGGTGGACCCGACCCTGGGCACCAAAGTTTTCTGCTGTATGACACTTTTGAGAGACTTATTCTGGAATTAATTAATTTTTTTAATGCTGCATATACAGTGTGTCAGAACACTGTGAGACTGGCACTAACCCAGAGGTTCCTGCCAAAGGTGAGATAAAAGCTTTACTTTTGGCTGAATAATGGTGCACATGAGTGCAGATGGCAAATAATCCAGACATTTGAGGTTAATCTCGTAAATTATTATCTCTCAGTATTGACAGTTACTTCATTCTGTGTTGTCAGGACACATTTATATGTATGCACATACAAAGACCCGTAATCCAGGCAAAAACACTACATCTGTACTGTATTTGTATGATCATTTCAGAACTTTGAAACTTTGCATTGCACTGCATTCACCTATAAACATCTGCAGAACACAGTGCAAACCCCACATACTGTGTGTTGCGCTCGTGGTCCATCTGTGAAACATACAATAATGTAGATGGAGCAGAGCTGCAACATACAATGCATGGCCACCTTAACATGAACTCAGAAAAAAAAGGGAAATAATGGTTTAGATGATGACACATTACACATTTTTGACAATGTAATGATGAATGTAATCCATCCATCTGTCCATTTTCTAAACCCACTTATTCCAGTTAAAGGTCTCAGGGGTCTGGAGCCTGTTACTCCTGTCCATCAAAGTCTGTGTTGATGGTACAGTATGTCAACATAGTAGTCACAGTGTAAGGCAAGCCTCTTGAAAAATAATTCTAATTCAAAAGACAACACCTCTTACAAAGAGAATTATTAAACTTTTTTTATGTAACAAAGTGGAAAAAAGGGTCAGGGCAACTAAATCACTTAATCAACAGGAGCCTCAGCTGTTGTGCTAAACAGATAGTAGCTGATGATGTAGCTATAATACAGATTCATTTAAAAAATTTTGAATATTGAGGGGTATATCCATTATATATGTCACAGGGGTCTAAAACAAGCTACGTCAGTCCTAAATGATGATTGTAGCAGGTAAGCCTGGAAATGCTAATAGAATTGTGGGGACTTTGACATATTTAACATTAATGTAAATAGCTGTATATAACTTTGCTGTTTGCTACATTTGTGCATATGTTTTTTAAATTTACAATTTATACTTGCATTATAAAAATGGTTTGTTAAACATGTCTGGTTTAACAAAAATCCTATTCAAATTTTATGTTTTAGTGTGAATTTAGGTTCACTGTGTTAATGGAGTATGTCATAATGAAAGAAAAGTCACACAGGTGAAGCTGATAAAAAAAAAAAAAAACACCAAACAAGGTAAATTAAAGGTAAATTATGAAGGTAAAACCCAAAAGTAGTCAAAAACAGTGGACTCCGAAGGATTAAACCTTAAATACACGGCAGCATAAAAGGTAAAAACTGACTTCGTACCATATGACCTCTGCAAAACTTATCTGAACAAAAGTTGAACCTGGACTGATTTCAATTTCAAATCTGATCAAAGGATAAAACCTGGATGAAAAACTTCCAGAATCATTGTCTCCCCCCCCCCCACACACACACACTTTTCTGTTTTTAGCAAACATCTGTCTGTGTACTGAAGCTCATTTAAACTAGTTAAGGTGCTCCGGTGCTCAAACAAGTCTTTAAAGCAAAAGTCAGCTGTTCTGACAAGGATCACAGTTGTTTTCTTGTCATAGTTTTTTTTTTTTGGGGGGGGGGGGGGGGGGGGGCAGACATAAGTGTTAACCCATCCTGTGTTCATTTAAAAAAAAGGCAGCAGCAACAACAACAACAACAAAAAAAAGTCAGTGAAATCAACACCAAACATGTATGAAGTCCACATCATCCCATGGAGGAGGAAAGTCTGCATTTTAATAATGCTGTACTCTGTGACTATAGTGCAGCACATAATCAGTGCAGTTTGTGAAGATGATTTCATTCATGAATTTAAAATATAAATTGAAAAAATTGGTTGAAGACCTCATGGTTTTTAAGGATACACAGCACATAGTTCAGTACTTGTAACATACTACGATTTTTTGATTTCACTGTTTTTGTTACACCCTAAATTTATATTATCTAAGTCTTAGATAAAAAAATAAAAATTTAAGATGTGTCTATCACCTAAGGTTTGGTCAAGAAATATCAAACGATTTTGCAAAATAAAGATATGGTTTTCTGTTTTGGTTAAATGGCTCCATGTTAATGTGTATGCTAATTGCTTATATTGGGCTCAGTCATCAGAAAGCCCTTAATGGAATACAGTGGGCTGTGTTACCTCAGACTATCCTCAGATTTGTGAGAAAGCTTAGAATGAGATGGCTAAGAGTGAAAGCTATCAAAAGAAATGCCAGATGGAAGCAATAGAGCAATGGAAGTAAAATCTCAGACATGTTTTAGTATCTCGATTATTGTTGTTGGCTTCATATCGGGCATCCATTACTGTTTAATTGGTCTTATTAGAAAGAGGCATGATTGCATTACAAATTCTACAAGAGCCTGTCAGGATGGCTTCATAAGTATTCCAGTGCTGTTCCTTGAAAACATCTGGTAATCAGTGTTTGGTGAAATTACTGTGCTCAGCCATTCATTGACCTGAGGTGTAAAACCTCGAGACTGCCTATTTGCAACAATAAACCGCCATCTGCGGCCCAACCTCTCCAAGAACAGCAGCGGCCACAATGCAAAAACAACTTCTGCTTACTCCAAGTTGAGCTGAGTACAGGAGAAATAAAGCATGAGAGTAGAAAGATGTTTAGTGTCTTAGGGTTTGTACAGACTGAAATTAAAATTGCTGTTTTTTAAGAGATGTATAGCATTTCTATCTCATCCATGAGACATAGTTTATACCAATGGACTATGGTTTCATTGTGAAATGCACAAGGGATGGGGGGGAGGCATCACAGTCAATTACCAAGGTCACATTTTTCAGTCTGGCGACCAAACAACTACCTGCATTTTTACAGCAGTGTTCGACCTTGACAGCTTTGGGTTCGGGCAGACCCCCTTTTTAGCATGCAGATCACAGAATATTACATCGACTGCCTCATCCATCTGAAGTCAATTTGATCCAGCCATTTTAGATTTGGCGGGGTTGTGACACAATCCCTCAAAAGTGCCCATCCATCTCTCAGAAAACCGTTTCCACTGTCCCTAAAGGCTACTTAGTTCGCAGCTACTCCCAAGCTTTCCCTCTCCCTATGCAAGAATTGTTGTTCACTTTTAGCTTCAGTTATACGACTACATCTGAGTACACACAGAATATACTGCATGGCCATTTGTGGCTAACAGAGAGAGAGAGAGAGAGAGAGAGACACCGTGTGTGTATTGGAGAGAGGGAAAGTGAGCAAGATAGCGTGCGTGCATGCATCTGCATCCAGTCAGTGGAAACTATGATGTGTTTGGCCTTAAGTCTGGTGTGCTGATCAGTACAGAGGCCTCTGGTTAGTGGGGGCCGAAACCAGGAGGAGATTGCCGAGATGGATATGGACTCCAGGGATCCCCACTGTGCCGAGCACATACTGACGGCCCCCTTTTGGCAGCGTGCACATCCGAGCACAAACGAGCTGGTCTGGGAAGGCAGTGAGGTCTCAGTCAGAACCTCCCGTTGAGCCCACAGACCATTTCCCAGACTAGAAGGCCAGCCAGGGCTGTTTTCTCTCGGCTATGTTCTCCGCTCTGCTGTCAGTTAAGCTGAGGCTACACCACTCACAATTTCAGCACCACTGAGGTGAGAACAAAACCATTACAAATCTAGAGACAACAAATCACAGCAGTTCCACAATACTTTTTGTGGTAATTGTATTTTGGTGAAGAGCAAACCTGCTTCTCCAGCACAGCTTGAGAACACAGAAATTCTACTGACAGGGAATTGCAGTTTCTTTAGAGTATTTGCCTCAAAGTAATCAGACAACACATTTAATCTGTCTTTCATAATACAAGTAGTGTTATTTGCTGATAAATGGTGAATGGATTATTAAATGTGTCCTTGGCATTATATCTCTGACATGATGCTCTATTACAGTGATACAGTTTTACTGGATTGGTTCAGTGTTTGTTTCGGTTACCTGCTTGGCTGCTGGGTTTGCCTCTGCCCTTTGGAGTTGATGGCAACAGCATTTCTAGCGTCTGAGTGGGTGTAGAGGGCGTGGACGCCTTCTGGTTCTTGTCCAACAGGGGTTTTACATCCTCTTGGAGGATTCCAGCATTGGCCAGGGGAGAACCCTCCTTCTCTGCAAGCAGGTTTCCCGCCGCCCGAGCTGCCACCTCTTTAAGCAAGGCCGCAGAGGAGGTCATTGACACAAGTGAGAGAAAGGAACTAGCTGAGGTCTGGTGGTCGTTAGCAGCACTGGCTGTTGATGAGGCTTGGCTCCGCTCACTGACTTTCTTGGAAAGTGCAGCGAGGGTGGAGCTCGCCGACTGAGGGCTAAATGGAGAGTTGAAGGCATCAAAGCGTACCACATCATCTCCCCTACCACCCCCACCAAGAGTGGGTACTGCAGATGAGGCAGAGGTGGAGGAGGTGGAAGAAGTTGCTGATGAGGAGGCCACTGCATTCTTGTCTTGAAGTACAGCATTTGCTGCAGCTTTTAATTTTTGGATTGCAGAGTCCGGGGATAGACTGGAGCCACATGGTGTTGAGCAGCTAGCTGGTGGCCACTTATCTGCAACACCTGCCCACACAAAGCCACTGCCATTGCTAGGTGCGACTGAGTTAAAGGGGTCAAGAGGTTCTTGCTTGATATTGGTGATTGAGGGTGCCAAGGAGGCTGGTGAGGCTGAGCCACTGTTGCTGTTATTAGCCAGTTTTCGGGCAAGAGCACTTAACTGCTGGGCATGATGGGAAGATGGAGAGAGGGTCAACGTTGGAGCTAGTCCTATTGGAGGTGACTCTCCCTCAGCACCTCCCCTGGATGACCGAACAAGGAGATCCCCAGTATCAAGTTTAAGCGAGCCAGCCTCTAGGAGACGCCGGAGGTTGCTGCTGAGGGGTTTTCCCAGAGCACGAGATGCTGCCTCTCCATATAGTGATGATACTACAGAGGAGAGCGTGTCCTGGGCCGAGAATGTACCTCCATCCAATCCAAGAAGTTCCAAAGAGGCACGATGGACGGGTGTAGGGCAACCAAGTGAGCTCTCACCTCCACAAACATCATGGTCACCAGACCCAATGCCGACTCCAGGTCGTTCATCAGGAGAGGAGCATCGAGCCAGGAGGATGTCATCTTGGGCGTCTCCATAAGATGATGACTCTGAACGTGTATCAGAAGCATTCCCAAACCAGCCTTCCTCCTCCACAGGACCACCGTCAGGCCCTCCTTCTTCATTGCTGTCCACATCTGGAACAATAGCAAATAAACGCTATTTACTCAGTGGGAAAATAAACAGGTTTCAACCAGTGAAGGGACATAACTGATATATCTGAATTGCAGAAGTGGAGCCTCATTTAATCAACAGAGATTTAAACAAACAATGTGTATGAACATTTCTACACAAACTGGAATTTGTCAACTTTAACATTTAAATTGCATGTAAATATAAGCACAACTCTGGCCATGTCTACACAGGGGAACTGCAAGTAGAAATCATTGTTTATGTCACAAGCATGCAACCTCATCCACATAGTATGTTCTTTATTTCCTGAAGTCAGTCAGTATACAATTGTACTCACTGTGTCAAAACCTACAAAAGACACCTGTGTGAACAGCAGCTTTTGACCATCAATAAGCATGTCAATGTCCATCTGTTATGACAGGGCATAAAGAAAATAGCTTTCCTCCTGCAGTAAGACCCAATGTTATTTTCGCTTCTCAAATTTTATCAGGAGAGATTTTATCTTCATAAAGACAGCAGTGCAGTAATGTCACAGGAGCGCAAAAGATTCTGGGGCACCTGTAAAGATAAATCATTTGTAGCAAGCGTGTTAAAGCCTCTAAAAGTTTTTTAAAAATAAAGTCCATTAATGATATTTATGTCTAAACTAAGAAACATGACACCATGGATTCAATACTACTGGTAAACAGGTAGTCGCCACCTTGTGGCCCATTTATTCAATTTATTTATTTATTTTAGACATTGTCTCTCCCTGCTGTGGCCACACACGAGCACTTTGATCCCTGTTTTACAAACAATTTTCTTCAGCTTCATGGTAGTTGTTCCAGTGAGGAACACAAGCAACAAACAGATGTTCTGTTACATATATGGTTAATTGAGGGCATTCCTGAATGCAAATGCATGTGATGTGCAAAAAAAGTGCACCTGCAACGTGCAGGTGTGCAAAGAATGAAGTACTAACAGACACCTGAAATTGCTCATGAGCTTGTAGCAGACCAGGGAGAGGTGGGAAATGTGTAGGTTAGATGGTCTGACAACCACTGCATTATACCTCTTATAAGCTCATGGAAGGCTCAGATTTTGACTGCTCCCAACATTCTCAATTATCTAGCCACACACAAATCAAAGACATCAGCTCCAAAAACAAAATTCACTTAAACATTTTTTGAAAAAAAGGAGAAAAAAACAACACTAACGGCAGTTTTCTACAAGGTGCATACAAGATGTTTGAGTAATTTGGATTTTTCAGTCCTTTTTTTTAACCATATTTTTCCCCATTCTTGGTCTGGAAGAGTCTAGCAAAAGGGTTACCATGACAACAGGTCCTTCTGGGAGGCTAGACAGCAAAGATTAGGGTAATGGAGGTTACAGAACTAGATTAATATTCATGAGCCTGCAGATACCACTGGGGAGCCAATAAGGATAGGGTTAAAGTCACCAAGGGTCATTAATATACACTTCATGTATCAATATTCATAAGCAAAACATTACAGCTTGCCAGACAAGGGTGAACAAAGAAAAGCAAATATTCTAGTTACATCTTAACAAACCTCCATAACGATATGTCAAATAGACCAGGCCGAGCCAAACAAAATGCCATTATTCATTTGTTTCTTTTTCCCTTTTCTTTTCTTGGGGTGGGGGAGTGTGTGTGTGTGTGTGTGTGTGTAGGTGGGGGGGGGGGGGGGGGGGGGGGGGGGGGGGACTGTACACAATCTTCTCAAAATGCAACTATAAATAAGATAACTCCCATTTCTGGGGAAACTGGGCATTCAGAAAAACTGTGAAACAATGAGTTATTTCAAATACCACAATATGCAAACTAAACATATGTGTACACAACAAACACAAGAAAGCCGTCTTCACCCTTACAACCGCGACAGAGGACTGATGGGGCTGCTCTCTGTTTACAGGAAAAGGTAAAATGGTTGCCAGGCAACGCAGCACAGCACTCTGTTGGGCTTGTTATAGTTGGCCGACATCTGGCCATGTGGCTCACCATGGTCCACAAAGGTGACCACAGTCTCAACCTACCGTAAACCTCTCTCTCCTGCAGCAACAGGTATCAAACCAATTCTAACATGAACTGGAATAGGTCACGGCAGTCTCATTTGGGAGTGGGTGCTAAAGGTGTAAAATATGAAGCATATGATGTAATTTCTCTACTTCCGGGTTACCACCCACTGCATTTTCAATGGGTTTTTGGGCAAATTACACATAAACAAAGTGAAAATGCAAAGAAAAAGTGACAATGCCATGGGGAAGTGGACATATGTTGCAGTTTGTTTATGATCCGTGTTGCCAACCGAACGGTCCCCCAAAAAATCGGTCCCCCCTGATAGTGCGGTTCACGAATCAACACCTCGTTTCTGCTTCATACTGCACTCCAGTCATCATCTATCTCAGTGACAGATATCCGAAGCTTCTGTACAACAATCATTTCCACATAAATTTAGCATTATTTCATCATAAAAGACGAAGGAAGCAATCAGAGCGCCGCGGCTACACAAGCTGCTAGCTGATGCGTTCACTGCGCGTCAGTCATTTCAAAGCGTCAGAGTATCGCCTCGTTGCTGCTTAAAATGGCCTTGTTTCTTCTTAAAACTGACTTTAGAATGATTTAAGGGGGTTTACCTTTAGCATCTGATGGGTAATAATCCCATTAATCCACTTGATTGCTTTGGATGAAGAGACTCCGTCTCAGACGTGCAGCTGTGATCCGAAATGATGCATGCGCAGATGCAAAAGGCGGGCAGACTTTTTTTTTTTTTTTTTTTTTTTTTTTAGGGGCGGACCGTTCGGCCTGCGACACCAGAGCTCAAATGTGTCGAGGTGGTTTTGCAGGTGAGAGAACAGAGCTACTCTGGTTAGCTGTGTAGGCTAACACTTACCAACACGACGTCTCCCACTTGCTTCATCTTTTCTTCTCCACTGGGAACCGAAAAAAAAAAAAAAAAACTTTCCACGATTGCAGCAGAAAACAAAACAGTACACCATTTATCCGTGTGAAGTTATGCTTTGTATATAATAAATGGGGGTCCCCGTAAGTGGTCAAATCTCAATATCACAGAGGGTTCAAACAAGACTGCGGTCTCCAATTTGCTCACAAATTATATTTGCCACATCTTGACAACACGTGCACTAAAAACAAAGACACTTAATGCTCTATGGAACTGGAGTCGAGTCCTCTAGTATTAAGCATCTGTCAATACCACGTGTCTTAAAAATGCCTACAAAGTCATACCCACAGTTCCCGTCAATGTCAGTGTTAATCGCATGGCAAAAATAAAGAATGTACCCACTTTATACTTAAAAAAAAAAAAACTGCAGTTGCGATATGAACATGCACAATAAACACGTCACAAAAGACTGCTTAAGGCACTGTGAATAAGAAAGAAAAATTTCATTTGTACACACCATAGTGTGAGGCAATACTTGACCTCAAAGTACTGATACCCAATGAAGCTGGTAGGCATTCAGTATTTGTGTTTTTGGGCAAACTGTGGTATATCAGGGGAAATGGAGAAGCTAGAAATTATGTTTGTTCATCAATATGTGTTCATGTATTCATTTACTATATAACACCTAAATAAATCAAATCAAATCAATTTTATTTATATAGCGCCAAATCACAACAAACAGTTGCCCCAAGGCGCTTTATATTGTAAGGCAAAGCCATACAATAATTACGGAAAAACCCCAACGGTCAAAATGACCCCCTGTGGGCAAGCACTTGGCGACAGTGGGAAGGAAAAACTCCCTTTTAACAGGAAGAAACCTCCAGCAAAACCAGGCTCAGGGAGGGGCAGTCTTCTGCTGGGACTGGTTGGGGCTGAGGGAGAGAACCAGGAAAAAGACATGCTGTGGAGGGGAGCAGAGATCAATCACTAATGATTAAATGCAGAGTGGTGCATACAGAGCAAAAAGAGAAAGAAACACTCAGTGCATCATGGGAACCCCCCCAGCAGTCTAAGTCTATAGCAGCATAACTAAGGGATGGTTCAGGGTCACCTGATCCAGCCCTAACTATAAGCTTTAGCAAAAAGGAAAGTTTTAAGCCTAATCTTAAAAGTACAGAGGGTGTCCGTCTCCCTGATCCGAATTGGGAGCTGGTTCCACAGGAGAGGAGCCTGAAAGCTGAAGGCTCTGCCTCCCATTCTACTCTTACAAACCCTAGGAACTACAAGTAAGCCTGCAGTCTGAGAGCAAAGCGCTCTATTGGGGTGATATGGTACTATGAGGTCCCTAAGATAAGATGGGACCTGATTATTCAAAACCTTATAAGTAAGAAGAAGAATTTTAAATTCTATTCTAGAATTAACAGGAAGCCAATGAAGAGAGGCCAATATGGGTGAGATATGCTCTCCCCTTCTAGTCCCTGTCAGTACTCTAGCTGCAGCATTTTGAATTAACTGAAGGCTTTTCAGGGAACTTTTAGGACAACCTGATAATAATGAATTACAATAGTCCAGCCTAGAGGAAATGCATGAATTAGTTTTTCAGCATCACTCTGAGACAAGACCTTTCTAATTTTAGAGATATTGCACAAATGCAAAAAAGCAGTCCTACATATTTGTTTAATATGCGCATTGAATGACATATCCTGATCAAAAATGACTCCAAGATTTCTCACAGTATTACTAGAGGTCAGGGTAATGCCATCCAGAGTAAGGATCTGGTTAGACACCATGTTTCTAAGATTTGTAGGGCCAAGTACAATAACTTCAGTTTTATCTGAGTTTAAAAGCAGGAAATTAGAGGTCATCCATGTCTTTATGTCTGTAAGACAATCCTGCAGTTTAGCTAATTGGTGTGTGTCCTCTGGTTTCATGAATAGATAAAGCTGGGTATCATCTGCGTAACAATGAAAATTTAAACAATGCTGTCTAATAATACTGCCTGTATAAAGTGAATAAAATTGGTCCTAGCACAGAACCTTGTGGAACTCCATAATTAACTTTAGTCTGTGAAGAAGATTCCCCATTTACATGAACAAATTGTAATCTATTAGATAAATATGATTCAAACCACTGCAGCGCAGTGCCTTTAATACCTATGGCATGCTCTAATTTCTGTAATAAAATTTTATGGTCAACAGTATCAAAAGCAGCACTGAGGTCTAACACAACAAGTACAGAGATGAGTCTACTGTCTGAGGCCATAAGAAGATCATTTGTAACCTTCACTAATGCTGTTTCTGTACTATGATGAATTCTGAAACCTGACTGAAACTCTTCAAATAGATCATTCCTCTGCAGATGATCAGTTAGCTGTTTTACAACTACCCTTTCAAGAATTTTTAAGAGAAAAGGAAGGTTGGAGATTGGCCTATAATTAGCTAAGATAGCTGGGTCAAGTGATGGCTTTTTAAGTAATGGTTTAATTACTGCCACCTTAAAAGCCTGTGGTACATAGCCAACTAATAAAGATAGATTGATCATATTTAAGATCGAAGCATTAATTAATGGTAGGGCTTCCTTGAGCAGCCTGGTAGGAATGGGGTCTAATAGACATGTTGATGGTTTGGAGGAAGTAACTAATGAAAATAACTCAGAACAATCAGAGAGAAAGAGTCTAACCAAATACCGGCATCACTGAAAGCAGCCAAAGACAACGATATGTCTTTGGGATGGTTATGAGTAATTTTTTCTCTAATAGTTAAAATTTTATTCGCAAAGAAAGTCATGAAGTCATTACTAGTTAAAGTTAAAGGAATACTCGGCTCAATAGAGCTCTGACTCTGTCAGCCTGGCTACAGTGCTGAAAAGAAACCTGGGATTGTTCTTATTTTCTTCAATTAGTGATGAGTAGTAAGATGTCCTAGCTTTACGGAGGCCTTTTTTTTTTTTAGAGCAACAGACTCTTTTTCCAGGCTACGTGAAGATCTTCTAAATTAGTGAGACGCCATTTCCTCTCCAACTTACGGGTTATCTGCTTTAAGCTGCGAGTTTGTGAGTTATACCACAGAGTCAGGCACTTCTGATTTAAGGCTCTCTTTTTCAGAGGAGCTACAGCATTCAAAGTTGTCCTCAATGAGGATATAAAACTATTGACGAGATAATCTATCTCACTCACAGAGTTTAGGTAGCTACTCTGCCCTGTGTTGGTATATGGCATTGGAGAACATAAAGAAGGAATCATATCCTTAAATCTAGTTACAGCACTTTCTAAAAGACTTCTACTGTAACGAAACTTATTCCCCACAGCTGGGTAGTCCATCAGAGTAAATGTAAATGTTATTAAGAAATGATAGATCCTTGTCATTTGATTGGTGGTTTGTATGTCACGTGATATTGATCATTTGTCCCATTTGTAATTTTGTTCCATTTACAGTGCAATTTTAGTTCCATACCTTTTGTACCATTGCATGTCATGACCACCTTAACATAAAAACAACGTACTGCATTTGCATGCAGGCAGCAATCAAACACTGACGGACCGTGTTCACACTAGCACCCTCACAACCTTTGACACGGCGACAACATTTAGTTTAAAAACAAACTCAGTGCATCTTCTTTTGTTATGTAACGGTTGAGTAGATCCTTGTCATCTGATTGGTGCTGTGTATGTCATGTGACATGGATTATTCATACCATTTACCATGCTAATTTGGTTCCATCTATTTTGTACCTTTGCACGCGCACGGATGGAGTTTAGCTAAACATGGCAGAGTTTGTTTTGCTGACGGACGATGATTCTAACACCAAAAAAAAAACAAATCAACTACGCCGTAAGCCATCTGGAGTCATGAAGAGCTGTTAGGATGAAGAGGATGAAGAGCTGGACAAATTTCTGACGCATTTTGGGGAATAATAAAAGCGCACTCCAACAATGCACAAAAATCCTAAATTAAAGAGCTGAAAGTATACAGGAAAAAAGTGAATACTCCAGTTCAACTTATACCCCACAAAATATGGGAAGTAATAAAAGTTGGTTTTCCATTACCCTCCAAATTGTGTGTGGATAGAGCACGAGTCAGAAAGCTTGTTAAAGCTTATAACAGATGATGTTACAGCAATATTAAGAAAACAACTACAACAAAATCTCAATATTTAGCACATCCATCACATGAAGATTCAAATGACAGTTACTGCAAAGCCCAGCAGATACATTACATACATTATTTCACAAAAGTTTGTCAAAATTATGAATATATTGCTTACCGTATTTTCCGGACTATAAGTCGCACCGGAGTATAAGTCGCACCAGCCACTTTATCCATTATAAAGAAAAATAAACCATAAATAAGTCGCACCGGCGTATAAGTCGCACCAGCCACTTTATCATTATAAAGAAAAATAAACCATAAATAAGTTGCACTAGACTATAAGTCCCATGGACATATAGGTATGTTAACTTAACATGAAAAGTTCAGATGATAATATTGTGACGACTACCGTTTTCAGATGCATATTTCACCAGTCGTAACTTACAATCTGCCGAGTATGATTTTCTTTTTGGTGGCATTTTTTCGGGCCTTCTCCGTTGTCTTGTTAAGTTATCAGTAACGTTGAAATTTTTATTTTTCTATGGTAGTCAGAAGTCGCAGGAACAGTCACACAAGCCTTGAGTGCCCTCTCGTGAGCTGCATTTTACCTACAGATATGTTTGTATTTTGCGGACCACATTGCGAGCCGAACCATGCAGCACCTACCTGCGCAGCTCATGACCACCCAGCGTTGTCGATCCAGCTCCTTCCAAGTGCAGATGTTAATCCTCCGCCGTCGCTCAGTGCTCCCATGCAGCTCTCAGCGTCAACTCTGCTCACACTGATATCCAAGGGTTGAAGCTGTTTTGTTAGCCGTCCTGGAATAAACACCATGTTCGTCTGCTTCAAACGCTATTCACAATCTTCGACGCCAGCTCCTTCCAAGTGCACACACTAATCCTCCGCCGTCGCTCACCCGGTGCTCCCACGCAGCTCCCACGCAGCTCTCAGCGTCAACTTAAACACTCTGCTCACACTGATATCCAAGGGTTGAAGCTGTTTTGTTCGCCATGCCGGAATAACAGCAAGCACCGTATTCGTCAGCTTCACACGCTGTGGGTGAGGTGAGGAATACGCGTCCAACGTTCTGTTCTCTGATTGGTTATCGCGACCAGCGTGACTTATAGGACGGCCGCCATACTACAGTGTCCATGATGCATTGCATTTCCTTTTCTGGTGGCCATTTTAAAACATAGATCGACTCTGTCACGTAAAATTGTTTTGTTACAGTAAATTAATTGAGATCCTACCGGTATATTTTTCATTTATAAGTCACACCGGAGTATAGGTCGCACCCCCGGCCAAAACATGTAAAAAAGTGCGACTTATAGTCCGGAAAATACGGTAACTTGCACAAATCTAATGGAAACCCAACTAATGAAACAATAAGGAAAAGTTGCATTATTTATGGGTTCCTTCTCCTTTTACCTGCTACACTGCTTGTTGTCTTTATTGGGGTTTAGAGAGTAGGTAATGACAATGTAATAACTTTGTAAAATGACTGTAAAGGCAATGTTTACATGCAAATGTATGTGAAAGTTGCCCATCATAATTACAATTAAACACAATCCAACCACTAGGGGCAATGGGCAACCATAGTCCAGATGTTGCCTTGCCTCTGTCAAGGGCAGAGAAAGAAGTAAAACCCAATGTGCATGTTTTGATTGTGGGAAGAAACTGGAGAGCCCAGAGGAAACCCACAGAGACACAGGGGGAACATGCAAACCCCACATAGAAAGGAAGTTGAAATCAAACCCAAGACCTTCTTGCTGTGAGGCTACTGTGCTAACCACTGAGCCACTGTGATACCATACATCTACTGCTTGTCTTTATCAGGGCTCAGTAGTAATACTGCTTGATATTTACGCGTGAACGGTCCTATTAGACTAGTGCTCCATGCCCCTCTCTTGCCTTATATGGCACGTTTATTTTCAGGCCCTTTTAGAACAAAATCTGGTCAAAAATGAATATATTTCAGTGATGTTCCTGGAGCGAAGAAGCGTTTTTCTGATTGACTGTTAGGATAAATGAAGTCCCATAAATATGTACTACACGCGTTTCGCAAGGATGGTACATGATGGAAACTTCTTGCCATAATGCTTTAGATGTACAGCAGTGTTCAGAATAATAGTACTGCTATGTGACTAAAAAGATTAATCCAGGTTTTGAGTATATTTCTTATTGTTACATGGGAAACAAGGTACCAGTAGATTCTCACAAATCCAACAAGACCAAGCATTCATGATATGCACACTCTTAAGGCTATGAAATTGGGCTACTAGTAAAAAAAAAAGTAGAAAAGGGGGTGTTCACAATAATAGTAGTGTGGCATTCAGTCAGTGAGTTCGTCAATTTTGTGGAACAAACAGGTGTGAATCAGGTGTCCCCAATTTAAGGATGAAGCCAGCACCTGTTGAACATGCTTTTCTCTTTGAAAGCCTGAGGAAAATGGGACGTTCAAGACACTGTTCAGAAGAACAGCGTAGTTTGATTAAAAAGTTGATTGGAGAGGGGAAAACTTATATGCAGACGCAAAGAATTATAGGCTGTTCATCTACAATGATCTCCAATGCTTTAAAATGGACAAAAAACCAGAGACGCGTGGAAGAAAACGGAAAACAACCATCAAAATGGATAGAAGAATAACCAGAATGCCAAAGGCTCACCCATTGATCAGCTCCAGGATGATCAAAGACAGTCTGGAGTTACCTGTAAGTGCTGTGACAGTTAGAAGACGCCTGTGTGAAGCTAATTTATTTGCAAGAATCCCCCGCAAAGTCCCTCTGTTAAATAAAAGACGTGCAGAAGAGGTTACAATTTGCCAAAGAACACATCAACTGGCCTAAAGAGAAATGGAGGAATATTTTGTGGACTGATGAGAGTAAAATTGTTCTTTTTGGGTCCAAGGGCCGCAGACAGTTTGTGAGACGACCCCCAAACTCTGAATTCAAGCCAGAGTTCACAGTGAAGACAGTGAAGCATGGTGGTGCAAGCATCATGATATGGGCATGTTTCTCCTACTATGGTGCTGGGCCTATATATCGCATACCAGGTATCATGGATCGGTTTGGATATGTTAAAATACTTGAAGAGGTCATGCTGCCTTATGCTGAAGAGGACATGCCCTTGAAATGGGTGTTTCAACAAGACAATGACCCCAAGCACACTAGTAAACTAGCAAAATCTTGGTTCCAAACCAACAAAATGAATGCCTCGCAGATATGAAGAAATCATGAAAAACTGGTTATACAACTAAATACTAGTTTAGTGATTCACAGGATTGCTAAAAAGCAGTTTGAAAATAGTTTTGAGTTTGTAGCGTCAACAGCAGATGCTACTATTATTGTGAACACCCCCTTTTCTACTTTTTTTTTTTTTTTTTTTTTTTTTTTACTAATAGCCCAATTTCATAGCCTTAAGAGTGTGCATATCATGAATGCTTGGTCTTGTTGGGTTTTTGAGAATTTACTGAATCTACGGGTACCTTGTTTCCCATGTAACAATAAGAAATATACTCAAAACCTGGATTAATCTTTTTAGTCACATAGCACTATTATTCTGAACACTACTGTAAGTGAGAAAGTTTATCTATGTGTGGGTTTTTCTCCTGCTCATAGTCTGTGACTGTCTGTGACATGGGCACAGGCAGGTGGGTGATGGGTGGGAAGAGCCCCCCACCCTTAGAGAATACAGATCCACTTTTGAAGACATTATGCACATAGCAATAATAAATGAATTTATATATTTTTAACAACATATGATCAGTATTACGCTGAAGAGCAGCTTTTATTAAAAGGTGACCAGTGATGCTGGTAACACGTTACTTAGTAACAAGTTAATCTAATCGAACCACTTTTTTCAGTAACAAGTAAACTAACTAAATCAGTAATCGGATTAAAGATAAACTAACTAAATCAGTATTCGGATTAAAGACAATTCTCCAAATCACTGTGCGTTACTATTATTTTTATATTGTGGGTCGATAGAATTAAAACTGTGCTCAGAAGGGGAGTGCTGAGCACCTCACACTGGTGTCGGGAGCACAGCGTTGAACTGTCCACTTTCAGCAAGCCGCGATCTTTTTTCCTCCACTGTGCTCAGTGGAGTTGAAAAACAGTTTTCTCTCAAAGTGCTCAGAGCTATGGCTTTACAAAGCCATCTTTAAGCTTTTTTCCCTTTTATTTAAAACTCTGTGCCACTCTGTCTCCTCACTAAAAACAGCTGATTCGCAATGTGTTAAATACTTTTCCCCCCCACCCAAATGCGCCTAATGTCTCTTTCCAAAGATGACATGATGTAAAAAAAGATGATAAACATTTCTTACCTGTCAATCTGGTCGTGTTTTCTGCATGAATAAAAGTTACCCATTCTTCTGATCAGACAGCAAGTCAGGGGCGAATCCACGCAGGAAGGGGGCGTTTTCCCCACACCAGGCCTAGATTAAAGGTCCACTTCTGAAAACATTTTTCATACTATTACTACTAATAACTTCAACAACTAAAATGTTTAAAAAGGATTTAATAGTTATATGAGGTGAAGAAAGATGTCTATTTTATTATTATAAAACAAGTATTTATGTTCATTGAAGTCAAGAAAGGGTGACTAAAGTGAGTATTGGCAAAACAGGTTATCATTGTCATGATGAGGTGGTGGGGGGTTGTTGTCAGCAGCTGCTGAAAGTAACTAATAAAGTAACTGGTAATCTAACTTAGTTACTTTTAAAACTGAGTAATCAGTAAAGCAACAGTTATTTTTTCAAGGAGTAATTGGTAATCAGTAAATGGATTACTTTTTCAAAGTAACTGTGGCAACACTGAAGGTGACTCCCCAAAATGCATGGCAGAAACGCTACCTTGTCAAACATGTACAATGATTTTTAATGTGCTTGTATTATATTTCTGTGCAAGTGCAATATGTAGAAAAATACAATGATCAGATTGGAGTCTATATCAGCAGACAATATGATATAATTTTGGAATATTTGGTTAAATTGGTTTATTTGCTATGCTGCAAGCAGCTCGGACACCCCCCCACCCCACCCCCAATTTGCCCAGTATGGCAAGTGACCTCTAGGACTAAGCATAGAGCCCTGTATTTACTGAGGGAGGCTGCAGTGATGAGCTGATAATTCCATAGTTGGTCATACACTCACAACATCACATGCAGAAACAGAGTTTTAGCAGCACACTTCAAGTTGTCTTATGATAGTAAGAGTAAAAAACAGAAGGTCAGACATAATGCAGACTTTAAGAGTTTGAGTTGAACAGTCATAAACAAGTCTGATTACCTTTGATTCAAATAGCTTTGCTAGGTTCCGAACATCCATACTTAGGTTAGAGATGAAAATGGATAAGACTAATCAATACCAATGCCAGTTACTGGTGTGGTTATTTATTAATTCCCTTATCGATGCCTAATCCTTTTATCCTGTTCCATTTTCTCTCTACAAAAATGTGCACCTACACAAATTTTCAAGTTCTTGTTGCCAGATGAAGAGTTTGGCAGCGTGGCATCAGATGTGATGTCAAACATGAGTTTTTGCAAAGTGGAACTGTCAGACAAGAGTCCTCTGAGAGCACAATATCCCCCGCTGGCAAATGCTGCTTTGGTACAATTGCTTGCTACATTCTGATAACATTTCAAGGTATGTGATAGTTCATTTAAGAATGCAGGCACCCACTCATTAAAAACAGACAGTCTAGATTTATTAACCAAGTGCTATAACTCCATATTACTAACCTACAACAAGGACTTGTATCAGGTTTCACCAAATTCCGCTTAAAAGTGTGAGAGGAGTTGATTTCAGCACACTGATACCATTACTGGTTCAGACAGACAGACAGACAGAGTCACAAAATAATCCCCCTTTCGGGGCCTTTGGCCAGCAGGGGGATAAAAAAAACCCTGCAGGCTTTAACAAGACAAATTGACAGCATCTCAGGCATATGATTCCAATGGATTGAAAAATTTAAAGACCAGTCCTCAAGTGGAATTGGTTTCTTGATTCCCAACCCTAACTCACATGCATCTCATACAACTCATCAAAGCTCTTTTTTTTTTTTTTTACAACTACTACAAACTACAAGAAGATAATGAGTACGGTCATGCATAAAATTCCTCCTCATTTAAGAATCTAACAAAGCTACAGTAAAGCATCATACGATCCTGATTGTAAACCTAATTTTTGATGCTCACTGAAGTTACTGTTCCACCTGAGCAAGGTCAGAAAGAAAGAAGAGATAGGAAAAAGCCATCGAGTGATTCAGGGCAGAGCTTGACCCATTTCAATGTGACATGCAAAAAGTAGTCAGAGCTACTAATGGCTGTAATGTGGTTAGAAGGAAATCACTAGATTGCTGACCCAAGGTCTCAGCTTCGAGGCTGAACTCTTGCTTCCTTGGTTCACTCTTAAACCTCAGGGTTGGACATAACTGAACACTCCACTGCCAGGCTTGTTCCACAATGCTACCATGCACTGATGCACAACTGCAGCTTTGGGCGACACAGACAAGCCACCTCCACAAGCAGCATGACATTTTCCA
The DNA here is from genome assembly GCF_902500255.1 of Thalassophryne amazonica. NCBI lineage: Eukaryota > Metazoa > Chordata > Actinopteri > Batrachoidiformes > Batrachoididae > Thalassophryne > Thalassophryne amazonica. The sequence continues at coordinate 22,038,843 of NC_047117.1, read as the reverse complement.
AGGTCATGGTCTACAGTCCAGGACGCAAGAGAACTTCATTTTAGCTCCCCTAGTTAAGAGTACTATTGTATGAGCATGACAAGCAACAGTAGAAACATGGGGAGCACACCTTTTAATCACAAATACAGAATCAGGAATTTTTCCTGTCACATTCCGCTACTTTGCCTCTGGTATAAAGTTTGACTCTGCAACAGTAAATTCAACTCTCTCAGTGATGTGAGTGCAGAGAGAGGGGCTGAAGCGGCAAGCGTCTGCCACTGAAAGGGGACCATTTAGCGGTGTAATGGCGGGGATGACTTGCATGTTGAAACCAACAGCTGCAGGCTGCTCAGCAGTCTGGATCTGTTATCACTCACACTTGGGTGATTCAGTGGTGCAGCAACGGGGGATTTTCTCTCTAGGCCACAGCGATGTACAGCGTCACAACATTACAGACAAAAACAAAGCCCCAGCAAGTTATCTTGAGAACAGAGGCCACATGAAGGCTGAAACTAGCAAACTTCAATGCCTTGAACTGAGAATCTGACCAGTGACATGGACTGAGAGGACCCAAATGCCTGCGAGAAAGCTCTTCCGTGATTATCATTGACCAGAAATCTGTCAGATGTTTGAGTGAGACAAGTAATTCAATATGCATCTAGTTACACAGTCCACAGTCAACACACGCACACACAAAAAAGATGTGTGGTACCATCAGATTTTTAGGCACAGCTGTATGTTTTGTAGGGGTTGGGATACCATATTTTAAGTATAAAATCGCATTTTTTTATTAATGAGTTTGAGAGTTTATTAGTTCATGTCATAAAAGGGTGCATTGTCCCCTTTAGGCCAGGGGACAGTTATTGTCCCAAGTGGAGGAGTTTAAGTGTGTCTGGGATTTGTTCATGAGTGGGAGTAAGTTGGAGAGTGAGATCAATAATAGATGGGAGTGAAGACGTGTCTGATGTCTTACAGACACTGTACCTAACAGTCATGGTGAAGAAAGAGCTGAGCCAGAAGGCAAAACTCCTGATTTACGCTCCTATCCTTAGCAACGGACGTGAGTTATGGGTAACGACCAAAAGAACAAGGTTGCGGATACAAGCAGCAAAAATGAGATTCCTCCACTGGGTAGCTGGGCTTGCACTCTGAGGCAAGGTGAGGAGCTTGAATATCCCGGAGGAGGGCTGAGCAGAACCGTTGCTTCTTTGCATCGAAAGAAGCCAGTTGAGGTGGTTCAGGCATCTGGTGAGGATACCGCCCGGTCGGCTCCCTAGGGATGTCTTCCAGGCATGTCCAGCTACGAGGAGGCCCAACCTAGGACTTTGCCCCCTATGATTTGACATGCATGTGAACCACAGATTAATTGCCAAGTTTACATAAGTGTGATTTTGTGTGATGGTGACTTGTTTTTAAAGTGATAACTGTGGTAATTTTGAGTCTGAGCGGAGGTTAAAGCAGCTGCGCGTGCATGTTGTGCACTTGGGAAAGCAGCCTGTTAAAAACAGCCTCATATACTGCTTGCTCCATGCTCACGATGTTCTTGATCCAAAAACCGGTGTGGCAGACCAAATGCTCCCCCCTAAAAACTGCTCGACCCTGTCTTCACTGCACATGTGTCATGGATTATCACCTCGTTTCTGCTTCAAACTGCACTCCAGTCATCATCCATCTCAGTGACAGATATCTGAAGCTTTTGTACAACAATCATTTCCACATAAATTCAGCATTATTTCATCATAAAAGACTAAGGAAGCAATCAAAGCGCCGCGGCTACACAAGCTGCTAGCTGATGCGTTCACTGTGCGTCAGTCATTTCAAAGCGTCACAGAGTATCGCCTCGTTGTGGCTTAAAATGGCCTTGTTTCTTCTTAAAACTGACTTTAGAATGATATAAGAGGTTTTACCTTTTCATCTGATGGTCAATAATCACATTAATCCATTTGATCGCTTTGGGTGAAGAGACTGTCTTAGACGAGCGGCTGAGCTCTGAAATGACGCATGCGCAGTAGGCAGGGTGGACCAATTTTTAGGGGCGGACCATTCGGTCTGCGACACCAGCAGACTTTCAAAGATTTAATGCGTTGAGGATAAAGTGTGTATTGTTTCTTCTCTGTGCAGTTTTGAGCTCATTGAACAAAGCATCATGCTCAAAGCTCATGCACAGCTGAGCTTTGAGTATGATGCTTTGTTCAATGAAGCATCATGCTCAAAGCTCATGCACAGCTGAGCTGGCAGAACATCCACCGCACCGGAAAACAAGTATTCCCAACTTTGTCCAAGGCAACACCACTAATCTGAGTCAATCAGATCAGAAGATGAATGTATTTACCCTGAAAGGATTGTAAATACAATTATTATTGCTCCCTCTCAATACAGACATCCTCATATTTTTGAAAAATAATTTGAAGGTATAAACTTAAAATCAGCTCTGCTCCATTTATTCATTTTTTTCATGATTTTGACAGAGGCTATTTTTATTCACCGATACTGCTCATACTGCAATTTAATACAGTAATTAGAGTATTTTGTTTTAAAATATTATATAATGTTGACCCTGTTGACCCTGACTGGGGATGTTGCCGGGTGGTGGAAGGAATACTTCGAGGATCTCCTCAATCCCATCGTCACGTCTTCCGAAGAGGAAGCAGAGACTGGGGACTTGGAGGCGGACTCATCCATTACCCAGGCCGAAGTCACCGAGGTGGTTAGAAAGCTCCTCAGTGGCAGGGCTCCTGGGGTGGATGAAATCCATCCTGAGTACCTTAAGTTTCTGGATGTTGTCTTGGCTGACACGCCTCTGCAACATCGTGTGGCGATCGGGGACAGTGCCTCTGGATTGACAGACCGGGGTGGTGGTCCCTCTGTTTAAGAAGGGGGACTGGAGGGTGTGTTCCAACTATAGGGGGATCACAGTCCTCAGCCTCCCCGGTAAGGTCTATTCCAGAGTACTGGAGAGGAGAATTCGACCAATGGTCGAACCTCAGATTCAGGAGGAGCAGTGTGGTTTTCATCCTGGTCGCGGCACACTGGACCAGCTCTACACGCTCCATCGGGCGCTCGAGGGTTCATGGGAGTTCGCCCAACCAGTCCACATGTGTTTTGTGGATCTGGAGAAGGCGTTCGACCATGTCCCTCGGGGCACCCTGTGGGGGGTGCTCTGGGAGTACGGGGTCCGGGGTCCTTTGCTAAGGGCTATCCGGTCCCTGTACGACCGCAGCAGGAGCTTGGTTCGCATTGCCGGTAGTAAGCCAAACCTGTTTCCAGTGCACGTTGGCCTCCGCCAGGGCTGCCCTTTGTCACCGGTTCAGTTCATTATTTTTATGGACAGAATTTCGAGGCACAGCCAGGGTGTAGAGGGGGTCTGGTTTGGTAAACACAGAATCTCGTCTCTGCTGTTTGTGGACGATGTGGTTCTGTTGGCTTCGTCAAATCAGGACCTTCAGCGTGCACTGGGGCGGTTTGCAACCGAGTGTGAAGCGTCCGGGATGAAAATCAGCAGGTGGAGCGTCCTTGCCTCAAGTGGAGGAGTTTAAGTATCTCGGGGTCTTGTTCACGAGTGAGGGACAGATGGAGCGTGAGATCGATAGACGGATCGGTGCAGCATCTGCAATGATGTGGTCGCTGTATCAGACCGTCGTGGTGAAGAGAGAGCTGAGTAGGGGGGCAAAGCTCTTGATTTACCGATCGATCTACGTTCCGATCCTCACCTATGGTCATGAGATTTGGCTCATGACCGAAAGAACGAGATCGCGAGTACAAGCGGCCGAGATGCGTTTCCTCCGCAGGGTGGCTGGGCGCTCCCTTAGAGATAGGGTGAGGAGCTCGGTCACTCGGGAGGAGCTCGGAGTCGAGCCGCTGTTCCTCCACATCGAAAGGAGTCAGTTGAGGTGGCTCGGGCATCTTTTCCGGATGCCCCCTGGACGCCTCGCTGGAGAGGTGTTCCGGGCACGTCCCATTGGGAGGAGGCCCCGGGGAAGACCCAGGACACGCTGGAGGGACTACATCTCTCGGCTGGCTTGGGAACACCTTGGGGTTCCCCCCGGAGGAGCTGGGGGAGGTGTGTGTGGATCGGGAGGTCTGGGCGGCTTTGCTTGAGCTGCTGCCCCCGCGACCCGACTCCGGATAAAGCAGAATAAAATGGATGGATGGATGGATATTATATAACAGTGGACACCTTGTTTGCACTTTTCATTCAGGACCACAGGGAAAATGTCCTTGCTTTTATTGCTTATTAGTTTTTTTTTGTTTTTTTTTTTAATGGAAAACAAAGTGGTATGTGTTTTTTCTTTCTGATCCGACCTGTGTCTTAAAAACCATTTACCATACACTATATAACTATGTATGTATATGCAGACATTACAAACAGCACACATATGCAGTGCTGTCATCAACCTCCACTTATGAACTTGGTAGAATTATTCAGGCCTTGGCTTTTCTGTGACAGAGGGGGGTGTGTGTGCGCGCATGTGTGTGTGAGTGAGAGAGAGAGCATGCACGTCCAAACACGCTCACAACAACAGTCAGTCAGACCTCAGCTAACCTTGTCACAGGGAAAGAGCTCTTGTTAAGAGAGGAGTGAGTACTGGAACAAGGAGAGAAAAATAAGGGACTGCAGTAAAGGTAGGTCGGCAGGTCACCCACCACATGACTAGTTCAAGGCTGCTGACAAACAGTTTCTCTCTCTCTTTTTCCACATTTATTCAATCCTCCCTCTACCTCGCATGGACACACATACAAAACTATTCTGTGACTTAGCCAAGCATGAAAATTGGCCTGACTGACCCGAACAGAACAGGGAAAAGGAGACGCATAGAAAGGGATGGATGGAGCGATGGATAATGGAGGGGTTGATGTGGCTGGGAAGGAAAGAAGAGGAGGCCATTAGCCGATTAAGACTGGAGTGGGGTGCATCAATACTGCGCCGAAGTCAAAAGGAGAGTCATGCCCATGAGCTAATATTGCAATGAGAGAGAGAGCGACAGAGAGAATATAGGAGAGTGGGGTGGCTTGGGTCAGAAAATCAGTAAAAGTTGCAGACTGCTGACCGCGAAGCCATAAAAGTGTGATAACATTAAAGAGAACCACAATATACCAAGACGAAAGCCATTATATCCAGACCACCAAAATGATTATCCTTACATCTTCCCCTCCATGAATGGGAGCGATGAATGGCGGCGGTGGAGCGTGTGTGTCGTTAGGGATGGGGTATGGACTTGGAGCAGAATGAAGGGATGCAGGAAGGAAGGCAATGAGTGTGTGCACACTAAAGAAGGAACCATAGCAGTAATTAAGTGTCCGGCTGGGGCTCGGTGGGGGTTGCCACGGCCGCGGGCTATGCTAATGACCATGCCCGGCGGTCAAGGCTGCCTTATTAGCACTCGCTGGACAATATGGTGGGAGAGACGCTTGACTGGCGAGCTCATGTCTCAGCAAATGACTAAGTACTCCAGAGGAAGAAGGTAATTCCATTAATTGGAATGTTCTGGATCAGGATCTCATCCCTTCCCTTTCCATAATCTCTCACTTACTTGAACTTCTTCCCTCCGCCACACCAGTTATCTTGCACATGCATTTCGTTCCAAGCATTTCCCTCATCTGCAGTTTGCATATAAAAATATGGCGTAAAAGTTAACAGGTTTCAAATAAATCCAGGGACACATGGCAGAAGATGCACATTTTTCAACACCACATGAATTGTGTAATTAGAGTAAGAATTCAGTGCAAAATGTTTATCCGCAATATGACTTTTAGTGTATGAGATGTTATTAAGTACAAATTCTGAAAGTGTCATTTTATGTCTTGTGTATATTGGAGGGTTCTGTTTAGCAGTTGAGTGCAGCACAAATCCAGGTTAAAGTTCTCTTTGAGTTAATAGAATACTAGTGTGTTGCCTGTGGGGATCCACGGGCTCTAGATTGAGTAGTGTTTATAAAATAAGTAGCTGATATTTTTCAAGAGTAGTAACAAATGATGCAAAGTTTATATAATGAGTTGGAATGGCATGTAATTCCAGAATGTTCTTAGAACTCAACAATTGTTAGAAGAGCTACTCAACCCTTTTATTTCCTGTTAATTACATAATTTTTTGATGTTAATTTACTGTGTTAATGTATTTATAAGTTGTTGACATTCTTGTTATCATATACATACTATTATTATTACTTCTATTCTGTCATTTGATTTGTAAATGGACTGCAACGGAAATAAGTGTTTTCACTTTCTTGTGTCAACCATGTATCTTTAACATATTTACAATTATATTATGTACTTATATTGAACTTACTAAATAAAAGCATGCATGCACACTTATAATATGAAGATGATTTACGCCCTCTGCTGGAATGGTGTGCAAGTCCAGAAAGCAGTTAGCAACATTCATTGTTCAGTGTTATGTAATATCTGTAGCGTCTCCAACAATATTAGCCGTATCAATGTTCCTTTTTCGCAGCGTTCATCCTTGATAATTCGTTAGCACCTGTTTTTGCACATACTGCAAACATCTTGGTCTGATACTTTCCTGTACAGACCTCGTGCTCAGTTAATAATCCTTTTTTACGCACCAACACTCATGCTAAATATTACGAACGATGCATGACACCAAACAACAAAGTGGGAAAGTTCAGTGATCCCTGAGACAAGTCACATTGTGCAGTTGGTGACGTTAGCTGCACTTACAAGCATACCATTAAGAGTTCTTTCAATTCCAACTATCAGTTATCCTGTGCAGCTGACACTTTGTGAGAAAGATGACATGAATCCCATCTTTTCCTTTGAATTTGAGGTCAGGTAATACTCAAAAGTTTGGATCAGGGTGCAGGCAACAGGGCTATATATAATGGTGTTTGAGTTGTATTGAAATGTTGTGCAAATTACCATCTGCGTATTTTTGGCCTTGGCCTCTGTGGTTTGTGGGTACTTTGGGCAGCTTGCCAGAGGTGAAACAGGAAGGAGAAGTGTTCTTGGAAGAGAATGAGACGACTGAGAGCCCCAGACCTCTAAAATTCCTCATCGGAGATGAAGTGCACTTTGCCCCTTGGTTTATTTTTCCCTTATATTTTTAGCATCTCATGAAAAAAAAAAAAAAAATACTTGCTCATAGCCTCAGATGTGTCATAAAAGCTACAGACCTAAACTCCTGTAAACAGAGATGTGGTTTAACTATTGCAGCTTTGCTGCAGAAGCTGAGGTGTTAATCATGACTAAATCTCACTCACTTGACTGTCATGCCTTTAAATGAATCAACTACAGGTCTGACCTGCACCAACCTGTTTCTGAACGTGCTTTGAACAAACATCTAATGAACAGATATGTGGCGTTAATTTTGTTATGACAACTATGAAATCATTTAGAATATTATTTACTTTGCATTGTAGGGGTGAAGACAAAGGAGACAGCAGAACATGGGAGTCACAAGTTTTGCATATATAATGTGTGTAATAAGTCCACAGGTATCCAACAGTCTGCAAGAGTATGTGTAATGTGGATTTATATGTCACGCGGGCCTCTGTGCTGACAGTCAATTCTACAAGTGCACCTGTGCATGTGTGCATGTCCTAGAAAAACTACACAGACCTTCTGGAAGAGAGGTTGTGCGCAGAGATTTGTCACTATTTGCACAGTTTGCCTGTAGAAGACTATGACAACAGCCAGAGATGTTCCAGCTCTTGTAGAACTAAAATCAACCAGACAGTGGAATGAGACAAAAGTAACTGTGCACATGCAAAAGTGGAAGTATGTGTGAGACAGGTTTAATAAGGCCCAGGAAAACCTTCGTTAAAAAAGTGGCGAGGCAGTCAAAAATATTTCTTTCTGTTGTTGATTAGATGCTGAGCTGAGACCAACTACATTAAAATACCAGGACACAGGCAAAACCTGCCTGTGTCCTGGTATGCAGACAACTACTGACTGCCCAAGAGAGAGAGAGAGTGAGAGAGAGAGAAAAAACCCAGTATATTCATTACCGTGCATGCATTCAAGCACAGTCACTGCTAATACACACAAATATATTTTATTTATTAATTTATTGGCAAAATACGAGACTCACAATTGTCCAAGAAAATAGATCAAATTTTAAAAAATATTACACTCACACACCCAGCATGTACCTTGTAATTTCATCTGACCTTATTATACAAAGCAAATTATACCCGAAGATTCAGAACAGCAAAAATACCTACTTATTTCAGATTTATTGGCTGCAAGTAGCAAAGTACATTAAATTAGTCCCATTGCAGTTCCTGCAGCAACGGCCAATTCTCTAATTTCATCATACTCCTGAAAAGACTGACTCAATTTCCACGACAAATGCAACAACATGCTGATACCAATGTGGGTACATGGGGCGAGACAATTACAGTTGAACCTGCCTGTACAATTAATCAAATACACAATATTGGTATACTCTTTAACAACTTATACAGACTGATTTAACATTTTCATGTAACACCGTCCTATAGTTTGCTGTATAAATAGGGAAAATTGCAACACTAAGGTACCAACAGCAAAAATTGCTTGACAAAAGTGCACAAAGTGAGTGACATTTGTTTTGACTCATGATACAGTGTCCTACATTTTCTTACATCATCATATGATCAAAGTTAGCCTAGTTGTCTAATGTGTGGGTACTGTGTGAGAAGAAAGTAAAACTGCCAAATTAAGAACACACTTTCACAATATACCACAATTCGTAAATGCTACAGAAACATAATGACAGTATGAGCTCTATAAACAAGCCCGACATCATTAAACATGGACTCAAGAGGCATGGCTGAAGGAGTATGGTAATATTTTGGTTATTCATGCCACATTACGGCATGTCATGAAGTCAGAAATTAGGAGCTCCAACTCAGAAAAAACTATTTAAACATAAGGTCATGTTGGATTTTTTTTCCCCTCGGAAACCCAGCAGATATTCAGTGCCGATTTATCCGACTTGACATCATAACAAAGGCAATCATAGTCTCCTCAATTATGACTGTTGAGACAATAGTATTACAATTGCTCCATTATTACTTTTAACAAATCATTTGCTTTTGTATGTGATATTTTTGTATTCGTTATACATTCTCGTATGTTGGCATAGTCGCCAGCATTGCAGTTTTTTCAAAAACTGCTACTCCTCACAGCAAGCAGCTGTAATAACTTATGTGTTCCTCATAAAGACAATAACAAATGTTACTTCATCAAATGAATGTAGGCTTTTGGCGCTCAGAAGTTACCAACTTCGGATTTCAAAGTTTAGTTGTCATGAGCGCAGCAAAAAACACATTTACACACAGATGACCACAGACTAGAGGAGGTAGTAAGCCACCTAATGTGCAGAGTGTGTTATAAAAGACTGACTGACAGAGGAAAAGAGTGGACCACTGCAGCTCTTGGCTTCAAGGTAGGTTGGTAGCTGAAATATTGGTGAAATAAAGACTATGGCCTTGCTAAGAATACAGATATTGCAGCTAATTAGCAAAATATCTGAGCATTTTGTTCTCCACTACTTACTATGGGCAAGCAGGTGGCTCTGTGGCATAGGTGTTTGCCCATCAACCTATAGACAGACGAAGATGTGCATATCTACACTTAATGTGTCCGATAGGTGTGCAATACCATATAATATGATTTACCATGGTATTTTTGATTTTTACCCAAGGTTATATGTGAAACTGTCATGCCGGCTCCTGCCTACAGTTATGTGAACACTGTCCACTTGCTGAGTTTCCTGACCTACTTACTGTAAGGTGTCATCTCCTTGAACAGGAAAAAATAATGCAAAACATACAAGACAGTGCTTGTGTCTAACGCAGAATTATACAATACAAAATAATAAAACAACCACAATGGTATTCCCAAGGACATTACTTTGGCAAAGAGTCAACTATTTCATAGTAGTGGTCCATGAGATTTTTTTTTTTTTTTTAAATCACCAATTTCTTGACCAGAGAGTGTGTGCCAATTAAAGGTACATCACACAACTCAGCCTCCCTGGTAAAGTTTACTCCAGGGTGCTGGAAAGTAAAGTTCAGCCGATAGTCGAACTCTGGATTGAAGAGGAATAATGCAAACTCTCACAAGGACCCTGGAGGGTGCCTGGGAGTATGCCCATCTAGTCTACATGTGTTTTGTGGACTTGGAGAAGGCGTATGGTCAGGTACCCGAAGAGATACTGTGGGAGGTGCTGCGGGAGTATGAAGTGAGGGGGTGCCTTCTTAGAGCCATCCAATCTCTGTACTCACTAAGCGAGAGCTGTGTTTGGGTGCTCGGCAGTAAGTCGGACTCATTTCCAGTGGGGGGTGACATCCACCAGGGCTGCTTCTTGTCACCAATCCTGTTTGTGATATTCATGGCAGGATATTGAGGGGGAGGTCTTCAGTTTGGTGAGCTCAGGGTATCATCACTGCTTTTAACAGATGATGTGGTCCTGTTGGCTTCATCAGCCTGTGACCTCCAGCACTCACTGGATCGGTTCGCAGTAGAGGGTGAAGCAGCTGGGATGAGGATCAGCACCTCTAAATCTGAGGCCATGGTTCTCAGCAGGAAACTGATGGATTGCCTCCTCCAGGTTGGGAATGCGGTCTTGCCCCAACTGAAGGAAATTAAGTATCTCGGAGTCTTGTTCACGAGTGAGCAGACAATGGAGTGTGAGATTGGCCAGAGAATCGGCACAGCAGGGGCAATATTGCTTTAGCTCTGCTGTACTGTTATTACAAAAAAGCAGCCAAAAGGCGAAGCTCGCGATCTACCAGTTAATCTTCGTTCCTACTCTCACCTGTGGTCATGAGGGTTGGGTCATGACCAAAAGAACTAGATTGCAGGTACAAGTGGCCGAAATGGGTTTCCTCAGGAGGGTGGCTGGTGTCTTCTTTAGAGATAGGGTGAGAAGCTTGGTCATCCGTGGGGAGCTCGGAGTAGAGCTGCTGCTCCTTCACATTGAAAGTAGCCAGCTGAGGTGGTTCAGGCATCTGGTAAGGATGCCTCTGGGCGCCTCCCTAGGGAGGTGTTCCAGGCATGTCCAGCTGGGAGGAGACCCCGGGGAAGACCCAGGGCTAGGTGGAGAGATTATATCTCCGCACTGGCCTGAGAACACCTCAGGATCCCCCAGTCAGAGGTGGCTAAGGTGGTCCAGAAAAGGAAGCCTGGGGTGCCCTGCTGGAGCTGTTGCCCCGTGACTCGATCCCAGATAAGCGGTTGAAGCTGTATGTATAATACCCAATTTCTGTGCCAAGATTTATCATTACAACAGACACACACTTTGCTGTAAAATTTCTGGTTATGCTATGTCTTCATTTTTTTACCAAATCCCCTTCTGAAGCATGAGTTAATCCTCTGAGTAGTTAAGGTAAACCACAAGGCTGCACAGACGTACTCATATTCATGTGCACTCTTAAACTTAATGAAAAATAATCTAAAAGACAACTTAACTCCCATTAACAAGTAAAATTGTTGGGTTATGATGCACTTATTTGATAGTATTACATGATTAAGAATCTGGTTATTATCATCATTATAATTATTTGCAAAAAATGTATTTAAAATGGCTACAGAAGTGGACCTTTAAGGGGTTGGGGGGGTTGCCCCTGCACGAGAGGCTCACAGAGTGTGTGTGCAAATGCAGAGAAACAGGGTTCGCTGGCTGTAGTTATCGAGTACACTTTATCAAACATGTATGTGGTTCAATCTAAAAAGGACATTGCATATTTAAAGAAGTGCTGTGTTTGTGTCTTAAAACACACACAGCACTGTGTGTTGATCCCCTAGCTGGTCACGCCACCTTGCAGATGAAGCAAGAGGATGCACACTTTATACCTCATATATATATATATATATATATATATATATATATATATATATATATATAGCTTCTGCAGAAAAGCTGCATTCCACAGTGCTACACAAGGCTGTTTTTCACAGGCTGCATTCAGGACATGCATGCGCTGCCCCTCCACTGGCAGTAATTTTACAGAAAATGCATTGAAAGCAAAGTTACCACTTTAAAAAGAAGTCATGATTACACAAAAATTACACTTACATAAGTTTTGCAAATAATCCAAGGTTCACCAGTGTGCCGATCCATGGGATATGGTCCTTACGGATCATGGATCAGATGTGATCAGTCACTAATGCAGTCATTTTAGAACCAGCAGGCTCTAGATTAGATTGGATTAAATCAGACAGAACTTTATTGATCACTTGGGAAGAAATCCCTCAGGGAAACTGAAGTTCCAGCAGCACTGCATAGCAGAACACAAGATAAGCAGCACACAGGGTCAAAGTAGAGTTAAGATCAAGAGTGAAAGTAAAAAAGTAATAAATACACAAATATAAATACCAGACATACTGATCAATACTGGTTTACTGGCTACTACTGCTCATCTCCTTCCCTTCCTCTGTCTTTCTGTTACTCCCTCTTTCCCTGAGTGAGGAGTCGTAGTCTGATGTCCTGAAGGACAAAGGAGTTTTTCAGTCTGTTGGTCCTGCACTGTGGAAGGAGCAGTCTGTGGCTGAAGAGGCTCCTCTAGTTGCTGATGACTGTGTGCAGAGGGTGACTGGCATCGTCCATAATGCCCAGCAGTTTGTCCAGTGTTCTCTTCTCTGCCACTGTCACCAGAGAGTCCAGCTTCATGTCAACCACAGAGTCCAACCCACCTGATCAATTTGTCACGACTGGATGTGTCCTCCTTGTATGTGCTGCCCACCCAGCACACCACGGTGCGAAAGAGGATGCTGGCTACTACGGACTGGTAGAACATTCACAAGAGTTTCCTGCAGATGTTAAACGACCGCAACATACTCAGAAAGCACAGTCTGCTCTGTACCTTCCTGTACAGGTGGTTGGTGGTTGTCCAGTCCAGTTTGCTATCCAGCCACAACCCGAGGTTCTTGTAGGAATCCACAGCCTCCACCTCAGTTCCCTCCATCAGAACTGGTCAGGGGCTTGGTCTGTCCTTATTGTCAGCAGTTTCCCTGACTGCCTGTATTTATGGTCTGGGAAAGCTCTGAATCTCCCAATGAGATAATAATAATAATAATAATAATAATAATTTGACCACTTTAGAAAGACAAATTGGACTTGTCCAACTTGGGAAACATTGTAGCGTATCTGTGTTGCTGCTCACATTTTTCCTTGTCCCAGACAAATGGACAACCATTAATGTCAAAGGCTGTAAAGGATAATAAAACAATGTTAAAATACCCTTGGCCATATGAGTATAAAAACAGGAAACAGAATGTGACCTTCAGACCTCTTAAGATAGGTCAAGGTTAGTCTGTGTCCCAAGAATGTTCCCTGTGAATTTGAAAACTCTGGCAGTAACAGGACTGGACAGACAGACAGACTGACAGACGGAGACAAAGCGTTTGCAATACCCAATGGCCATATTTTGGCTTCAGGTAAAAATGTGATACAAAGTCATTCAAAGTCACCACGCATGGCAGCCTTATATATAACAAATGTTTAATTACAGATGCTATTGCCTGACAGTAAAAACTAAATTAATCAAACTGTTCCACAATGTAGGTGCACGACTGGCAAAGGCGCTAAAAATTGCTGACCTCATAACCCTGGAACACAGAGAGAATTCGCATCCTGTGATTGCGAGGCACGATAAGGCACATACAAGATCAAAAAGAGTTATTGTATCGTATCAGTAGTTCTGTATCAGAATCAGATTGGAACTGAAAAAAGAATGTGGATCGGCCCATCTCTAATTTGTCAGTCGTATATAGCTCAGGCTCACCATCAGCCATCAGATATGATCATAGGGAATGACCATCTAATCGCAAGCCTCAGAAGGGCACTCAGAGTCCATAGGTGTGCCAGGGCTAATAACGTCCAACTACTCACTGAAATCCATGCACTTTTTATAGATATAGATACCATTTCATGTCCATAGAGAGGTGAAGACATAATGTCTGCTTGCCTCAGTCAGTTGATTATGGTAATGTTTTGTACATTCAAAATAAAATTAGATAATATGTTCCAAATACTGAAGCACACCCTGCCAATGCCAATATGACAGTTATGTATGCAGCCTCCACCTTCTACAGCACATACAGTCTGAAATAGTTAAAATAGTGGTTCAACATTTAAAAGAATGACTATGCGGGGAAGTGTACCCACCCTAAAATATTGAATAAGCACCAGCACCAATGGCCTTCAAGACCTATCAGGGCTCTACACCAGGCCTCTAGCACCCTGCTCCTCGAAGCCATACCTGCTCTAGTCATACCTGGTCAATTAACATTGGCATTCTACTCTTGATTGGCTCAGCAAACCTGACTGTATTAATTAGCTGTGGGTGGAATAGACAGAACTGTAAAACATGGCGGGCAGGTGCCCTCCAGGAGCAGGGTTGGAGAGGCCAGCTCTACATTTAGCTCCAGAGGTCACTCGCTATGCCAGGCAGGATAGATTTGCATCTGTGGTTTAAATAAAGAGGAACATCAATCCTTTGTGCATGTTTGAAAACTTACCAGCTCTACCATGCTTTAAAGGGGAAAAACACATGGATAAACGTGTTCCCTTATGTATAAAGTACTACAGCAAGATGTTTTTCCATCGTGTGCCATCCAAGAGAAACACACGTCACGCGTATTTGAAGGACAGTATAACGAAAGCCATATTTCTTTAAACTTTTCACCCCAGGGGCACTGTGTTCTGAAACAGCAAACACGCTGCTGCTGCTGATGATGAGTGTGTATGTGTGTGTGTAAAATCAAGGTATGTTGCATATTTAATGTGAAGCAGTGTGATAATGTACTTTTAAAACATTTGTGCTCTGTTCTGAATCCAGGCACTGAGGTATATGTGTATGTTCACGCAGTCGATCAGAGAAAAAAAAAAAAAAAAAAAAAGCTGCTGCCGCTCCTGTAACATCACTGAATTACACAGATTTTTTTTTTTACTAGTTTTCTTTCTAAATGCAGCTGAAAATTAACTTGCCACATCGGTAAGACACAAGCATGAAGTACTAGTCCAAGAGCAGTGCTCACTCGCCAATGTCAAGTGGACAAGCGTTAATGTCAAGCCCTGCCTACATTAGGACTACTTCTCAACTATAAATGCGCAATCGGACAAAAAACCCTTTTCTTCCTCATTTATACAGATCTGTTGAAGAATCTACAAATGATCACTTTGCATCGCAGTTACTGTTCAAGACCATGCAGACGTCTAAACCATTTGGCTGGTCAAGGACCTCAAGCTCCCTTGAGTAGCAGGCACTATTAGCTAAATAGAGTACGTACTAGGTAGCAGATGTAAGTTTATTAAGGACAAGCAGAGAATTTTGATTTACTTGTGATTTTTATTCATTCACAGCATGAAAAGCATGTTTTTACAATAACAAGAGAAAGATATGACAAACTTTTTTTTTCCCTTGCACGAATTCTTATGAATTAATATTTGTTGGCAAATTAGATTGTGGTGCATGATTGACACCAAGTGGATTAAGCCTGAGCAACCACACGTTTGGCCACACATCTCAACCTCTTAACATTAATGTAAAGACTCACCCCATGCTTCATTTTTGTACTACAAGTAAATATTTGTCAGTGCTCAATTAGATCTTGAGGAAAATTCTTGTGGTCCATCATTATTTTCTCTAAATGACTGCTTGAAATGGAGATGACATTATGTAATACTCAGATGAGGTCTGCAATGCACTGTAGCCTCTGCTGAATGAAAGTGGTATTGCATGTCCACTTCATTTCAACAAGGAATTGAGTCTGAATTATATTTGACTCTGTTCTCTTATATACACGCAGTTGCCACTAAAAAAAAATTTTCCAGACCCAGTGGTCCTCATCGAACCCCGCCCCCCAACCCTCTCTTGGGAAATCGTGAGGTGTGTTGGGTGGGAAAATGTGAGGTGCTCAGAAATGCAAAAGTGATGTGCTCAATATTTATGTAATCCTGTCTCAGTCCTGCATTTGTGGCTTAAAGAAAGATTTAAAAACAAACAAACAAAAAACTTCACTGAACAATACATGTACGAGGTCTGTGAGAAAAGAATGCGACCTTTTTATTTTATGCAAAAAATATATGGATTTGATTCATATGTTTTTACGTCAGCCAAGCTTGAACCTTCGTGCGCATGCGTGAGTTTTTCCACGCCTGTCGGTTGCGTCATTCGCCTGTGGGCAGGCTTTGAGTGAGCACTGCTCCACCCCTCTCGTCGTTTCATAGCGAGGAAATGGCAGAATGATTTGGGTTTTTTTCCATCAGAATTTTTTTCAGAAACTGTTAGAGACAGGCAGCTGGAAACCATTCGAAAAATTTATCTGGCTTTCGGTGAAAATTTTACGGGCTTCACAGAGAATAAGGAGTGTTACTACAGCTTTAAGGACTGCCCACAATGGCGCACGGCGCGCCGCGCTCCAAGCCTCCATCGAGAGGCAGAAACCACCACATCATTTCTAAACGGATCGCTGTGTGGATGTTGGGAAAGTGTAAGTACACGGACCCACAACAGGGGGCGCAAATGAACGGACAATGGAATAGGTCAAATAACAACACTTTACTGTTGCGAACGTGCACAACAAACACAACAGATCACAGGTCAAATTACAAGGTGTCGTGTGGGCAGGCTCGAGGATAGCAGACGCCTGTCCAAAGCAGAACCGGAACCACACGATTTCCTCCGCCACCAGACCCCGGGAATACTGGAGCCGCCAAGTCCCGAACTCCCAGGTGGCCACTGCCTCCGCGTGTCGGACCTGGTACTGCTGGCGAGGAACAAAAACACAGTTAAACGTGGGTGCATCTGCACCCAGCAATCTGCACGGCAGGGAAGCTACCTCCACCTCTCGTTGGAGAAAAAGTCTGTTATCACTCACAAAAATCACAAAAAGGGCTTTCTATCAAGCAGTCAGGCTGAGGATATTACCTTTCAGGTAGAACGATATCTCGGCAATGAGGTGGAGATGCCGTCTTGCTGATATACCACTGTAGATCTGATGATTGATGACAGCTGTCGTCGGTGATAAGTGACAGCTGTCACCCTGGCTGCTCCTGTGAGGCGGCAGCGCCCTCTGGTGCCTGGAGCTCGCACTCCAGGCAGGGCGCCCTCTGGTGGTGGTGGGCCAGCAGTACCTCCTCTTCAGCGGCCCACACAACAGGACCCCCCCCTCAACGGGCTTGTCCGGGTGGCGGCGGTAGAAGTCGGCCAGGAGGGCCGGGTCCAGGATGAAGCTCTTCTTCACCCAGGAGCGTTCTTCGGGGCCGTACCCCTCCCAATCCACCAAAGACTGGAAGCCCCGGCCCATCCGTCGGACATCCAAAAGCCGGCGCACTGTCCAAGCCGGCTCGCCATCGATGATCCGGGCCGGAGGTGGTGTCGGACCCGGAGTGCAGAGGGGTGAGGTGTGATGCGGTTTAATCCTGGACACGTGGAACACGGGATGAATCCGCAGTGAGGCCGGAAGCTGAAGCCTCACTGCGGCGGGACTGATGATCTTGAGAATCTTAAATGGACCTATGTACCATTCCAGTAATTTTGGGGAGGCCACTTGCAGTGGAATGCCCTTGGTTGACAACCACACTTCCTGCCCAGGACGATACGTAGGAGCCGGGGTCCGCCGCCGGTCTGCATGGGCCTTTGTCCTCACCCGGGCCCTCAGCAAAGCAGAACGGGCGGCACGCCACACCCGACGGCACTTCCGCAGGTGGGCCGGACCGAGGGCACACCGACCTCTCCCTCAACCACCGGGAACAACGGGGGCTGATACCCCAGACACACCTCAAAAGGGGAGAGGCCGGTGGCGGACGACACTTGGCTGTTGTGGGCGTACTCGATCCAGGCCAGATGGGTACTCCAGGCCGCCTGGTGCGCGGCTGTCACGCAACGCAGGGTCTGCTCCATCTCTTGGTTGGCCCGTTCTGCTTGACCATTGGTTTGGGGATGATACCCGGATGAGAGACTGACCGTGGCCCCCAGTTCCCGGCAGAAGCTCCTCCAGACGTGCGAGGAGAACTGGGGACCGCGATCGGAGACGATGTCTGTTGGGATCCCATGCAGCCGGACGACGTGGTGGACCAGGAGGTCCGCTGTCTCCTGGGCCGTTGGGAGCTTCGGGAGGGCCACGAAGTGGGACGCCTTGGAGAATCGGTCCACTATCGTGAGGATGACGGTGTTGCCCTGGGACGGCGGGAGGCACGTGACAAAATCCAGGCCGATGTGAGACCAGGGGCGATGAGGCACGGGCAGCGGCTGTAGCAATCCCGAAACCTTGCGATGGTCGGCCTTGCCCCTGGCGCAGGTGGTACAGGCCTGGATATAATCCCGGACGTCGGCCTCCAGGGACGCCCACCAGAAGCGCTGCCGGACAACTGCCACGGTTCTTCGCACCCCTGGATGACAGGAGAGCTTAGAGCCGTGACAGAAGTCCAGGACTGCAGCCCTAGCTTCTGGTGGGACGTAAAGTCTATTCTTCGGCCCGGTTCCGGGGTCCGGGCTTCGTGCCAGGGCCTCCCGGACGGTTCTCTCTACGTCCCAGGTGAGGGTGGCCACGATAGTGGACTCCGGGATGATGGGTTCCGGTGGATCCGACAACTCCGTTTTGACTTCGTCTTCATGTACCCGGGACAAAGCATCCGATCTCTGGTTTTTGGTCCCGGGACGGTAGGTGATCCGGAAGTCAAAACGGCCGAAGAACAGTGACCAGCGGGCTTGCCTGGGGTTCAGCCGCTTGGCGGTCCTGATATACTCCAGGTTCCGGTGGTCAGTGAAAACCGTGAATGGCACGGACGTTCCCTCCAACAGATGTCTCCACTCTTCAAGGGCCTCTTTCACAGCAAGGAGCTCTCGATTGCCGACGTCATAGTTCCGTTCGGCCGGGGTCAACCTGCGGGAAAAATAGGCACACGGGTGAAGGACCTTATCGGTCCTCCCGCTCTGGGAGAGCACAGATCCTATCCCTGAGTCTGAGGCGTCCACTTCAACCACCAACTGGCGACTAGGATCGGGCTGCACAAGAACAGGTGCAGATGAGAAGCGCCGTTTCAACTCCTTGAACGCGGCATCGCAACGATCCGACCAGGTGAAGGGGACTTTTGGTGAGGTCAGGGCTGTCAGGGGGCTAGCTACCTGACTATAGCCCTTGATAAACCTCCTGTAGAAATTAGCAAAGCCGAGGAACTGTTGCAGCTTCCTACGGCTAGTGGGTTGGGGCCAGTCTCTCACCGCCGCAACCTTGGCCGGATCAGGAGCGACGGAGTTAGGGGAAATGATAAACCCCAGGAAGGACAAAGAAGTGCGGTGAAACTCGCACTTCTCGCACTTCACAAACAGCCGGTTCTCCAACAACCGCTGCAGGACCTGACGTACATGCCGGACATGAGTCTCAGGATCCGGAGAAAAGATGAGTATATCGTCCAGATATACGAAGACGAATCGGTGCAGGAAGTCCCGCAAGACGTCATTAACTAATGCTTGGAACGTCGCGGGAGCGTTTGTAAGACCGAACGGCATGACCAGGTACTCAAAGTGACCTAACGGTGTGTTAAATGCCGTCTTCCACTCGTCTCCCTTCCGGATCCGAACCAGGTGATACGCATTCCTAAGATCTAGCTTGGTGAATATCTTGGCTCCATGCAGGGGCATGAACACAGAATCCAACAAGGGTAAGGGGTATCGGTTACGAACCGTGATTTCGTTCAGCCCCCTGTAATCGATGCATGGACGTAGTCCGCCATCCTTTTTCCCCACAAAAAAGAAACCCGCACCCATCGGGGAGGTGGAATTCCGGATCAACCCGGCAGCCAAGGAGTCCCGGATGTAGGTCTCCATTGATTCGCGCTCAGGTCGTGAGAGGTTGTACAGCCTACTGGACGGGAACTCAACGCCTGGAACCAAATCAATGGCACAATCATACGGGCGGTGCGGGGGAAGGGTGAGCGCCAGATCCTTGCTAAACACCTCCGCAAGGTCATGGTACTGCACCGGCACCGTCCCCAGATTGGGCGGGACTCTGACCTCCTCCTTAGCCTGGGAACCGGGAGGAACCGAGGAACCTAAACATACCCGATGGCAGGTCTCGCTCCACTGAACCACTACCCCGGACGGCCAATCGATCCGGGGATTGTGTTTCAACATCCAGGGGAACCCTAAAATCACACGGGAGGTGGCCGGAGTCACAAAAAACTCGATCTCCTCCCGGTGATTTCCCGACACCACCAGGGTTACTGGTGGTGTCTTGTGAGTGATTGGAGGGAGTAGGGAGCCATCTAGTGCCCGCACCTGCACAGGCGAGGTAAGCGCCACCAGAGGGAGCCCTATCTCCCTGGCCCATTTGCTGTCTAGCAAATTCCCTTCAGAGCCTGTGTCCACCAGTGCTGGGGCCTTCAGGGTTAAATCCTCATAAAGGATTGTAACTGGGAGTCGAGTGGCAATGTGGGTGTGTCCCACGTGAATGTCTCGGCCCACCCCTAGCCCAGTCTCTAGGGGCGGGCGTTGGTGTTTAACCGCTCGGGGCAGTCTCTCAATTGATGCTCTATCGAGCCACAAACAAAACACGCCCCGCGGTCCAGCCTCCTCTGTCTACTTGGTGCTCTAAATGTGGCCCTGCTCGTGTCCATAGCTTCGTCAGCAGGGGGAGCTGTAACCACACGAGGCGCAGGGGCCGTGGAGCGTGGGGAGGGCAGAACGCGATCGGAACCGGAAGGGAGAGGGACGGCGCGTGCCCGGCCACGCCCTTCGTCTCGTTCCCGACGGCGTTCTTCCAACCGATTGTCTAATCGTATGACGAGATCGATAAGCCCATCTAAATCCCGCGGTTCATCCTTAGCCACCAGGTGCTCCTTTAGAACCAATGACAGTCCGTTTACAAAGGCGGCGCGGAGGGCAGTGCTATTCCAGCCTGACCTCGCAGCCGCGATGCGGAAGTCGACTGCATAGGCAGCTGCGCTCTGGCGCCCCTGTCTCATTGACAGTAGCACGGCCGAAGCGGTCTCTCCTCTATTTGGGTGATCGAACACTGTTCTGAACTCCCTCACAAACCCATCATATGTCTGAAGGAGCCGTGAATTTTGCTCCCAGAGCGCTGTGGCCCAAGCGCGTGCCTCACCACGAAGCAGATTTATCACATAAGCTACTTTGCTAGCATCAGTCGCGTACATGACGGGACGCAGTGCGAAGACGAGCGAACACTGCATAAGGAAATCCGCGCACGTCTCCACACAGCCTCCGTACGGCTCTGGGGGGCTTATGTATGCTTCCGGGGAAGGTGGGAGGGGTCGTTGAACGACCAGTGGAACGTCACTGTTACGCACAGGGTCGACGGGAGGGATAGCCGCAGCGGCGCCCGGAGGGCACGCTTCCACCTGCGCGGCGAGAGCCTCCACCCTGCGGTTCAGGAGGACGTTCTGCTCGGTCATCAAATCCAACCGAGTCGTGAAAGCGGTGAGGATCCGCTGCAACTCACCGATCACCCCTCCTGCGGACGCCTGTGAGCCCTGTTCTTCCATTGGCCGTTCAACAGCCGGTTGACGCCCCTCGGGATCCATGACGCTGGCCGAGATATCCTGTTGGGAAAGTGTAAGTACACGGACCCACAACAGGGGGCGCAAATGAACGGACAATGGAATAGGTCAAATAACAACACTTTACTGTTGCGAACGTGCACAACAAACACAACAGATCACACAATAGATCAAAAGTCAAATTACAAGGTGTCGTGTGGGCAGGCTTGAGGATAGGAGACGCCTGTCCAAAGCAGAACCGGAACCACAGGATTTCCTCCGCCACCAGACCCCGGGAATACTGGAGCCGCCAAGTCCCGAACTCCCAGGTGGCCACTGCCTCCGCGTGTCGGACCTGGTACTGCTGGCGAGGAACAAAAACACAGTTAAACGTGGGTGCGTCTGCACCCAGCAATCTGCACGGCAGGGAAGCTACCTCCACCTCTCGTTGGAGAAAAAGTCTGTTATCACTCACAAAAATCACAAAAAGGGCTTTCTATCAAGCAGTCAGGCTGAGGATATTACCTTTCAGGTAGAACGATATCTCGGCAATGAGGTGGAGATGCCGTCTTGCTGATATACCACTGTAGATCTGATGATTGATGACAGCTGTCGTCGGTGATAAGTGACAGCTGTCACCCCGGCTGCTCCTGTGAGGCGGCAGCGCCCTCTGGTGCCTGGAGCCCGCACTCCAGGCAGGGCGCCCTCTGGTGGTGGTGGGCCAGCAGTACCTCCTCTTCAGCGGCCCACACAACAGTGGAGCCGGGACCGTCGTGTGCAATTTCTCTGGCTAAGAGCTGGTTATCACACACACACACACACACACACACACACACACACACACACACACACACACACACACACACACACACACACACACACACACACACACACACAGCTGAGTGATAATTGACGGCCGAGTGATAATTGCAGCCCCACACAGGTGCGCAAAGCGCACGTGCACATATGCATGAGGAACACAGCACTCCAGTGCTATGTTTGCCATCCACACATTTGGACATTGACAGCCTGCAGCGTGTTTTATGGCCGTCTGACAGCAGTCTGTATCATCCACCTGCTGTCTTGAGGCTGTAATTGCTGCCAAAGGTGCATCAACAAAGTATAAAGAAAAGGGTGTGACTACTTATGCACATGTGATTAAAAAAATAAATAAAATAAATAAATTGTTGTGAGTAGAATTTTGAGGGAAAATACGAATTTACTTTATTTTGGAATAAGGCAGTATGATAAAATGTGGAAAAAGTGAAGTGTCAATACCTTTCAGATGCACTGTATATATACGTATGTATGGTTGCGTAACTACAAATATTTTTGTCTCTGCATATTTGACAATTCTTTGTTGTGCTATTGTTTTATTTGTTATTGTTAGTATGGCCAAAGCAGATGCATACCCCGCTGAGTCTGGTCTGCTTGAGGTTTCTTCCTATAAGGAAGAACACCCAAGGGAGGTTTTCTTTACCAATGTTCCCACTGTGCTTGATGACATGACTACAACGCCGATCATTTCATGTGGGGTTTTTTTTCATGTGGTTTTCAAAACCACTAATTATCAGATACTCGACACACTATTCTGATTCCATCAACTTTTCTTCTGTCTGGCAAAGTATCCTCATTCAACCAAGACATGGATGTCACACTCGCGTTTTCAAAAAGAAGACTAGAGCATAACAGCTAATGAAATTAGCAACAATAGGTACAGTTTTGGGCAGAAATGTGAAAAGAACAGGCCATCACCCTGCTGTGTAGTTTTCTGGCATACTGAAGCTATTCACCGCGGTGATTGTGTGTCTGTGGAAGAGAAGTGAGAGAGAGTAGGAAGATGTAAGGTGGGAGTGTGTACAGTGTCCATGTATTGTTTGTAAATCACCCTACTGGCAAAGGGACACTACTGTAGCATTCGGTCCACCCAGGGACACAAAGCCAAGGCGCAACGGGAGGTGGGGAGCGAGAGGTAATTTTATATGCGTACACATGTATGCAAGGGGGCAGTGTGTAAGAGCAAAGAAGAGGCCGGTTGTTTCAGACACTCGGCATGTACGACAAAGGAAAAAGCATTGAGGAGCGGAGACAGACTGGGGGTGGTGCCATTTTTATGGTGGTATTGAGTTGATGGCGGTTTGGCAGAGGTGCCCAAGGCAATGCCTGCTTGGATTTCAGTCTGTCACTTAGGACAGGCATACTAATCAGGATTGGTTGAGGTGCATATACCCAAAGAAAGCAGGAGTGCTTTCTTTATCTTTATCAAATAACAAAAGAGAAAGAGGGAGCAAGAAAAGGAGAAGAATCGCCGTGGCACAGCAGGAAATGCTAACCGCGAACCTCATTTACATGCAGGTCCAGGGAGAATGGGGGAGAGCTTATTCTGTTTCCAATCTCCATGTTAAATGCTGGCCAGGGCAGCTGATGGGAATGAGAAGCATTGTTCATCCCATGCTGCTCTTTCACTCTCTGTTACACCAATACTTGCCTAGCTTTCCCCAAGCTATAAAAAGAGACACCGCCTCAGTAATTTCAATCTCAAAATGAAATCTATATGAACCTGGCATGCCGAGTATGCAGCCGTTTACGTTGTGCAGACTGTGTACTGCAGCCGACCCTCAGTGGTCAATCTGTTCTACCATAACCAGGTTGTGACCTGAGCTGCCGCATTCAAAGCCATTCTTCACCCACTGAGTCTGTTCTGTGGCATAATGATTGCTATGACAACCATCACTTAAAGCCACGGGTAGGTGGAAGAGAGATGTCAGCTACTCGTCTACTCTTCTGATGATCTCATTTCTGGCTGGCAGGTACAACAAGGTCAAACCACTGAAACTGGAAAAGTGGCTGCTTGCTACATGCAAATGTACCAAAAACAGAGTTTGCAAACAATTACGCTGCCTTGTTCACTTCAACATAGGGCTAAACTCTGAAAACCTAGGTAGGGGGGCAGCAACAAAATGTGTTTTGGGGGGGTCTGAATGGGATTCACAGGGAGGGATGACTGCCTTTGGCCAGCAACAGTACAAGCACCATGCCTGGCCATGCGTGCCAAATGAGGTTTTTAAATGGGTTTTCTGAGAGGATTTGTGTTAATCTAGAAAACCTTCTGGAGGAAGTGCAAATACATCTGCCGCTGACCACTCCCCTGTAGAGTACAAGGGATTAATGACATGGCAATGTGAACCAACATGGCCTCAGTTCAAAACACTCATGGGGCGCGAGAACATACAGGCAATCATCAGCCATCTGATTCTTTTACAATCGCTTGCTACCTGCATTCACTCGCTAATTATGTTCCTCTGCCATTTTGTCCAAATTAATTTGTTTTTCCCCTAATGGTTACTTTGCCTCGTTACAATGAACTACACACAGAATTAAATATTAGCACATCTCATTAGTATCACAAGGGCAACATTGGGTGACCAAAAAGGCCTTGGTAAACAATGAAAGGATGAGACCCGAGTTGTATCTTTATTTTAAAATCACTGAGAGAGGTGAGCTCTACACTGTGCAAATGCAGAAGCCTCAGTTACAACGGTGAATTAGCGGGGATGCTCACCTGCATTTTTCAGCATCATAAATAACCCCACGCAGCACTGACAATGGCTTTCTCAGAGATTACATCACATCAATGGTTTTAACTTCTCTGGATTTTTGTCCGGCAGCCAAACGCTTGCACTCTGCTGTTAGAGGTGATATATCGTTTCCCGAGAGAGCTGTCACTGCCTTATGGTCTTACTATCCTGTGTCTGCAACGGCCCCCTCCTTCCCTGTACATTAAATCTTCCCATAAACCTGGATCTATGTCCCAAAAAGCTGCAGATGCCCAGCTCTTAACCAGGCTAGTTAAAGACATTAGCCTGTGCCTTGATCTTGACTGCCTAATGTGCAATGTGGAAACATTTCCACACCGGGAGAAGAGAGGGTTTGGCCTGGCTAGCTAGTGCATTGAAGGCCAGTGAGAGCCGGGCAGCGATTGAGTGTGAATGCCTGTGTGCGTAAGAGGCCTCCTGCCCTCTTCTACCCACACAGGAAGTGAGGTCATCTCATAGCACTGCACCGCACAGAGTGCAGCGAGTGAGGGCGACGAAGATCAACATGCTGGCCAGAAGCCATTTTAAGCCCCCTAGCAAAATATACTGCACATACACTGATGACCTGCACTGAATCACCACATCTCAGAAAACAGCAGCTTTATGAACACCGCTTACGGGAAAAAAATAAATAAATAAAAGCCAAAAGCCTACAACGGAACACACAGCAAATGGAACAAAATTAAGACACACCACTTTAAGTTTCAAATTTCTTCTGATTTCACATATTAGTTAAACATGCTCCACGTGGACAAACCTTTCTTCACAGCCCACAGGCATGTTCTTTTTTAAGACAATTGAGGAAGTTCTTCATGACTCTACAATGCAATTTTTGTGTCTTTTTTAAGGAGTGAAGTCTGAGACAGAGTCCAACAATAAATCACATCCCTGTTTAGTGCAGGCGTCTGGCACGACTGGTCGGTTTCAGCTCCCTAGACCACCACCTCCTTCGCTGCCGCCGCCGCCTCCTCCTCCTCCTCCTCTTCTCTCATGCTCTCCATCCCTCATGTCTGTTAAAGCCTTGTCCTGCAGGGCCTGGATGCACTTGTGTGGTACAACAACAGAGAAACCGCCCAAAGCTCTTAACAGCTCTTCCTCTCCATTTCCTCCCTCCCTCCATCTCCACTGCAACAACCACCAGCTCCTCTCTCCCTCTCCGCCCGCCTCAGTCTTTCCCAGCTGCACCGGCGAGCTGTTCCGTATGAACTGCTGCCAGCTGAAAGCCTGCTACTCCTGTGAGATTGCTATTACTCAGTGCAAGCAGGGCTCTGTGTAGCCAAAGGGCTGCTCTCCGAGCTGTAGATCTCCATGTTGTGACTTGTCAACACGGGAAAAATCGTTACCAAGGCTAAGACACTTCCATTCCACACAGAGGGTTTCTGATTGAGATCAGGCAGACAGGCAGGTACTGTGCTGGAGGTACTAGGACAACTACTGCTGCCTGCAGAGGATGCTGCTCTTAGAGAAGTTAACAGACAGCACAGTGACTTCCTGATACTGATAAAAGTAACTTCTACTGTGATGCTGAGTATTTAAGACACTTTACTCTGCTGTTTTCTTTATACATAACATTTCTAAATTTGAAAATTTTAAAAAGATCCAGTCCCCTTTGATTTTCCACAAAAATGACAAAACTTACTTTGCTGAGCTCTAGATCTATTTAACTATAAAAAGTTACCTGTACTTTCCGGAGTATAACTTTTTTTTTTTTTTTACTAGTTGGTGGGGGGGGGGGGTCCTCCAACCTATACTCCAGTGCAACTTATATACTGAAAAGAAAAATCACACATTCAAGAATAATTATAATAACTATTCATACAGGGCTTTTCCAAGAACTAAAGCACTAAACAAAATAAAATGCAATTATAAAAGAATGAATTCCAATACTATTAGTACAATACAATAATGCTCAAAAATTCCATACTAAAAAACTGATAATACAGAAAAAAGATGAGACTCATACTCCAGTGCTACTTTTATTTTTTTTTTTCTCCTCTTAAAGAGGGATGTTTTTTTGACAGGTGCGACTTGAGAAAATACAATATATCTTTTTTCCCCTTGGAGCTCAGTGGGCTCCTGTCCACCTCGGCTCCTCCCACGTTCAGCTCTGTGAGCCCAAGACAACGCAGGGAACACATTCCATATACTCAGTACTCAACTCCTGATATTTTGAAGTGTGTTTCCGAACTGGGACCCTGAGTTGTGCCAAGCCTGCACCAGCCTGCTTCCAGCCAATCTGAGCACCATTTGGCAAAAGGTGTCAGGATTTAACATGCTATTTACATGAACGCGCACTGCTTTCCCCCCTGCTCATAAGGACATTCATCCGCTTTTGATTTTATTGGACCAATAATCTCATTTGAATCAATTAACTGTTTTTTATGAATAATGGTTACCTAAGAATTAAAATATATACTTTTAATGGAAAAAGTGACCCCACATTAGTTAGCATAACACTAATAGCCTTTTTGTTGTCGTTTGTTTTTTAAATAAAAAGGAGCAAATAAGTCCTCAGAGCATTCAGTCTATAACCTTGGAAAGCAGCAAGGCTGCTCCAGAGAGATCCTGTAGAGTTCACACACCTGGGCCCTTCCACACCAACACCAGAGCTGGTCACAACACAGCATATTCACACTGAGGGAATCATGCTTCCAGGTGTGCATTGCTGAATCCCAATAAAGACAACACATTACTACCACACTAGTCTCTAACCTCATGTGTTTTCCAAATGCGTGAATGTTTTTGGAGTGACTGGAGTGCCGATCCTGTCACCAACACCTGTTGGGAGATGGACGCTTTGAAGGTGCGAGGAAACTGGAGTGCCAGGAGGAAAGCCACACAGTCTTTGCACAGAAAGGCTTTTATGGTACAGAATCCACAACCTCCTTGCTGTGAGGTAAGAGAGCCAATCACTGCAGTACAGTGCCTCAGAGGAAATGCACCTGGAGAGGGACAAACAGAACTGACCACTGTCCTTTACACACCAAGTCAAAAATGGAAATATACCTATGAGAAGTAATGGCGTAACTGCCAGAAATGGATCTTCCAATAATTTTCTGTAAAGACGGGGGGAATTGATTCACAAATGTCAATAATCAATTTTACAAAATGTTAAATATAGGGGTAGGTATACGGCTGCTGGCCACTGCTAATGAGCACTTGGGTCACTTTTTGAACCTATAATGTACTTTCTATTTAAGTACATTTACCAGACAGCTTCATTACAACTTCTCTCTTTGTATAAACTGGAGGAGACAGTGTACAGAGTAGCTACTGCTTCCATGCTGCGTAACTGACAAAAACACTGAAAAACCACCTGTTTTTTTATTATATGTGACAACACAGGACAAAAAGCCTCTAGCAACATGTTCTAGCTAAATCTGAGCAGTTTTTAATTTCAAACCTAAGAACAATCTAAACAGTTACCACAAAAGAAAATCTCTGCTTTTATCCTCACCCTATGCCAACATTTAAAGGCTCAGCTGACTGCTCCGCTGAAAGCAGACTCATTCTGTTGTTTCATAAAGGGCTAAAAAGAATTCAAATAGATTAGCTACTGAATATCATGTCTTATGTTCTAAAATAGTCTCCACCAGTATTTTCATTTCATTATATGTTGGACAGTGCACTGCATGTGCTTGCATTCTTGTTTTAATCTTTCTGACACAGGTACAAAGTGCATTAGCACAGCACAGCCAGTGTGCATGCACATCGCAATGAGGTGAACATTAAGGCAGAAAGAAGCTGCAGATGTGTCTGACTTTTAGGAGGTGGGATGGGCAACAGCCCCCCTGGGATTTTAAAATTAAAATCAATGAAAAAAGCAACACAGGGCAAATATGGCTGAGCTGTGACAGAATTAATTGGATATCATTATAAATACTACGATTTGGAAAGTAATAAGTCATCACACAGTTGAAAAAACAAATCCTGTATAGAACAAGAGACATTCATCACAAAATGCTCCAAGCGCAGTATTATTTTCCATGCAAAGTGCAGTAATATGTACTTGTATGGGGTGAGTATTTGGTTGAAGCCTTATGTGTTTAATGCAAACTGGGATATACAATGAAAAAATTGGAGATTGGCATGATATTTATTTAGAGGATGTGACAAACAGTGACCATAAAAAGTTGGTCACGGTCACCAGCCTTCAAAAAAAAAAAATGCAACCACTGGTGACCTTGAAACGGAAGTCAAGGTCACTGGCCTTCGAACCCATGCGAAGTACTCCTCCAAGGCATGTACCCACCAAATATGAAGTTTCTGCGAGCAATAGGTGCCGGGCTACTTTGCGGCGAAGGATTTGACAGTTGTGACCACTGGTGACATTCAAAAGTAGGTCAAAGTCACTGGCCTTCGAACCCACACAAAGTACTCCTCCAAGGCATGTACCCACCAAATATGAAGTTTTTTACGAGCAATAGGTGCCGCGCTACGTTGCGGCGAACGAATTGCGGCCGGACAGACAGACGGACGGACAGACGAACTAACGGAAGGACAACCCGGATGCTATACGCCCTGCCTCGTAGCGCAAGCACAGCGTGGGGCATAAAAAAAAATGATGCAGCAAGTTGGTCAGGTTAGACCTTACCCCTGTGAAGCACTTTAGGGCAACTTATGTGGTGATTTGGCACTATATAAATAAACTGATCTAAATCATCGATAATCATATCGTAGCCCTCTAAATCATAAATTAATTGAATCTTGAGTTGTCGAAAGACTCCCACCCCTTGTAAAAACAGTGTTATGCTGTCTCATGACACACTTGCACTGAGAACAACCACGGTGTATATTCAGAAGTATATGTTAACTTAATTAAAACAAAAAAAGAAGGTTAAAATGTGACCTAAAATGTGAAGAATTAATCACATTGTTTTCCTCAGTCGTTTGGGTCAGGAGAGATGAATGAGTTACTTCGGAAAAATTAAAGTATATTATCTTGAATATTCAATACCTTTTATTTATTTATTTTTTTTTAAAAAAAGGGAGGACAAAATGCCAGTACTGTCTAAGGTGGTTAAAAAAAAAAAAAAAAAAAAAAAAAAAAAATGCACAAATGTGCTACATGTGTGCCATGTGAAAGTATGTTCAACACAAGACAGCCCCTAAGAATTCTAGGCTGCTCTGAAAATCCCAACTTGCAAAAAAAGTTTTTGCTGTAACTTCAACTGAAAACAGTTTAGCTATATTGTTACATTACCAGGGTTTGTACAGTTTAAAGTTGACTAGGCGACAAAGAACCTTGCCAAACCCTCACAGCTGCGCAAGCATCATGAAGCCCTGTGAATGCTGTCTGCACAACTCATAACGTGCGAAATATGTGAGAGAACCTTGTTAGGGGTTTACAACATACTTTTCCTTTTATATATTTGGAGAGCAACAGCACTTTTGGAAGGGCCGAGCATGTCTAGCAGCCTCCAGCCGGCTGGTTCTGACACACCATGCACTGCACTGAACAAGTCCTGTGCAGTGGCGAAGGAGGCACATGACCCTGATTTTTGCATTTTTCTATTTTTCTTCCTTTTTTTTTTTTGAAGGACCACAGCAGAATTGGATTTAATGCTGTGGGGCCAGCAACGACCCTCCCGTGCAGCAGGCTGGATGACACCTGCGTGTGGAGGATGAAGACGAGGCCCGTGAACCGGATGCATTCCATTTTTCCTTCTTTTTTTGTTGTTGTTTTTGTTTTGGAGGACTGCAATGGAAGCAAGTTCGCTGCACTCAGTGAAAACTAAACGTGTGAAGCTATTTCTGGTTACTCATCAGTTTTATTTCTGAATGTATGCTACCAAAAAAAAAAAAAAAAAAAAAAAAAAAACACCTCTAGCAAAAAAATACATCTTAATGTAAATGCAGAGGTAAACAGCAGAAATACCTGACTATGGCACAAATAAAACACAAGAGCTTTTTGTTTTCCCAAACAATTGGAAAGGTGAGTGAGAAGAACAGAGCTCTGAACTGTGAGTGTTGCATCACCAGTTATACAGCTTCATGATGAAGTGGTATATAGAAGATTTCTATAAAAAAAAGAAAAGAAAAAAAATGCTTGAAAGTTCAGCTAAAATTTGCCAGAAGGCACAATGGAGATTCAAGAATAGATTTGGTGTTTTGTTGGAAGAAAATTCTCTGTGCAACTCCACTATGAAGGCAGGAGTGGTGATACAAAACTTGCAGTATGCACAATCTCTTCAATCACAGCCACAAATATCACTTCTTCAGGGTTGTCCTGGTGTCTTTCCTCACTCTTCACCTTATTATACAGTCACTCAGTTTTTGAGAACTATCTACTCCACACAGATTTACCATGGAGTGCTATACTGTTTGTATTTCTTCATAATTCATGTAAATAATGTCCAAGACATAGTCAGTGTCTTGGGAATGTTCACGTATCCATCCCCTGACTTGTCTGAAGAAAATGTTATGCAAAAGTGATGGTTTACATGTGCTATACTAAAAGGGGCACTTACTTATTCACACCATCATTTTGGCTTTTAGATTTTTGATTAATTTATATCAAACTGTAGAGATTTACTTTCACTGTGAAATTTAAAGAACATGATTTTGGAAATTCTAATATACAAGGCATGATTTTTTTGTTTTGTTTTTTGATGTCCTAATAAAAATCTAACATGTAAAAGGTCAAGGGAGCAAACTTTTTCACAGCACTGTATATAAAGTGAAATCTTGATCCAGAATCCGGATCACCTCCAAACCTTAATGGAGTCTTCCATGGCCTAATATGTATCTGTGGTGAAAGGTTCATCAAAATCTTTGCAGTAGTTTTGACGTATTCCTGCTAACAGTAATCCCTCAAAGCCTATATAAAGTGAAACCTGATCCAGAGCCCAGGTCAAGTCCAGAACTTAATGGAGTCTTCCACAGCCTAATATGCATCTGTGGTGAAATTTTAGTCAAAATCCGTGCAGTAGTTTTGACATAATCCTGCTAATAGACAAATAAATAAATGCCGATGATTTTCTGACATCCTTCGCGGACGTAATAGTGAATGTTTGAGTGCAGTGGTAAGAATATTTCATGAAATATTCTATCCATTGCATGAATGAAAAAACATTCACTGTTTTATATAACCCCTAACAATTCTGACGATGTAGTCCGTATCTGATGCCAAGCATTCACTTCTGCGTGTACAGACTGCCAGCTGCTTTCTTCAGTCCAGGGAAAAATCGTGACAGCTCTTAATCCGACAGTACTTGTAATTCAGGACGTCTTAAAAAGAAAACCTGATAGTTCAACCACAATTTGCCAGAAGGTACATCTGAGATGCAAGCCTAGATCTGATGTTTTGGTGAAAGAAAACCCTCGTCTATACCACTTCATCAGGAAGCTGTATAACTGGTGATACAAAATGCAAAACATGCACTATGTACAATTTCTCCGATCACAGCCACAGAAGCCTACAACTTCTTCTGGGTTGTTTGGGTGTCTTGGTGGCTTTCCTCACTCTTCTCATTCATGCACAGTCACTCGGTTTTTGAGAACTGTCTACTCCACACAGATTTACGATAGAGTGCCATACTGTTTGCATTTCATCGTAACTGTTGTAAATAAAGTCCAAGACATATTCAGTGACTTGGAAATGTGCATGTCTCCATCCCCTGCCTTGTCAGAAGAAAACTGGCAAAAAAATTATTATTTACAGGTATGATATGAAAGGGGCCCATTATTTATGCAACCCATCATCTTGGCTTTTCTATTTTTTTATTAATTAATTTTTTATTTTTATTTTTTCTTATTATTTGATGTATTTTCAGGAAATTACTGGAGTATTTTCACTCAAAAAAAATCTAATTGTTCTCCTTTTTAACAATGGGATAATCTTGACAAAGATCTCCAGATAACTGTATTACAACAGGCTGTCGAGTAATTCTTTGCTCAGACAGTTGTATTTTTTTTTTCCTGAAAGAACAAGTCCGTTCCTGTATGGCTGAGCCTTGTAATGGTGCTAAAGCACGACAACAGCCAGCTTCAATACTGTTTGCTCACTTATGTTCACGGTACTGGTGATAGTGTTAACCCAATTTGCAGCATTTTATTATCACAAGCAAACCATGATCAAACTATCCATGTGTATCTTGCACTTCTGAATACTGAGGCTCTGACCTGTGAAAATAATCATTTATTATTCAGCAGAAAGTTTAAATTGCAAACAAAGTCTCTACAAAGAAGGAAAAAAAGTTGAAAATGCAGAGGGGAGTCAATGTTATTTTCCGTTTGCTAAATTGATAACCAATGGTGACACAGTACCTGAATTGAACATGTAGAAGGGTATTCTGAAAGTGTATTAAATATATAAAGAAATGAATTGAATCAATGATGACTCATGGTGTAGCGTCAAAACTAGTTCCTTGACTTCCAGTTTTTATACACAGGATTCCAGGATTATACACAGCACATTCAAAACAAGCCTTGCTTGGGCCAAGGTTTCAAAGAGTTAAATTCAATTAACTTAATACCTTAATGAATGCAACTGTCAAAAAAATAAAAAAATAAAAATAAAAAGGTACAATCGTGGTCAGACTTATCAGCACCTCTGATGTTTAAATACAGAATCTAAAACAAGCAGCAGTTGCCTTGGTGACAATCAGACCTAGGCTTCTGAAATGAAAGCAATTGAAAAACATGTTAATTTTAACATGCATGGAACTACAATCGCATTAGCTCCTAATTCCCATCTTGCACGTGATATTAAGATTATTCCTTGCTACAATCCCAGTAACGAGCAAGCAGCAGCCAGGGTCTGTGGTATATTACATAAACAAAAGGTTTTGGATTGATCTGGTACACAATGCCTATTGCATATGTGTACCATATGTATTGCTAATGCATATTCTCTTAGTTTGGTGAGTTACAAGATGATACCATTTGTTAGTTTAGAGTTTTTGTGTTAAATTGAGCTCATACTGACAATACTGAAAAAAATAATAAAACAAAACACATTCAATGTTTGATGTTTTTCAGTCAGTCTTCTCCCACAGCCACGCAGTGACTGCCGGTGGAAAAGAATGACTGAAAAGTCAGTACACACCAAAGAACCTTCATGCGCAGTTCCGCGGAAAAGGCACGTTATGAGGAAAGAAAGAAAAGAAAAAAACACTACTGTGTGAATTAAACAGCAGACGATTCTCTTGTCTTGCCCGCAACAGACAAGAGTCTATTCATCAACATCTGTCAAGTTGATCATGATGACCTGAATTGTGGACGTGCTGCTTCTTAATCAGAACAAGCGGGTCCACAATGAATGTAGAAAAATGATCGTTTTCACACCCTTGGAAACAGCGCAACGGCCCAACTGCAACATCATTTCTTCACAGACGCTGTTCCAACACTGTCAAGAAGTGCCTATTTTTTTTTTTATATATATACATATATATATATACATATACATATATACACATATACACATACATATATACACATATACACATATACATATACATATACACATATACATATATATATATATATATATATATATACACACACACACACACACACACACACACACACACACACACACATATACATATATACACGAGGTCTGTTAGAAAACTATCCGACCTTTTTATTTTTTGCAAAAACCATATGGATTTGAATCACGTGTGAATGCATCGGCCAAGCTTGAACCTTCGTGCGCATGCGTGAGTTTTTTCACGCCTGTCGGTTGCGTCATTCGCCTGTGAGCAGGTTTTGTGTGAGCAGTGGTCCACCCCCCTCGTCGGATTTTTATTGCGAGTAAAATGTCTGAACGATTTGGAGCTTTGCTGCATCAAATTTTTCCAGAAACTGCGAGAGACAGCCAGGTGGACACCATTCGGAAAATTCAGATGGCTTTCAGGGACGATTTTATGGGGATCACACAGATTAAGGAGTGTTACAGCCGGTTTAAAGACCGCCCACAGCGGCTGAGAGCGCGATGCACTCCCAGCGGCGATCGACAGGCTGAAACGACCAGATAATTTCCAAAGTGAAGGCTGTGTCCAAAATATCAACGTAAACTTGTGCATTTATTGATGATGTAATAATGACAGCCATCTCCCCAGTGCCTTTACTTGACATGCAGCCCCATATCATCAATGACTGTGGAAATTTACATGTTCTCTTCAGGCAGTCATCATTATAAATCTCATTGGAACAGCACCAAATAAAAGTTCCAGCATCATCACCTTGCCCAATGCAGATTCGAGATTCATCACTGAATATGACTTTCATCCAGTCATCCACAGTCCACGATTGCTTTTCCTTAGCCCATTGTAACCTTGTTTTTTCTGTTTAGGTGTTAATGATGGCTTTCGTTTAGCTTTTCTGTATGTAAATCCCATTTCCTTTAGGCAGTTTTACAGTTCGGTCACAGACGTTGACTCCAGTTTCCTCCCATTTGTTCCTCATTTGTTTGGTTGTGCATTTTCAATTTTTGAGACATACTGCCTTAAGTTTGTCTTGACGCTTTGATGTCTTCCTTGGTCTACCAGTATGTTTGCCTTTAACAACCTTCCCATGTTGATTGTATTTGGTCCAGAGTTTAGACACAGCTGACTGTGAACAACCAACATCTTTTGCAACATTGCGTGATGATTTACCCTCTTTTAAGAGTTTGATAATCCTCTCCTTTGTTTCAATTGACATCTCTCGTGTTGGAGCCATGATTCATGTCAGTCCACTTGGTGCAACAGCTCTCCAAGGTGTAATCACTCCTTTTTAGATGCAGACTAATGAGCAGATCTGATTTGATGCAGGTGTTAGTTTTGGGGATGAAAATTTACAGGGTGATTCCATACTTTTTCCTCAGAATTGAGTGAGTCCATATGTTTTTTTCCCTCTGCTTGGTCTAAAAAAGTAACCGTTACTGACTGCCACAATTTTTTTCCTGATTTCTTATAGTGTTTCTTAAAGCCAGAAAGTTGCCATTTGAAATGACTTTAGTTTTGTGTCATGTCTGTGATCTGCTTTTTTTCAACAAAATTAAACAACTGAAGGAACATCCTCCGAGGCCGGTGATTCCATAATTATTGCCAGGGGTTGTGTGTGTGTGTGTATATATATATATGATTTGACAGTGCTGTCAGTTTAGAGTATAATGACTGAATGGTAAACGGACTGCATTTATGTAGCAATTTCATGATCAAAGCACTTAACAGTGATACCTCATATATTCACCCATTCACACATTGATGTCAGCTTTCTGCCATGCAATGGACTCAACTACATACTGTGTGCAATTTGGGGAAAAAGGACCTTGCTCAAGGGCCCTTAGTGATTTTTCGGTCTGACAGGGATCTGAACTGAGGATCCTCGGGGTACAAGCCCACCATTTAACCACTTGACCATCACCAACCCAAGCCTAAAGAAACCACAAGATTTATTGTTTGAACTTACTTCCACAAAAATATAACAAAAAAAATAAAAAATTAAAAGCTGTGACTATAATCACAAATTATTTGATTGACAGCAATGACAACTGATGACTAGTTTATAATGCACACACTGATAAAAGCACTTACCCTCAGCAGGAACAGAGCATTTTGTACAATCTATCACAGACAAGGTTGATAGTTTCTATTGTGATAGCTTTTGTATGACAAATCAGCTGATTCTAGACAGAGAGAGCAAAAACTAGCTTCTCTGTGAGGATGACAAGTTTTGCTCCATCTGATTGGTTGCCTGGAAAAAAAGCACTCCAGTGATGATGCAGAACCTTTCTGAAAAGGATCTGAATCATCACAATTTATAATTCAGTAATGCTGCCAGTTTGAAGAGAATAATGACTGAGATCTGAAGAAACCAGAGGGTTTATTATTTCAACTTTAGAATATTTTATTTAAAGAAAAAAAAGAACATTGAACTACAATATGTACCTCAACAAAAGAAACAAGTTAACTTGGCTTGCAACCCATTAAAACTTCTCTGCGTTTCCTTGCTTTCACCACTTCCACATTAACTCCATCTCTCGCTCTCTCTCTCTATCAGTCTGCGGTTGTGCACTCTGATCCAATAGGTGGGCGTTACGTAACCTTCGGTTTGACAACCACCAATAAAATCTACCCAAAGAAGAACACTTGTTTGCATTCACCTTCACTGTGTTTCTCACCAGTTCCATGATTCAGCGCTTCTATGATTTCTTTAACTTTCTTTTTACTAATTCTTTGTCAGTCATTAACTAAAAGTTTTTTAGTAGGAAATGTGCATGTCCTGTGACATGCAAGCAAAAAACAGCAGACTGGTTGGCTGTGGTTGCGCCTCAGTAATAAAAAGCGCTCCTCCTGGGCATTTTTCCTATGACAACATACAGCTAACAACTACCTTATAATGCACACAGTGATCAAAGCACACAGTCTGTAGAAGCAAAGTGTCTGTCCAATCTGCTAGGACAGATGACTTTTTTTTTGTCTAAATTAGCTAACTGCAAAGAGGGATGGTAAAGCCAGCTCTTTGCTCTTTCCCTGAGGGTGTGCGAAGAGTTTTCCTCTGTCTGACTGGCTGCCCAATGACACTGCAAACATTGTTCTGAAGAGATTTTCACTCTTGGAACAGCCGCACAGAAAATATGTAGCACTGGGGGAGGAGCGGGGAGACACAAAATGCTGGATGCGATGGTTTTTCTCTAGGTGGCTGTATATGCTCATATATGCTCCGTTCTCATCAAGAATAAATGAGAAGTGGATGACAGCTTCCATGCCCCAAAGCCTATGCGGTCTTAGAGCCAACAGGCTGTTAGATCGAGTGAAACTGTGCAAGGCTTTTCACTGAAACTGACACTAATTTAATTGCGATCTCCGTTTCAGATTATTTAGTCGCCCAGGCTTAATCTGATACCTAAATGCTCTTTACGTATTTACAAGTGCATACTTGTAAAAATTGTACAATTATTTCTTCTTTTGGTTCAAATTTTAGAAGTGCTACATGTAACTGTACACACACACACACACACACACACACACACACACACACACTTTTACCATCTGCATTTCAGCGCTCAGCATAGTTATGATAAACCTCTGTTCAAAAGATGTGTTTCTTTCATGTACAACTAAATAGAAAAAAAAAGTTTCCAGCATAAACTTTGCAATGAACTGACATCAAACAATATTAGCATCTGATTAATATTGCTATTTAGTTGGAACTAAATTACTACAGGCCAAAATTGGCATGGCTGCAAGATTAACCATTTTTTATTATCTCAACAAAAGCATACACAACAAAATACACAAATGACTGCCTAAAGTGCAATAAATAAGAATAATAAATGGACTGCATTTATATAGTGCTTTTCCATCTGCATTAGACACTCAAAGTGCTTTACAAATAATGCCTCACATTCACCCCGATGTGAGGGTGCTGCCATACAAGGTACTCACTACACACCAGGAGCATTAAGGACCTTGCCCAAGGGCCCTTAATGATTTTTCCGGTCAGGCAGGGATTTGAACAGAGTATGCCCTGGTCTCAAGCCCAGCGCTTAACCACTAAACCATCATCTCCCCTATTTTTTTTTTTTTTTAAACACAGGAGCCCTGACACAAGGTCTTTCAAGATTTACATTTGAATGGAAAGTTGGTAAGAGCTCAACGTTTTTGGTTGTTTTTTTTTGGGGGGGGGGGGGGGGTGAGAAACCATGGTATATGAAAGGAAATGGAGCAGCTAGAAATTACGCTGAGTGATTTTACAACGTGGACAGTGACTACCGGCACTTAAAAGGATTTTTATTTATTTAGAAAAACAGACTGAACCTGAGCAGCAAGAAGTATCTCTTTGCCCAAACTTTTGCCGTGAAGCCACCAAATACCACCAGAGTTAGTGACCAAAATGTAGTAGATTACAAAAAGATTTTGGTGACTTAAGATGGAAAAACAACTGCTTGTCTAACAAAAAAGGAATCTAGCAGATGAGTAAGAAAGAAAAGACATCAGGTAAGAAAGATGGAGTTTCCCAACAAATGCACTGATATTAACTACATTAGCATGTTGCTAATATTGTTAAACATTTAAAACTGAACTTGTAAATTACATATGTGATTGTCACGTACAAACGTTATGTTGATATTTTCAAATAGCTTGTCTTGTTCAATGACGACGCCAGGATTTTAATTAACACCACTGTGAAGGGGTGGGTGATACGACCTAACAAAACATGCGCCTTTTCCGAGATCAAGGGGCCTCTTATGGGTTAGTATCTTTGAAATGGTACATAATAAGGTAATTAGGATAGATATGTTACATGTGGAAGAGATTACCAAACTGTCCGGAAAAAAAAAAATCAATTCATCAAACATCACCGTTTTGTGTCTCAAAAAGGCTGTGTTTGGAGCGTTACGGAGTCTAATAAAAATTCACAATTTTTAACAGCTTCTATTGACACCTAAAATAAATTTATATTCTTAAATAAATTATTGTATGTAAACACAAGGAGTGTATGTTTCTTTTGATTTCCAGGTGTTCTCAAGAAGAAAAGTGCAGATGGAAAACATGATTAAACATTTTAAAAATGATTTTTTACATTTTTTTTTGTTGTTTTTTCTTGCTTTGTGTCAATTATGTGGTTCCCTAACAGGGAAAATCACATTGAAATATAAGATATCTAGGCTACATGATGACTCCAAGCCTAGTGGGAATAGTAAATGATAAAGCCAACCTACTACAAAATACCAATATCGCACGGTGAATTTTTGAACTGAGCCTTAAAAGTGAAGCCAAATTTTTGTAGTGTCCGTCCCCTGACCATTTAGTCCTATCAGGATTGTCATGAATGATTGACAAGTGCTGTTCTAATTACGCCGAGGCTTAGACGAAACAGTCCTATCAACGTTCTGTTTTTGCAGTATTCTTGACCCAAAATACATAAGCATACCAAATGGAAAATCTCAGCTGTCCAGTTTGTCTGTGACCAAACTATTGTGGGATTTCAGCAAGTGTGTCTGTTAAAAGCTCAAACCTTTAGAATTTAGCGCAATCTTTTAAAAGATATGTCATATGTGTGATATTTTCTCTGTAAAAATGACAGAGGCACCGTTAATATCGATGAACTGTCCGGAATTAGTTGATGATGAGTAAAACCATGAGTGATCCACTGATGGTTTTCAAAATTGAAAAGCTAATCCGATAACAAAAAAAAAAAAAAAAAAAAAAAAGCTTTGCTAATTAACGGTTAGCGGAACTGTGCCCACCACTGGAAATGAAACTCAGGTTAGGTTGGGTTCGGTCATATCAGCACAAAGACACTGAATGTACAGAACTTTGGTGAAACAATACCATAGCCCTGCCTCTGTAACCTCAGCCACTCAATTAATGATATGTTACTGTTGTGAACAGTGTAATTCAATATACTTTTTTGTCTTTTTGGATCATTAATCAGATTTTATTTTCGTCGTGAGCAGATTGCTGAAATGTGGCAGCTGGCATTATGTTTGCATCATGTGTACCAGCACACAGAGTAAATAAAAAGCCTTATTGTGACCTGTTGCATCAGGATTCATCATCACATCCTGACGGAAATTGTTGCCCGCGTAAAACGCCCTTGTTTTGGAAGACGGTGTCTGGAAATAATTTAAATCCTTATTGTGGAAATTGAATAAACAAAGAAGCATGTGTTAAAAGCTTGAGAATAATTAACTGATGCACACATACATGTATCATAATAAGCCTACATGCATGTGGGAGATTTTCATCAATTTATAATTGCTTTCCGTCACATTTGTCTGTTACAGCAGAAACTGATATGCAGCTCGGCATCTGAAGCCTGGGTCCCACCGAATAATGAAGGATGAATAATGAGCCATGCAGCATGTTTTTTTTTGCTACGAGAGGGTTTCTTCAACTATCGTGGGAGAATAGTGACTGAGTGGCTCTTATCTTCATTATCTTATCGAAGCATTATCTTCAGTTAACGAGGCTCCTCTCTGAGCGTGGTGCTAATTTCAAAGAAGTTCAAAATTTAGCAACAACAGCGTGGCACAGTTTGTGTACGAGTTACCACAATGACTTAGAGGCATGTGCGTGGTGCTTACGAGGCGGCTAAAAGCCCATTATTCGTGCGCCTGGCAGCTACACAGGACCTGAGAGGCTATTTTTGGAGCGACTGCCCTCTTGCGCACACAATTCCATCTGCTCTGTGCGCTGGACGCTGTATATAAAATAATTCTTTTGTAGCGGATTAATCATTTTCTGCCAAACCTTGGATGCTGAAAACACCTCTAATAGCTTCTGTGGAATGTATTTTCAACAGCTTAAGGTAACTATGTTTAATGTTTGTTTATAGCTTGATAAA
This sequence comes from Thalassophryne amazonica, assembly GCF_902500255.1. Lineage (NCBI taxonomy): Eukaryota > Metazoa > Chordata > Actinopteri > Batrachoidiformes > Batrachoididae > Thalassophryne > Thalassophryne amazonica. The sequence continues at coordinate 21,997,539 of NC_047117.1, read as the reverse complement.
ACAGTGTGTGTGCGCACTGCACACTGATCCAAACGAGCACTTAGGCAAAACGCCAGCTCACAAAAGAGTGATTTTTCAGTCAATAATGGATGAACACAAAGTTAAAATTTGGATGACTCTGAAGCGGATGAGTGTTTAAAGCCATGGAAGAAATTAACTCCAGTGATGCCACTAAAAGCAGCGCTGAGCTGTGCGGCAACACATAAGGACAAGCACGCAAAAGACCGATTTTGAAGACATAACACAAAGTTAAAAGTTGTATCATGGTGACTTGTAAGCTGCGGAAGAAATTATATATATATATACACATACATACACACATACACACATACACACACATATATATATATATATACATACATACACACACACACGAGGTCTGTCAATAAAGTAACAGTCTTTTTTTTTTTCAAAAACTATATGGATTTCATTCATATGTTTTTATGTCAGACATGCTTGAACCCTCGTGCGCATGCGTGAGTTTTTCCACGCCTGTCGGTGACGTCATTCGCCTGTGAGCACGCCTTGGGAAGGAGTGGTCCCGCCCCCTTGTCGGATTTTCATTGTCTGGAAATGGCGGAATGAAAAGGACTTTTTTTCATCAGAATTTTTTCAGAAGCTGTTAGAGACTGGCACCTGGAAACCATTCGAAAAATTTATCTGGCTTTTGGTGAAACTTTTACGGGCTTCACAGAGAATAAGGTCTGTTACTACAGCTTTAAGGACCCCCTTACGGACGCTCGGCGCGCCGCGCTCCGAGCTGCGACGATGCGGCACAAGCCACCGGACCATTTCTAAACGGATGGCTCTGTGGATACGAGACCGTCGTGTGCTCTTTCTCTGGTTATCACAAGAGCTGGACATCAGCCATTTTCCGGCAGATTTCACTTTTAACAAGAGATTTTGTCATGGAAAGACTGATTCGCTTTGGAAGCGAGACAAAGGAACACCTCCGTTTCGGCGTGTCAGAGGACAGGTTTGGACATGTCTATCTCGGCTTTCAATGCTTACCAGTCCAGTAAGTATCAGTGAAATTGTGTAGAGCTGGACATGTCCAAACTTGTCCTCTGACACGCCGAAATGGAGGCGTGTCAGAATCTAGCAGACAATGTCGAGACAATGAAAATCCGACGAGGGGGCAGGACCACTCCTTCCCAAGGCGTGCTCACAGGCGAATGACGTCACCGACAGGCGTGGAAAAACTCACGCATGCGCATGAGGGTTCAAGCATGTCTGACGTAAAAACATATGAATGAAATCCATAGTTTTTGAAAAAAATAAAAAGGACTGTTACTTTATTGACAGACCTCGTGTAATATATATATACATATATATATATATATACACATATATATATATATATATATACATACATACATACACACACACACACACACACACACACACACACACACACACACAACCCCTGGCAATAATTATGGAATCACCAGCCTCTGAGGATGTTCCTTCAGTTGTTTAATTTTGAAGAAAAAAAGCAGATCACAGACATGACACAAAACTAAAGTCATTTCAAATGGCAACTTTCTGGCTTTAAGAAACACTATAAGAAATCAGGAAAAGAAATTGTGGCAGTCAGTAATGGTTACTTTTTTAGACCAAGCAGAGGGAAAAAAAAATATGGACTCACTCAATTCTGAGGAATAAATTATGGAATCACCCTGTAAATTTTCATCCCCAAAACAAACACCTGCATCAAATCAGATCTGCTCATTAGTCTGCATCTAAAAAGGAGTGATCACACCTTGGAGAGCTGTTGCACCAAGTGAACTGACATGAATCATGGCTCCAACACAAGAGATGTCAATTGAAACAAAGGAGAGGATTATCAAACTCTTGAAAGAGGGCAAATCATCACGCAATGCTGCAAAAGATGTTGGTTGTTCACAGTCAGCTGTGTCTAAACTCTGGACCAAATACAAACAACATGGGAAGGTTGTTAAAGGCAAACATACTGGTAGACCAAGGAAGACATCAAAGCGTCAAGACAGAAAACTTAAAGCAATATGTCTCAAAAATTGAAAATGCACAACCAAACAAATGAGGAACGAATGGGAGGAAACTGGAGTCAACGTCTGTGACCGAACTGTAAGAAACCGCCTAAAGGAAATGGGATTTACATACAGAAAAGCTAAACAAAAGCCATCATTAACACCTAAACAGAAAAAAACAAGGTTACAATGGGCTAAGGAAAAGCAATCGTGGACTGTGGATGACTGGATGAAAGTCATATTCAGTGATGAATCTCGATCTGCATTGGGCAAGGTGATGATGCTGGAACTTTGTTTGGTGCCGTTCCAATGAGATTATAAAGATGACTGCCTGAAGATAACATGAAATTTCCACAGTCTTTGATGATATGGTGCTGCATGACAGGTAAAGGCACTGGGGAGATGGCTGTCATTACATCATCAATAATGCACAAGTTTACGTTGATATTTTGGACACTTTTCTTATCCCATCAATTGAAAGGATGTTTGGGGATGATGAAATCATTTTTCAAGCTGATAATGCATGTTGCCATAGAGCAAAAACTGTGAAAACATTCCTTGCAAAAGACACATAGGGTCAATGTCATGGCCTGCAAATAGTCCGGATCTTAATCCAATTGAAAATCTTTGGTGGAAGTTGAAGAAAATGGTCCATGACAAGGCTCCAACCTGCAAAGCTGATCTGGCAACAGCAATCAGAGAAAGTTGGGGCCAGATTGATGAAGAGTACTGTTTGTCACTCATTAAGTCCATGCCTCAGAGACTGCAAGCTGTTATAATAGCCAGAGGTGGTGCAACAAAATACTAGTGATGTGTTGGAGCGTTCTTTGTTTTTCATGATTCCATATTTTTTTTCCCTCTGCTTGGTCTAAAAAAGTAACCGTTACTGACTGCCACAATTTTTTTTCCTGATTTCTTATAGTGTTTCTTAAAGCCAGAAAGTTGCCATTTGAAATGACTTTAGTTTTGTGTCATGTCTGTGATCTGCTTTTTCTACAAAATTAAACAACTGAATGAACATCCTCAGAGGCCGGTGATTCCATAATTTTTGCCAGGGTGTGTATATATATATATATATATATATATATATATATATATATATTATTTATTTATTTTTTTTTTGTGATCCACAGGTGTATATAATTAAAGCGGCCACCTCATTCTGTATGCAGAACGGCAGCATGCGCAAAAGAGCAATGTTGCAGAAATAAACAGATGAACACAAAGTTAAAAGTCAGATCACGGTGTAAAAATGATTGTGTTTAAAGCCAGGGTATAAATAAAGACAGTAAGCCACAGACAGAAAGGAAGCCAGTGAGAAGGAGCACAGAGGCGGCTCTCCAGGAATGGACAACAGCGGCATGCACGCAAAAGAGCGATTTTGCAGAAATAAACAGACAAACACAAAGTTTATAGTGGGATCACAGTGTGTGTTTAAAGCCGCAGAAGAAATAAAGCCAGTGAGCCGCGGAGCCAGTGAGGAGCACAAAGGCGGCTCTCCAGGAACCCATGGTTCGGCTCTAGCTGGTCTGGTGTATTACAGGTGGACAGCAGCCTGGCGCACAGTGCACAACCGTGGGACTGTACTGGAGCATCTATTTTTGGACTGCATTTAAAAAAATGTGACATCTTTAAATGCTGCTGTGAATTGAAAACCCACACTTTAAAGGGACCAGGTTGTGTGAGGGCTGGAGGCTGGGACCAAACCCATGCCTAAACATGCGCCAACATGGCCTTATGGCGCTATCACAGCACTACGTGGCTTAGTGTGGCTGATGCGAGCCATTCAAGGCTCTAATGACAGGTCGGTCATGGCTCACTAGAGGCTGCTACATGGCACATGAGGGGTACAGAGAGGCACCTTCATAGCAGATACGTGACAGATGAAAACGTGGGTCATTCTTCGAATAATCGCTGATACACCCATGTGTGGCTCATTATTCATCCTTCATTATTCGGTGGGACCCAGGCTTGAAGCGCGTACTAGCAGAGTCCAATTCTTATAAAGTATTGCTTCATTTCGCTTTGCTTACAGAGCCGAGCCCATAACACTGTGGCATTATAGAGTTAGTTACATTAACACATAGAGTTACATTATAGATATAACTCATTTATACGAGGTCTGTTAGAAAACTATCCGACCTTTTTATTTTTTGCAAAAACAATATCGATTTGAATCATGTGCGCTTGCATCAGCCAAGCTTGAACCTTCGTGCGCATGCGTGAGTTTTTTCATGCCTGTCGGTTGCATCATTCGCCTGGGAGCACGCTTTGAGTGAGCAGTGGTCCACCCCCCTCGTTGGATTTTTATTGTGAGGAAAATGTCTGAACGATTTGGAGCTTTGCTGCATCAAATTTTTCCAGAAACTGTGAGAGACAGCCAAGTGGAAACCATTCGTAAGATTCAGACGGCTTTCAGGTACGATTCTATGGGAATCACACAGATTAAGGAGTGTTACAACCGGTTTAAAGACGGCGCACAATGGCGGAGGGCGCGCCGCGCTCTGAGCGGCGATAGACAGGCTGAAATGACCAGATCATTTCCAAACTGAACGCTGTGTTGATCCGGGACGTCGTCTGACTACTACAGAAATGGCAGAAGAGGTGGACATACCACTTTTTCGGCACATTCCACTGTTACGGGAGTTTTTGTCATAAAAAGACGTGCAGAGGAATTTGTGCGTCAGGACAGAGCCGCTAATGGCACAGGACAAATGCAACGCCGTGATGAAGCCTCACAGGACATGTTGTGGCATGTCCAGCTCGTCCACAATTTCTCAGATAGTCACACGACTGAAAAGCCACTGAAAGCCGTCTGAATCTTCTGAATGGTGCAAGAGCTGGGCATGTTATAACATGTTCTATGAGACCAACACGGAGGTGCTTTTGTCCCGTGCCATTAGCGGCTCCGTGGCGAATTCCTCCGCTCCTCTTTCCATGACAAAAACTCCTGTAACAGTGGAATGTGCCGAAAAAGTGGTATGTCCACCTCTTCTGCCATTTCTGTAGTAGTCAGACGACGTCCCGGATCAACACAGCGTTCAGTTTGGAAATGATCTGGTCGTTTCAGCCTGTCGATCGCCGCTCGGAGCGCGGCGCACCCTCCGCCATTGTGCGCCGTCTTTAAACCGGTTGTAACACTCCTTAATCTGTGTGATCCCCATAGAATCATCCCTGAAAGCCATCTGAATCTTCCGAATGGTTTCCACCTGGCTGTCTCTCGCAGTTTCTGGAAAAATCTGATGCAGCAAAGCTCTAAATCGTTCAGACATTTTCCTCACAAAAATCCGACGAGGGGGGTGGACCACTGCTCACTCAAAGCGTGCTCACAGGCAAATGACGCAACCGACAGGCGTGAAAAAAACTCACGCATGCGCACGAAGGTTCAAGCTTGGCTGATGCAAGCGCACGATTCAAATCCATATAGTTTTTGCAAAAAAGTCGGATAGTTTTCTAACAGACCTCATATTTCTATAACTATGGGCTGAGCCAGATGCTTACGAAGCATCGCTTCACCTGCAGAGCCAATTCTAACGCTGCATTCACACCGGGCGCAACACGCGCGACTGCAGCCACAGGTTGCCAAGTAATTCCTATGTAATGACGCGTTTTGGCGCCAAACCGTGCGACACGATGGACGCGAGTGAAGTGACGCAAGTGAAGCGATTGAGCGTTTTGCGCGTTTGTAGCGCAATATTGCGTCACGTCATGTCGTGTTGCCCTCCTCCCCAAGTTGAAAAATCTGAACTTTTTCGTCTGTTCGCGCCGCGATGACCAATCAGGGACTGGATATGTAGTGACGTGGAGATGTCTGGAGTTTGACTGAAGATGTGAACATGTCCTGTCTCTGGTAGCAGCCTGTGAGCAGGACTTATGTCTCTTTTGTCCTTTATTTCACAATTATGAGAGTTTTTGGAGCGAGCAGCAGCACCACAGCAGGGGGAGTGGAGTTTCTTTTTCTTTTTATTTTACGTGCGCCCGCGAGGGAATCGTCCATGGAGATTATTTTACTTATTAACTACACAGATGTATAATAAAGCAAATGGTGACTGGTTTCTAAAGACAATTATGACAGTTTTTTTGGGAAAGAGCGAGGAGCAGCCTCACAGCAAGCCGCGGAGTTTCTTCCTTTTTTTTTCTTTACGTGCGCGCGCGAGCGAATCGTCTGTGTGGAGAATATTTTATTAATTGACTACACAGATATATAATAAAACAAATGGTGACTGGTTTCTAAACATAATTATGACAGTTTTTTGGGGGAAGAGTGAGCGGCAGCAAGCAGCGGAGTTTCTCTCTTTTTTTTTATTGTTTACATGTGCGCGCGTGAACGGGACAGTTGGTCCTCAAACTGGGTACCGCAGAGGCAGAAGGACCGCTGAAAGCGGCCGTCATCCAGACGCAGCTCCTGCAGCAAATAATGATACTCCCTGTATTGGGAGCTTTTCACAACAACTCGCTCCGTGTGAAAGGTCCGTTATGATGATTTGACGCCGAGCGGAATGGAAACTCCTCCTATTTGATGACGCACCGGGGCGAATTTTCACAGCGAAAGTCCACCCAAGCAGAGCGACACACTGGGCGAAGGAGGCGCGTCCATCGCCACGGGACCCCCGCGAATTTGTAGCGTCTGATCGCGCCCAGTGTGAACGCATTAGTCTTATGAAGCACTGCTTCATTTCCTTCACTTTCAGCAGAAAGCGGTGTCAAATTGGTTTTGTTTAAGGGTCGAAGCTGGAAAGCCGCTAAAGCCTTCATTATTAAGAGTCTGCTCCATTTGTTTGTACTGATTCAATGAAGAGTTGTTGAGTTAGCTTTAACCTTAATTGAAATAAAGCAGCTGACTTAATTACACCTCAAAAAATGAGTTTGTTCGGATGACTCGGCATACCACCAGAGGGAGCCCGCGTACCACTGGAGGTACCACAGTTTGAGAACTATGGCATTAAAGCATTCGTTTTGATGGAATCCCTGAAATCAGGGTAGGTGGTATAAAGAGTAGAGAATATATAAATTTGCTCAGCGGTAGGTGTTTGATGATACCAACCAAGTTTGATAGCACTTGCTGATGATGTCATTGAGTTGCATCAACAGTGAGAACCATGAGGCTTTTTTTGGAAACATGGCCAGATCAAAGTATCATTTTTGATTGATCTGTACTGGTTAAATTAAACCAGTCATCAACTAAGCGTGCGTGCATTGTGTCCGACTGGCTTTAAACGTGTGGAGCTGGTGGACCAAACAGTCACTGCAGCTGCTTCAGCACAGAGGCATGATGCATGCTTTCATAACAATTTCACATTCTGCTTTAAATACACAGATCTTACACAGATCTAAATACACAGATTGACACAGATCAAACTGACAGGTAGATTTCCTAAATCCAGGTGGTAAACCAATGAATATAAATGTTTCCTGAAAGCATGTTTCGCTCCTCTTTGTGACCACGGAAGGGAGGAATCACCCACCTTACGTCTACTCTTTAATTAATTTCTAGAGCAAGTGTATCATTACTCGTTTGAGCTCAATTCGGTTGACATCGCAAAAACACGAGCCTCATCAACTTGAGTCATGAGGTGGGGGATTCTTGGCAGATATTCCCCACAAGTTTTATGCCATGAGCAAAATGGAAACTACCTCGCATTTCCTTTCCCCTTTAATCCAATGTTTTCAAGCCCCAGCCCCACCAAGGTCATTATAATCATAGCAAGTGGAAGGCAGCCAGTGACCCGCCATTACAATAAGGTAAAGAGCCACCCAGACATTCAGCCATTGGCAGATGAGGTGGAGCAGAAATGTTCAGTCCTTCCATTTCAAAATGTGAATAAAGAGCAGAGGAGGGGGCGGAATACATGCTTTGGACAAACTATGCTTCCAGTAATCATCTTCATGACAGTCTGTTTTTAATCATAGTTATGCACATTAAACATTTTTGAAAACTGACAATCATTTGATATGACAGGGCAATACCAAAATCAATACCAAGTCGCAGACAAACACCACAAATCACTTTTTTCAATTCACGTGTAACACAAAATACTCATCTGTGAGCACTTTAACAAAGCTAGACTTTTAAGAGTGAGTAATAAGGCAACAAATTTACACAAACAATAACACCGAGGTCATAAAGAATGGCAGTTTTCACTGTGGCACCAAAGGTCATGTTTACTTGTCAGAATGAAGGCACCATACTGTACTGTGACCTCCATAGCCAGCTTACGTACCCACACACACGTACATTGTGTTCATCTTCTCATATGCACAAACGCGCGCACACACACACACACACACACATTCTTTTCACAAGCTGTGGCACAGACAACAGTTCGCACCAGGCTACAAAACTCATATATCTGGGTCTGTACTAAGATAAAGCACCTCTAGCATTAAAGCCACTGTATTAGTTTGCCCTTTTTCACCACAGATGACGAGGTTTGAAGCTCAATACTGTGCTTTTTGGCTGGCACACCAACAGACTGTTGCTGGCTGAATAATGAAAACACACGGACAACAAATGGCATGAGGTGACACTTTCATTCTGCAATGGGAAGATCCAAAACAAAGAGCAAAAAGCCTCTGACAAATTCATACTTTTCTCTGACAGTTTGCTGACTGAAGAGGTAAACAATTCCTAAAATCAGAAAAAAGCTTTCATTTTAAATGTACTCACAAGGCACACTAACGCCTCAGATCAGCGCCAACACATGGGTACGTGATTTCAGATACGTGGGTGAAGGGTATTTTTGGTGCAACCCAATTGCAAAGAAGTTTAATGAAAAGGATATCACTCACCAGCACTGCTCTGTATATTCAAACAGAATCCACATGGTCTACTGTTCTAAACCACATGGCTCCGTCCTCAACCTGGCTGAGGACTTCAAATCTCAAACCTCACTGAATTTGGCACCATTTTGCAAATTAAAAGGCCTTCAATATGGCAAAATTACCATACTGCAATATTGTCATATCAATATGATATAAGATATGACAATGATTTCACACAAAGTGCAACAGTGGAAAATTAAACATTCTTAAACCAGTAATAATAACAAAAATTTGAGATGTCAGACACATTCTGGTGCATTTTCTGGTCTGTTTACCCTCCAATAAAAGCTCCAATTTATTGATTTATTTATTTTTTTGGGGGGGGGGGGGGGTCAGGTCAATTTTCTTTTCTTGTCTTTTCACACAGCTTGTATTGTGCTACTGACCTTTAATAATAATAATAACATCATACATTGTGGTTCAGCAAACTACACCGTAAAAGAACTGACAACTAAAAGAACTCAAAAATAATAATGATTCTCAGCATAAATTCAAATGGAATAACAGGAGTATTTATGGCACAAACTTGCTCAATCTTCACTCACTCAGTTTTCCTAGTTTTGACAGGAGCTTTAGAACTATCGATAATCTGTTTTCAAATTCTTGGCCACCTTAAAATCCTTACAAATGTGTTTTTATTTCAAGATTCATTTCTGATTACTGTACATTTTGAAGTTAAAAAAACTTTTCTTAGATTAGAAACTTTATTTTTAGACCAATGAAATAGCATGAAAGTAATGTTTACATGTAGTAGTAATGGTAGATTCATTCATTCATTCAGCAAATCTTTAAATTTCTGATGTGGGACTAGAAATATATTTCTTAAAATATAAAAAAAAATATGAAACAGCACTGTGCTATTTTCTTTGATTACTTGATAGTTAAAATTTTTTAAATGAAAAAAAAAATATTTAAACTTGAGGGTTTTATTGTAGTTACAGCAGTAATAATTAAACTGTAGCTTTATTTGGTAAAAAATAAAAATAGCTTGAACACTCAGCTCGACAGTGCCTAATTCAACATCAGCTGCAGCTAAAAAGCTAATGTGGCTAATAAACTTCAGCAGAGCACGAATGTCACGTATTATTTTCACTCACTCACCTCAGACATTTTTTTTTGTCCGTTGCTCAAACTAATTAATCTTGTGGTTTGACTCGCAGACAGAGGTAAACTCATGTCTGAACTGGAGGAAAAACACAGCGCATATCTTTTAATGTCCACAACAAAGTAAACCATGATTTAAGCAACTTTCAAAACCAAAACAAAATAACCCTTCTTCTTTGGAAATTATTGACGGCTTGCAAACCAACATGGTGCATTACCGCCACCAACTGTTTGGGCGTGAAACTGAAATGAACTGAATGAATGGATTCTGGCATATGTTGCCAAAAATAACCCGGAAACATTCACCACGTAAGTAAAAACCTGGTTTTCCAGTAATTTCCAGAGAACTTTCGTCACTGCTCTTACTGTGTCTTGGTTCCTCACTCCTCTGCCACTGTGCAGAATATTGCTTTGAAACAGTCAGCATATGATCACTTGGGGAATCCTTTGGGGGAGTTTGCTGTTAATAGTTTGTAAAATACAGCTCTGGTTCATGCCTCACTAAACAGAAACTGTCATCTAAACATTTATCACATGTTAGAAGTTTTGGATTTCACATCTTCATATTACACAAACAAAAGCTTTGTGAGCACCCTTCTGGTTGGTCACTTGAGAAAGAAAGCAAAAATAAAAATAAATAAAAAAAATTGACATTTACAAAGGTGTGAGCATACAGCTCATTGTTTAGACCACTGTGTTTATTTATATCAGGGTTTGCATTAGAATTTTTTGGCCCCTAGTCCTGGGCCACAATAGGAATTAAAAATGTGACTCCTAAGGCCCAGCACCTTGACGTGGCAAAGCCACCTTGCATGAGTGCCAAATTCAGCACATATAGCTGCTAACTTTAGGAGCTACTCAAGTGTGCTGCAAACAGCGTGCTTAAAAAGGTGGGGTGGCAAATTATGCCCAAAGAATGTCTAAGATTATGTAGTTTTATATTTCAAAAAAGCAATGTGAACAAAGCAAATCTATGACTAAAGGTATTCAATCTCCACAATTCAGTATGGGAGCAGGTCTTTTGAAATGAAACGGGTTCAACCTTGTTGATTTTGCATCAGAATGACATAGGTGCAAACCCTGGGATCCACCATCTCCCAAGCTCTGTAGTGGACCTCCCACATAAGACTCCACCAGAAAAAAAAAAAAAGGCACAGCAGAGGATTTACTTCCTCAGACAGCTCAGGAAGTTCAACCTGCCCCAAGAACTGCTCATCATCTTCGACACAACCATCATCCAGTCTGTCCTGTGTATCTCCATTTCTGGTTTTCCTCTGCCTCCAAACATGACAAGCACAGCCTTCAACGAACTGTCAGGTCTGCAAAAAAATAAATAATTGGAGCCAGCCTGTGCTCCATCCAGGACTTATACTGGTCCAGGACCAGGAAGTGAGCCGGTAACATCTCTGCAGACCCCTCACACCTTGGAAACACTGTTTGAACTCCTCCCCTTTGGTCGATGTTACAGGGCTCTATATGTCAAAACGAGACACAGGAATAGTTTCTTCCTGCGCACGCACACCCGCGCGCGGCTTTTCAATAACCTACCGCATATGATAACTAAATAAATAAATAACTAAATGACACTGAGGTCAGTCTTTTATGCAACCGGTCTGCTCTGGGTTAGCCTGATCCCGTCAGATCTCAGAAGCTAAGCAGTGCGGCATCTGGTTAGTACTTGGATAGGAGACCTCTTTGGAACACCAGCGGCTGTGTGCGTTTCTCCAGGTGACACTGGAGTTGCGTCAGGAAGGGCATCCGGCGTAAAACTTGTGCCAAATACGAATGCAGCTCTATCCACTGTGGCGACCCCGAACAAAAATGGGAGCAGCCAAATGGACAGTGACAACAACAACAACACTGAGAGGTCAGTCTTTCTGAGATAACTCGCTGTAGTTTCTGGCCTATTTAATCACACTGAAGACAATGGTAACAACAAAAAATATATATAACGCAATACTAAAATAACCATGGCAGTATGAGCATAAAAACAGGAAACAGAAAAACAAAATATGACCCTTTGACCTCTTAGAATAGGTCAAGGTTAGCCATCTATGAACTTGTCCAAGGTCTGTGTCCCAAGAATGTTCCTTGTAGGGATGGCTATTGATAAGATTTAATCGATACAATTATTGATTCGCTTATCGATCCTATTCCTTATCAATACCTCCTGTGAATTTTCTGTGTAGTACAAGTAGTCTTTACAGGTTTTCTATGTCAACAACATTTTACTGAGTCTTAAAGTAAATAAATATGAAATTGGTCACTGGATCCTTGATCTCTGGACATAAATAGAAATAAATAAAATCTGTAGTTTTTGTCGAAAGCATTTCCTTTCAGACATTAACGGCATGATTGTCTCTCCATACATCTGAGCTGAGCTCAGCTGGCTGCCGGAGTCTGCAGGTCTGTAGCCATACAGTCTTGGGCTGCTGCATATCAGCGCAAGACGTCTCACTTTGGGAGAGAAAAAAAAAAAAAAAATTGATCAATTGCAGTTTATTATTTGTATTACAACGTTTGGAAAGAGGTGTCATTTGATTTAAATGGCGATTCGCTTTGAAGTTATAGATTCTGACCGGACTCGACTCAGCAACGGAGCAACAGAACGGAGCTGGAGGGTCTGTAATCAACGGAAATAAATGATCATTTTCCCAACAAACACCCTCAAAACAAACAGCCACTCTGAAGGACTGATAGAGGAATTGTTACGCAAAAAGGCTATCGATGTCGGTGGATCGTATCATTTCTTAACGTTACCCGAAAAAAAAAACGGTTCCGGATACCCATCCCTAGTTCCCTGTGAATTTGAAGGCCCTGGCAGTAAAAGGACTGGACCTATGCCAACCACAGACAGACGGTCGGACGGACGCAAAGTCTTTTCAATTCCCGATGGCCATATTTTGGCCTTGGGTAAAAATCCATGCATAACATGGGTTGACGTGAGATTTGACAAATGACTGATCGCTCAAGTCATTTATGACGGGAACAACGTCATGCGGCACACCTTTACTGGTTCCTAATTCTTACATATACGTAAACATAAACATCGTAAACGCCGATGATCCTTGTCTGCTTGAGTAAATTGATTACATTTACTTTCTTTGGGAATTGGGTCAGACAAAAAGTAAAAACAAATGGTCAAAAAGTGGTTGACTTCTCTTTCATCTTCAAACATTTTATACACTAAATGATTAATTGTAAATATAACTGAAGCTAAAATGATCGTTACTTGCATCTGATTAACATTACTTATAAGTAACAAATCAAGTGCAAATATACAGCCCAGTCTCACATTTTTTTGTGCCCCCCTCACGAAAAACTCCCCAATTTCGTGAATTTTTTTTCCCCTACTTAGAATCCTCCCCTTCTCCTAACTCTAACCATAATCCCCCAGACAGCCCCCTGCCACCCCACATTTCGTGCCCCCGTCACAAAAAGTGCTCCATTTTTGTGCCCCAGTCACAAGCCCATAGATTAATGTACTTTTCATAATGCCGCCACAAATTGCCATGATTCTGGGATAAAATATAATGCAATGCTAAAAATTCCCCTTGGTCAAATGAGCACTGTCTTCTATACAATTTGTAGTTGTGTAATTGCATCTCTGTGCAATTAAATATACATATATATATACACTCAACAAAAATATAAACGCAACACTTTTGGTTTTGCTCCCATTTTGTATGAGATGAACTCAAAGATCTAAAACTTTTTCCACATACACAATATCACCATTTCCCTCAAATATTGTTCACAAACCAGTCTAAATCTGAGATAGTGAGCACTTCTCCTTTGCTAAGATAATCCTTCCCACGTCACAGGTGTGCCATACCAAGATGCTGATTAGACACCATGATTAGTGCACAGGTGTGCCTTAGACTGCCCACAATAAAAGGCCACTCTGAAAGCTGCAGTTTTATCACACAGCACAATGCCACAGATGTCGCAAGATTTGAGGGAGTGTGCAATTGGCATGCTGACAGCAGGAATGTCAACCAGAGCTGTTGCTCGTGTATTGAATGTTCATTTCTCTACCATGAGCCATCTCCAAAGGCGTTTCAGAGAATTTGGCAGTACATCCAACCAGCCTCACAACCGCAGACCACGTGTAACCACACCAGCCCAGGACCTCCACATCCAGCATGTTCACCTCCAAGATCGTCTGACACCAGCCACTCGGACAGCTGCTGAAACAATCGGTTTGCATAACCAAAGAATTTCTGCACAAACTGTCAGAAACCGTCTCAGGGAAGCTCATCTGCATGCTCGTGGTCCTCATCGGGGTCTCGACCTGACTCCAGTTCGTCGTCGTAACCGACTTGAGTGGGCAAATGCTCACATTCGCTGGTGTTTGGCACGTTGGAGAGGTGTTCTCTTCACGGATGATGCGAAGGAGATGTGTTGCACTGCATGAGGCATATGGTGGTCACACCAGATACTGACTGGTATCCCCCCCCAATAAAACAAAACTGCACCTTTCAGAGTGGCCTTTTATTGTGGGCAGTCTAAGGCACACATGTGCACTAATCATGGTGTCTAATCAGCATCTTCGTATGGCACACCTGTGAGGTGGGATGGATTATCTCAGCAAAGGAGAAGTGCTCACTATCACAGATTTCGACTGGTTTGTGAACAATATTTGAGGGAAATGGTGATATTGTGTATGTGGAAAAAGTTTTAGATCTTTGAGTTCATCTCATACAAAATGGGAGCAAAACCAAAAGTGTTGCGTTTATATTTTTGTTGAGTATATATATACACACACACACACACACAAACACACAATTATTGTAATTTACATTAATTATTAAGATCCCATTGTCTGTCTTACAATTTGTATATGTTCAACAAAGCTCCTCTATCAATCAATCATAAACAATACTTACATTTATGAGCTTTCATATTATTTCTTGCTAGCTTTTACATTATATATGACAAAGACATTACACTTACACACAAATGAAACAGCGTTTGCAGCTAGCTACCATCTTGCGACATTACCATGCTAATGTCCGCTAAATGTCTTGTAAATCACTTCAGAGGTGTCATTAGGTTCCAAAAACAGCGTTTTCATTTTTAGACGTGTTTATTTCTCTCGAGCTTTTATACAATATATGAGAAACATGTTATGTAAACACATAAATGAACTATTCTTAATGAGACCTGCCACTGACGACACAGTGCTGCTCTAGTCTGACTGGCTGTCACCCCCACCACTCAAAACAAAAAACAGAACAGACTGAAACAGAATGTGACTTTTTAACCTCTTAAAATAGGTCAAGGTTAGCCAACTTTGAACTATCCAAGGTCTGTGTGCCAAGAATGTTCCCTGTGAATTTGAAGACTGGCAGTACAGGACCAGATTTATGCTGAATAGACAGACGGACACAAAGTCTTCGCAATACCAAATGGCCATACTTGATGGCCTCGGGTAAAAATGACAAACTAAAATGAATTATGTAAAGTCTAACATTTTTCCTAACCATCAAAAACATTTATCAAAATAGTGAAGGGTTGCTCACTTATTTAAAAATATAAAAGTAATAATAAAAATAAGAATTTTCTGCTTTCAGATGCCCCCATTTGCAGTGTTGCCCCAGTGGTTATAGTAGCGATTCACACTATACCTTGGCAAATGTTTTATGCCAGATGCGCTTCCTGACAACTCCAGTTGTACACGGAGAAGCACGTGTGAAGCTCCTGTGTTCTTGAATAGTCTCCCAGCCAAGTATTAATCAAAACGTACTCTGCTTCTGAGATTTGACAGGACAAAGTGTGCACAGAGTGACATCTGTACACTACACATTTATTTATTCTTAATGGCTGACTGATTAATGACCCCCCCCCCCCCAAAAAATTACAGGGTTATACTTCTGTTAATCAACTTATCGGTTTATCCCTAACAACTACAAAAAATTTAATCTAACTTAGAAATGACAAATGTTGCTGTATTTTAAAGATGACACCCCAAAGTGTAAGTTGTGTTAAAAAACAAAAAAGAACAAATGAAATATAAGCCGAGTACTGAAATATTTATTCAATTAATCAACTGACATAAAAGTTGTCAACATCAGGGAACAAAGGCAAAAGTGGTTACAATTTCTCAGATGTTTGTGAAATTGTAACTACTTCGCATTCATTGTTTAAACCTGGTCTTACTGCTTCATGCACCAAGAAGCAAAATTATTTTAATCCATGCAATTTTTTTTTTTTATAAAGGAAACAGTGAGCAGAAGTTCTCCAGCTAACTGTTATTGTATGAGGCACAAAACACAAACTGCTTCCTGTCACGAGTAAACGGCTTCTTAAAAAATCAAAAGGTAAAGTAAACATGCCATGTAACTAAAATTTTGAAAACAGCCCATTTATTTATAAGGCAAACACTGTGCCAACAGAAGCTAATGTTATTGTAAAACTTGAGGAAACTATTTCTTTTTACCACTGAACAGGTGAGCTAAATATGTAAAAAATGTTTAAAACTTAACTACAAAATAGCCTTATCTTAGATTTGGCTTGCTGACCTGCCTTTGTTCCTATTCTCTCAAACAATCCAAACATAGGTTGTGCTGAGTAATTGTCTTTCAGTTTGAGAACATGATTTCTTACATTTACTCATTCTCTAAGCCACATAACATCTCTCTCATTCAGATCTTGCTTTACAGCAGTTGGCATACAGCTTAATGGTGTGTTACCGCCACCTTCTGCTCTGGAGTGTAAATCACAATGCCTCATTCAGTGTACAGGAGCAGCTTGCTATACATGAAGACAGTGTCATCTTGTGGCCACAGATGACAATGCAGTATTTTTTCCATATAAGTCTCCACTGAATGTGAGTTGCAGGACTTCCCAAACTAGTTTGAAAAAAAAAATCTTAAGAAAAAATCCTGGGCAAACAAAAGAAGTGAGTTTTAGACTTTAAAAAAATGAATGAAAGTGTTTTCAGTGCTTTCTGTACACTTTACAAAAGTGCGAAGTCGGCTCTTTGGATGGTCCAAACTGTGATGTTCAAGAATGCATATGTTGTTACTCTATACTTGACAAAAAGTAGTCCTGAAACCACATCCGATTATGCTGAACAGTTGGTATGATTTGACATTTAAGAAATAAATAGCAGTGCCACAATACATTTATTAAGACACCCTTGATTTTAAAAGATGAGTCACTAGTTATTCATACATTTGCATGCCAGTATGACTAAGTGAGCTGTTCACTTACGTATGCAGAGCAAAAATGACCACAAACTAATTAATAAATAAATTGTCACTGTGATAATTCCTTTAATAATGGTTTGTCATTGCTCACGACCGTCTAAAAGCAATCCTCTAGCGGCCGGAGAGCGTCATTGCTGCTTCTCATTGCCTTGCCTGGCACAAAACGAGCACGAGAGTCAAAAAAGAACAAAAGTAAACCAACACAAATTGACTTACTGCGGCTGGATTTATAACACACGACTGCAACGGCACGGCGGAATCTGAGCGTCGAATTAAAGAATTGTTGTCACGTTGCTTTAATGATTGCAGTTTGTCTGCAATGAATGGCTGCAAAGAGGGGAAAAACCCTGAACTTCAGGTGACCGACCATGGCTCTGATACAGCCGCTGGGAGGGGGAGCAACGAAAAATACAACAGAGAGAGAGAGCGCGGACAAAAATTACTCCACACTTTCCAAAAGTCTACCACCAAACATGCGCCAACAAATTCGGCGTCGGCAAAGTTTAAAAAAAGACGGGTTTGTCAGTTTTAGCGAGCTACGTAGCAGCTACTGCTAACGCGGCGGAGCGGCGGGGTTCGAGGAGCCAGACTTCGGCTCGTCTGATCCGGCTGACCCTTCATTTTATTGCGGCCACACTCCCAGATCCTCCCCCTTTTCTACCAGAAAAGCCGCCGAGCTTGAGGGTGGACACACGAGCCAAAAACGCTCCCCAGCCGTTACTCCGACACATATGCAAACGGCTGACCGCAACCTTTAGCGGAACCGGACCTTTTATCGATCCTCTACTCTTTTAATAAAGCCACGTCTCGGCGCCTGGCTAACGTTACCCACCGCCGCCAACATGGCTGCCTCGCTCGGACCTAAAAAAGGAGAAATAACCTACGCCGAGGCTTTTGTCTGTTTCACCTCTTTAACCCTAAACTACTGCGCAAAACGCGCTCGAGCGGTTAAAATAGCGCAAACGGAGCGGGGGGACTTACGTGAAGGCAGGCGCTTGGGTTGCTCCTGCTTCCTCCTTGGCATTTTCCCCCCGTTTTTAATCACATTCTCGTTCTTGTTTGGGGATAGGAAGAAAAAAGGTTTTTCCCCATTGAGCCTGGAGGCGCCAGCGATGGCCGGGGCTCGGTCGTGCACCTGGCTTTGCTCGCTTTAAAGTGGATTGTTGGGCAGCGGGAGCACAGGCGGAGGAGGAGGCGCCGCCGCTGTTGTTGTTGCCTTGTCTTGACTATGGCTGCTCTCTCGGTGCAAGTGTGTCTCCGAGCCCCTAACTAACACTAATGCAGGGATCAAAGGGCAGCAACAGCACAGCGCGGCGCACGCACGCACGCACGCACACACTCACTCTCCCGCGCTCGCCTCAGACGCGGGCCTTGCGCGCGCGCACACACACACACAAACATATACACACACAGCGCGGAGGAGCTCGCGCCCGACAGGAGCAGCAGTAGAAGCAGCAGTAGAAGCAGCAGCAGCAGCAGCGCGCGGTCAAGGTGCCCCCAAGAATTAACGTTTGTGAAAAGAACAACTATAATTTATCTAAACGGAACGTATTTATAGAGACACATTACTAAACAGCAATGAAATAAGAATTCTGTTAAAAAACATATATAAAACATGACGATAACAACAAAGCACTAAGAGAGTGCACACCTCTGCCAAAGCTGGTTCCACGTATTTTACGCTTCAACTGTGAGGTTTACAGGGGCGTAGAGAGGATTTTGCATGGGGGGGAGGCATGATCGGTCAGACTGCCTGCCTGCATCCAGCTGTAATTGATTTCTTTATTTTGCCTTCAAAAGAAGATATAAACATACACATATATCACATGTAAATTTCAAACGTCACAGATAGCAGTACATAAATTAAAAGGTTTAAAATCTATACGATGTATAGAAATGTCTGGTCTGCTTGAGGTTTCTTCCTCAAATCATCATAGAGAGTTTTTCTTTACCAATGTTGCCTGTGTGCTTGCTCTTGGGGTTGGTAAGGTTAGACCTTACTTGTGTGAAGTGCCTTGAGGCAACTTTGTTGTGATTTGGCACTATATAAATTAAATAAATTGAATATATTATAAGGATCATGACTAGTCAAAAGCTGCCTGACACTGTCAGATAATTCATCACCCGTGATAGATGTTCTTGCTAGCATTTCATGGAGCAGTGAATGATGACAAACATGATGAACGATTTTTGGATACCCCGCAGGGTTCGCCTCTGTCATTAGCGACATTCAGTGACAATTTATGAGGGCAAATATTTGTGAATAACAATGGGTGGACATTAGCAACTATTAGCATATGAGGGGATGTCAAAACATTTTGAGCCTCGCACATTTTTCCCAGTCGGATATTACAATGTATCACACCTGATCTACATCAATGCCTTAGCTACTTATTTCATGTAGGATCATATTGCTCACTTCAGTGGTTGAGTCATAACACTGTGTGGAAGAGACATACTGTCCAGTGTCAGTCGAAGCATCCTGCTTCACCAGGACAACGCACCAGTCCACACCAGCCGGGTCGACATGAACACTGTGCGCGAGTGTCGCTATGAACTTCTTCCTCACTCACCCAATTCTCCAGACCTAGCCCCTAATGACTTCCACCTCTTACCCAGGCTGACAAAATACCTTTCAGGGCCAGAGATTTGAGGATGACGATGAGCTGACTACTGCAGCAGAGGGCTGGTTAGGGGACCAAGATGTTGAGATCTACCAATCGGGTATCAATGACTGGCAAACCAGATACCAGAGTGTATGGAGTTGGAAGGGGACTATGTTGAAAAATAAAACATTATAAATACAAATATCTTGCTCTTTCTTTTTGAGGCTCAAAACGTTTTGGTATCCCCTCATATGTTATTGACAATGTTTGTGATGATTAGCAACTATTTGCCACTCTTGCCACTGTTTGGGAACATTTGGGACTTTCTGCCAACTCCTGGAAAAATACCAGGCAAATGTCAGGTGAATCAAATCTTACATCTCACATGTCCCCAGGACATGAGATGTGAGCATCATCACAGCACTGTTGGGAAGGCCTTCGTCCATGTTGCCTTAGCACATCTACAGACCTTGGCCTTGCGTGTTTGCCCAGAGTCCCAGTGCGGCTTTCGACCTGGGAGGTCTACGGTGGACATGATCTTTTCAATACGCCAGCTGCAGGAGAAGTGTCAAGAGCAGCAAATTCCACTCTACATGGCCTTCATTGACCTGACCAAGGCTTTCAATCTGGTCAGTCGAAGCGGCTCTTCAGGCTCCTGCAGAAGATCGGCTGTCCCCCAAACTCTTCGCAGTGGTCTCTTCATTCCATGAGAAAATGCACAGTACAGTTTGCTTCAATGGCACAACATCAGAAGCCTTCGTAGTTAGCAGTGGAGTGAAACAGGGCTGTGTCCTTGCGCCAACATTCTTCGTAATCTTCTTGTCCATGCTCCTCCAGTACGTCTTGAAGGATTGCAGTGAGGGAGTGTACATTCACACCAGGGCCGACAGAAAGCTCTTCAACATTGCCCGACTTCGCACCAAGACCAAGATTGTGGAGGTACTCATCTGTGAGATGCTCTTTGCCAACGATGCAGCCTTGACATCACACTCTCAAGACGGTCTGCAGCAGCTTGTTAATCGCATCTCTCATGCCTGCAAGGATTTCGGACTGACCATCAGTCTGGAGAAGACAAGCTTCATGGCGTAGGGCACAGTTGCTCCCCCGAACATTGACATTGATGGGTACAGCGTGGAAGTCGTGGAGCACTTCACATACTTTGGGTCAACCATCTCTAACTCACTCTCCATTGATGCAGAGATGAACAGCAGTATTGTCAAGGCAGCAGCACTTATGGCAAGATGAAGCCAGAGAGTTTGGAACAACTCCAGCCTCATTGAGAAGATAAAACTGCGCGTCTACCAGACCTGCGTGCTCAGCACACTCCTCTACGCTAGTGAGGCATGGACAGCCTACACCAGACATGAGAAAAAGCTCAACAGCTAGCATCTGATGTGCCTCAGACAAATTCTGCACATGAAATGGCAGGACAAAGTGTCCAACACAGAGGTCTTGGAACGTGCCAACATGAGCAGCATGTTCACCATTCTTGGCGAAAGGCACCTTTGTTGGCTTGGCCATGTCAGGAGAATGGATCCGGGACACGTTCCTAAAGATCTAATGTACAGTGATCTGGCAGAGGGCACTTGATTGA
The DNA here is from genome assembly GCF_902500255.1 of Thalassophryne amazonica. NCBI lineage: Eukaryota > Metazoa > Chordata > Actinopteri > Batrachoidiformes > Batrachoididae > Thalassophryne > Thalassophryne amazonica. The sequence continues at coordinate 21,976,190 of NC_047117.1, read as the reverse complement.
CTGGTTGAGCATGCCTGTGCTTCAAGGATGTCTGCAAGAAGGATATGAAAATGTGCAGCATAGGTGTCAACATGTGGGAGCAGTGTGCAGAGGACCATGCAGCCTGGCACCTTACTGTCAAAACAGGTGCACAGAGGGCTGAGCAGGAGAAGAACAAAGGCCTTGCTGAGCAACGAGCTAGGAGGAAGGAGTGACAGCGGCAGCCTCAGTAGGCATCACAGGACGTGCAACAAATGCAGCAGAGATTGTCATTCGCACCTTGGAGTGATAAGTCATTTGAGCAGGTGCAGATAGAAACAAAGACAAAAATTTCCTATATATTTGTACTGTCAACTGTGTTGGTAGCATGGCCCAAGCAGGGGGTCACCTCTTTGAGCCTGGTCTGCTTGAGGTTTCTTCCTCAAATCATTGGAGGGAGTTTTTCCTTACAACTGTCACCTATGTGCTTGCTCTAGGGGTTGGTAAGGTAGACCTTACTTGTGTGAAGCACCTTGAGGCAGCTTTGTTGTGATTTGGCACTATATAAATGAAATAAATTGAAATTTAATTGAAAAAGTGTATAAAAACAAACAAAAAACAAACAAACTGGACGCTACACCATCGTCTCCCACAGACGGATGGATACCAGGAGACTATGCTTTACAATCAATTTCAATTCTGTTTTTGCCTGCTGCCTTCTTAGCATATTTCAACCAGTCCAGTTGCACATCCATCCCACATCCATCTATCTGCCTCAGCCAGGTGAAACATTGGCATCCCCTTTTCCTTCTCCAGCTACTGGGGTTCTCAGTACTCAGGTACCTGCACGCTGGATCATGCAGAGATGCGCCACATGGCCAAAATGTCGAAGCTGATGCTCCATCTCAGCCAGCCCAGTCTCATGTTTTTGGTTTTTTTTTTTCGTGCTCCCGTGACGAAATGAGTCAAATTTTCATGACGTGTTTTTTTAAACTCACTATTCCTAACCCTACTCCTACCCCGACCCTAACCTTAACCATAACCTAATCTTGCTCTTTCCCCCCACCCTAACCATAACCACCCCGACCCCCCTCCCCCGCTTCACTTTTAATTTCGTGCAGCCATCACGGAATGAATTAGAATGAATTCGTGCTGCCGTGACGACAATGAGGTGCTTTTCGTCACGATATCACAAACCAATAAATTAATGTATATTTTGTGCTGCTGAATCACGACTTGCTATGAGACCAGGTTGTCACAGTGCAAGTGATACTCATCCAAGTCTCCCTCACAAACTTCTTGTTTGACACAGTACACATGTAAATTGTATTTTATTACACACATATTTTCGTTGACCGTAAAACTGAAAAATTGGAAACACCCAGGCAAAGTAGTGATCTATGATCAAGTTCACAAAGTGACAGCCTGGGCTCTGCCACACTTGTTGCTTGCATGTATTATATACAGTGGCTTGCAAAAATATTCAGCTCTTTGGTATTTCACACATTTTAATTTGTTTATGGCATTTCAAATACAAAAGTGGTATAGAAGAGGATTTTATTAAAAAAAAAAAAAAAAAAAAGACCTGAAAGTTCATCTACAATTTGCCAGAAGGTACATCCGAGATGCAAGCCCAGATTTAATGTTTTGGTGAAAGAAGACCCTCCTCTGTACCACTTCATCGTGAAGCTGTAAAACTGATGATACAAAATACAAACATGCACTATGCGCAATTTCTCCAATCACAGCCACAGAAGCCTGTACCAACCAGAAGAGGTCTGGGTTGTCTGAGTGTCTTGGTGGCTTTCCTCACTCTTCATCTTTTTGCACAGTCACTCAGTTTTTGAGAACTGTCTATAAAATGGTAAATGGTAAGAGGACTGCATTTATATAGCACTTTTCCATCTGCATCAGACGATCAAAGCGCTTTACACATCAATGCCTCACATTCACCCTGATGTCAGGCTGCTGCCATGCAAGGCGCCCACTACACACCGGGAGCAACTAGGGGATTAAGGACCTTGCCCAATTGCCCCTAGTGATTTTCCGGTCAGGCTGGGATTTGAACCGAGGATCCTCTGGTCTCAAGCCCAACACTTAACCACGAGACCATCACCTCCTCTACTCCACACAGATTTACCATAAAGTGCCACATTGTTTGTATTTCTTCATAACTGATGTAAACAAAGTTCAAGGCATATTCAATGACTTGTAAATGTTCATGTATCCATCCCCTGACTTGTCTGAAGAAAACTGACAAACTGATTATTTACAGGTATACCAAAGGGGCTGATTACTTATGCAACCCATCATCTTGGCTTTTATATTTTTGATTAATTTATATCAAGTTGTAGAAATTTACTTTCAATTTGAGTCTAAGGAAGATAATTTTAGACATTTTTATATTGAGAAGCCTGATTTAGTTTTTGTATTTGAAATGCCATAAACAAATTAAACTGCATGAAATACCAAGAGGCTGAATACTTTTGCAAGCCACTGTATTGATGCAAGTAAATCTACTATGTTGAAACACTTGAATTAACAAAGTGATCAATGTCTGTCAAATGTAATTGACAAGTATGATGTATTTAGAAACAAGAAAAGTCTAATTTTCTCCCCTTGAAGACATCAGATGAGACTTATCTCCCTTCATGAAAATTCAGTAAGGTATACGAGGTCTGTCCAAAAAGTATAGGACCTTTTTATTTTTTGCAAAAACCATATGGATTTGAATCACGTGTGATTGCATCAGCCAAGCTTGAACCTTCGTGCGCATGCGTGAGTTTTTTCACGCCTGTCAGTTGCGTCATTCACCTGTGAGCAGGCTTTGTGTGAACAGTGGTCCACCCCTCTCGTCGAATTTTTATTGCGAATAAATGTCTGAACAAATTGGAGCTTTGCTGCATCAATTTTTTCCAGAAACTGTGAGAGACCTCCAGGTGGACACCATTCGGAAAATTCAAATGGCTTTGAGGGACGATTTTATGGGGATTACACAGATTAAGGAGTGCTCCAGCCGGTTTAAAGACCGCCCACAGCTGCTGGGAGTGCGCCGTGCTCCGAGCGCCGATCAACAGGCTGAAACCCCGCTGAAACAACCAGATCATTTCCAATGTGAAGGCTTTGTTGATCCGGGACATTGTCTGACTTACACAAAAATGACAGGAGACGTGGACATCAGTACTTTTTCCGCACATTCCACTGTTACAGGAGTTTTTTCATGGAAAGAAAAGCGGATGGATGCGCCACCATGCTGCTCATGGCGCGGCACAAAACCACCTTGTGTTGGTGTCACAGGACGGCTTTGAGAAGGCTTTCAGATGGCTGTCGGTGGGTTTTCAGTCGTGTGACTAACTGAGAAATTGTGGATGAGCCTGGACATGCCAGAACATGTCCTGTGAGGCTTCATCACTGCATTGCTTTGCGCCATGTGGCTCCACTGCGACGCACGGAATTCCTCCGCACGTCTGTCTCAATGTGCCGAAAAAGTGCTGATGTCCACGTCTTCCGCAATTCCTGTGCTAGTTAGAGGACACAGCGTCCAGTTTGAAATGAACGGCACATTCCACTGTTACAGGAGTTTTTGTCATGGAAAGAGGAGCGGAGGAATTCCGCGCGTCGCGGCGGTGCCGCATGGCGCAAAGCAACACCGTGATGAAGCTTCACAGGACGACGTCCCGGATCAACAAGACCTCGTATATTATATTTCAATTCTAAAGTGGAACTATGCTAGTATACTAAGGTATATCTAAATATCTAGCTCCTATTTGTATGGGGTTGCCACAGCGGATCCAGTACAGATCCGCATTGGGATTGGGCACAATGTGTTATGTGCAGACGCAGGTTGAGGAGCGGACCAACGTCTGACCGAACCCAGCGCTAAATAACCAGAAAGTGGTTCCACAAACAAAACAATTTTATTTCCCCTCCAGTGCAATAATTAGTGTACAACATAAATATTTGGTTTGTCTGGCGGAGTGAAGGACGGCGCGCTCTCCAGCGCCCAAAAGGATCGAAGCCTCGGCGCTTCTGGACTCAGATTCACCGCCAAACACCCCCCAGGTGGACACGACAAACTGACTCTGTGTAGGATGGAAAAGGTGAGGTGAGCTACAACAAATATCCTTCAAAGGCACACACTATCAGCAATACATTCAGGTCTGAATTTAAGCTTTATGTAAATGAGCAGCTTCTCACAACAGGTGGAGGATCATCAGTCCGTACGCCACGGCAGTGAGAAGCAAACTGCACAATTCTCATCAATGTTCAAACACACTGCGTAACAAAATGCCAAATTACTATCAACGATCATTCAGACAATAATCACCTCTGATGTGTGCTGACAGCATGTGTCCCTCACCCGTCCTCCTTCACAGGCACGATGTGTCAAACCCTGGCGTGGTCCTCAGCGTCTCACAAACGAACGTCACAAGGTCGAGTTCCCGGCAATTCTGCTTGAACCACTCATGGCTTAAATGCAGAATGCCATCTCATTATCTGCTTCAGCTGAAAGTCTTTAAGTTTACACGTGAGCATCATCCACAGGTGCTGCGAGTCAGTAGGTCTGCACGTGAACATCCTCCACAGGTGCAGCTAATAATGCTGATGAGGGTGAAGGACTCTTCTGCCAGCACCATCTCCACAGACAAAAACCAGTTTGCATACCACCTGGAGAGCAAAGAAAAGAAAACAACACAAAAACATCCAGCCAAACCCCCCAACACACAACACAATGTCTATGCCAGATACCCTACTGACACAACTCCAGTTTTACCTGGAGAAACACACACACAGCCCCTGGTCTTCTGAAAAGGTCTCCCATCCAAGTACTAACCAGGACCCACTCTCCTTAGCTTCTGAGAACTGACAGGATCAGGCTTACACAGATAAAACTGGCTGCTATTAACTTAATACCATATGATGCATAAATACAAAATTCTAATTATTTCTCTTTGATAATATTGGACCAGTATTATTTTCCTACTTGCATGTCTTAATATTGTGTGCTGCCATTGTGTGAACTTTCACTAAAATCCACCAAACTGTTAAGGAGGACTTGTGCTTACAAGATTCAAGGATGGATGGCTGGACAGGGTGATTACAATGTACTCAATATACTCACCTGTTATGGTTAGGGGTTCGGGTGGAACCGAACCAAACAGGCAAGGACCCTAAACGCTGGGAGCAATGATGAGAACTGGAATGAACAAAAGATTGATTTACAATAAATGTACACCAGAAGTAAATAACTGGATGAGGGAGCCTGGAGAGTGAAGACAGGGCTCGGTCCGAGCGCTGGAAGCCGGGATCTCCAGTGCAAATGGAACCAGGCTTGTGGAGTAGAACTGATTGGAATCCAGGACAGGGACCAGGGCCAGATGGCTGCAAACAGAGCCGCTGACGGAGGTACGTTCTAAGGAGACGAGGAGACAAGGGTGAGTGAATGCACTCATAACACAGGAGACTCAATAGCAGAAAATACTGAGTTCAGGAATGTTCATAGGTCAGGAATGTTCAGAGGTCAGAGGTCAGTAATGCAATAAAGCGGCAGTGTGACTATGACGCAGTTTAGCTTAGCTGGAGTTCAGCTTCAGGAATGACTTGAAAGTTCTTATTAGGTCAGTACTCAGTTCAGTACAGTTCAGGAATAAGCAGAAGAAGTTCACAGGCAGGGGCTTGATGAGAACAGAATCTCAGGAAAGCAGATAAACAGAAACTTATCTGATGAAGCCAGAGCGGGGTGCTCTGGTGACAGACGGCAGGTGAACAGTGGCACAGCTGAGCGTTCCTTCATTGGCATGGCAGCATACAGGAATGAGCGGATGTTACGATGTGGAAGCCAGCAGACATTGCGGCATGGAAGCCAGCACAGGAAGGCGTCTGGAAACACCAAAGGTCAGAGAACTCTATTATGGGAAATAGAGCGGCCAGGTCACCTTGATGAGAAGCTGCGGGAAGCTCAGAATTCATGCTGAGGAAGCCTCTGTGAAATCTCTCGGTAGGTTCTGGTATCAGGCTGGCATCTGGTCTGAAACTGATGTCAGTTTCTGGCACTGATGAGCTGAAAGCCGGGGTTTAAGTACACCAATGTTCATCATAGACAGATGAGTCACAGGTGCAAGGAGCAGATGAATCTCAGGTGTGAGAACGGTACCTCAGCTCTACTTGTGCAAACCTGGAGGGGAAACAGACGAACAACACGCAAAAATGACAGACAGGGCAAGGGACCAAGACAGCCACGACACTCACCAGCCACTTTATTAGATACAACTTGCTAGTACTGGGTTGGACCCCCTTTTGCCTTCAGAACTGTCTTAAATCTTTGTGGCACAGATTCGACAAGGTGTTTCCTCAGAGATGTTGGTCCATATTGACACAAAAACATCATGCAGTTGCCCATTCGACCAGTCTGCCCATTCTCCTGTGATTTCTGATATCTACAAGGCATTTTCTTCCACACATCTGCTGCTCATTGGATATCTTCTGTTTTTTGGACCATTCTCTGTAAACCCTAGAGATAGTTGTCTGCGAAAATCCCAGTAGTTCAGCAGTTTCTGAAATAATCAGACCAGCCCGTCTGGCAACAACAACCACGTTCAAAGTCACTTAAATCCCCTTTTTCACCATTCTGATGTTCCGACTGAACTTCAGCAAGTCATCTTCACCACATTTAGATGCCTAAATACATTGATTTGCCATATGATGGGCTGACTAGCTATTGTGTTAACAAGCAAATGAACAGGTGTACCTAATAAAGTGGCCTGTGAGTGTAGAAAGCTCCATCCCGGCTAACATTAGCAGTTAGTGTTAGTTTCACTGTAGTTTATCCCACAGTCGTATTTGAAGATTACAACTGCTAAGCATACAACATCAACCACAAACTGTTAACTGCGGTTAGTATTAGCATAAGCAGTCGCTCTGCGATTAACACTCACACTTAGTTGTTGATGCTGTATGTTTAATACACTGTAATCTTCATATATTACTATGTGATTCAGCACAGTCAAACAAACAATCAGCTTCATTTTTATGAAGCTCATTTTTTTATGGGTAGTTCAGCTTCTATATCACAGAGCTGCTTGCTCCACTTTATGTCACGGTGTCTGGAAATGATGTAATCTTTGATTAAGTTGTGAAAACATCAAAGTATGTACATTTACAGACGGCGCAGTTTGTACAATTTATCGTACGCTCAACATCAGACCTGGACTGGGGTCACCTGTAGTTCACTGATAAAATGTTAAAAGAATCATTCCTGTTCAGCCACATTTATTTCAGTCCTCAAACATCAGCAGTTGTAGAAAATTTTTCCCACATGGTAATTTCTCTGAAAATACATATTTTTCTTTGAACTGAGATTTAAATAACAGTCCTTGTGACAGGTCAATTTCTACCTTCTTTTTATAAATTGAAACCCAAGAGATCTTTACATCAACTCGCCCTGTTCGCATTTACACATGGAAGCTGTCCAGTCTGACCACAGTCTGATCTGATGGCCTGTGAGCGGCTCCACTTGAGTAAAAGCCTTGTTTGAGGTACAGTGGGTTGTAGTTCAGAGATAAAGCAAGAATTCACTCAGCTACAGTGGCGGCTCCAGAGGTTATTTGTGGGCATATGGGGGCATAGTTTTTTACTGCTGGAATAACACAATTTGAAGTAAATGTGTAGTTATGTTTTTTAAAATTAAATGGGGACTATAAACATTGGTAATTAACACATACATTACACAACAAATGGAAATAACAATAGCAATTGTTTAAAAAAATCTTAACCATCTTTGTGACAGGACACAAATGCAAATTTACAAAATTTTTGAAAACCTGTAGGTACAGCAATAGGAAATCTACACTTCTAACAACAAATGCAGTCGGGGTAGAGGCTGCTGTCAAATGCACTAAAAAAGATGAATTGGATGAACTCAATTCAGTTTTGTACACGATTTCCATCAAACAAAGTACATCTGTGTAATATGTAATTTAATTGGGGCGACAAATATTTATTGGATGTAAATCCTGCACAAAATTGAATTGAGTTCATTCGTTTGTCATCCTTTTGTTGTTCAGTTTCACCAGGTACTGGTTCCTGGACAGAGTTGCTACCAACTACAATTCTATCCAGACTGGGGCTGGCAATCCACCTCAAGCTGGATAGGTTTTTTTCTGAATCTAAATGGCGCAAATTAAATTTAAGTCCAATAGATGTGCTGATCCAAATTTGAGTGGGATTTGCCGAGGTCTGAACGCAAATGTGGCTAGAATCTGGCTAGCTCAGCAATCATGATGTCCAACGTCCTCATTATGGCCATGTGCCAACATCATCCTCACCATTGTGACGGCGTTCAGTACAGCTGGGATGGTGAGGACAGAACAACTTGCTTTCTCCGTGGCAACTTCTTGCCAAGAAAATCCATCGAGTGTATTGTTCCCTTCTGTGTGACATGTGCAGATCACACGCCTGTGCTGTCACATCCAGGTACACACACACACACACACACACACACACACACACACACACACACACACACACACACACACACACACACACACACACACACACACACACACATCCACATTAGTGCAGTAGATAATAAAGTATTTACAGGGGAATACTGCAAATGGCTACAGAAGCACCAAATTTGGCACAAATATTCCTTAGGGCTCCTTCACACATAGTACGAATGTGGCCAAATTGCGCATGAAGCAGGAATCGTATGCAATACATGTAAATTGGAGCTGCCCCCAAGGCCTCGTACACCTGTTGCTACAACTATTTGTGCACACCAGCGGCTGAAAGACAGAGTGTGCGCTGTAAGAGCCATTCAATCCCTCTTGGGGAAGGTGTCGGCCAAATTCCAGGTGACATCTAACACCGCTCGCTTGGCACTTAAAAATGTGGAGCCATTTATGCTGTTAACACGACAACAGTCAGCAGACGATCACTGTCGAGCTGGATGTGAAATGTGTCTAAGTGCCCCACGAGTGTGAAGTTGCCAAGTGCACATGTGGCGTGCCAGAGTGTCGGCTCCCCCCACAACATGTGTGTGTGTGTTTTGCGCGCTCCCCCCACTCCCCCCCCTGCTCCCCCAACACATGGTGTGCATGTTTGCATCATGTGTCATACTTAGTTATCACGTTACAAAGTACCACATATCACGTCATGGAATCCAATGGACGTCGACATTGTTTGACCTTTACTTTGCTGACCAAACATTCAACACAGTCAAAACTATTCAATTTATTAATCATATCAGCTCAACCAATAATTTGCGCCACTTTATCAAAATTGGAGCAACTTTAACTTTTGACCCCTGTACAAAATAAAATTGACCTTTGTCACCGTTCTTGCTGTTTTTACCCCATAATTCAGTAACATTCAGTCACAGATAGTCCACAGATAGTCAAACCTTTGTGATCAGACAAATAATGTGGTATAGTTTTCAATATGATTGGAGCATCTTTTAATTTCGACCCCTGTGTAATTCTTCAATTGACCCCTACCTGGCTACCTACTGAAAATTCAAGTGGCCAATCGTTTTTTTCAGAAGAGTAATGTCTAAGGAGTATTTGTGCTGAATTAGGTGCTTCTCTCACCATTTGCAGTATTGTTTCAGTTATCTTCTGCACTCCATGTCCATATCACACACCCGCGCTGTCATGTCCAGATCCAAATGCACACACTCCCCAACTCTCACTTTCAGACACATCTCTTTCTGCTTGAGCTGGATTGAGTTGGGAAGCATGCGTAGGATGAGCCGAATTTGAAAAACAGTTCCGAACGCTAATCGGTTAGAAAGCAATCTGGACTGAATCCAGTATGAGCTGGATTGCCAACCCCAGTCTGAATGGGGCCTGGGTTAACAGCAAAGGTAGAGCAGTGAGTAGCACCTCTTTGTTTGTGGTCTAACCTGTGAACTAACTGACCTCTGGCCTTGATGTTTGATGTGCACCCAGGTAATGACTTTACCTTGTCTGTGGTTGAAGGTTAAAGTCAAAGGTCGATTTCAAATTGTTCTTTTATATTTTGCATATTTTTGGATACTGTTGAGTAGACTGGCGACCTGTCCAGGGTGTACAGCACGTCCTGCCCAATCCCACTGGGATAGGCTCCAGGCAATGAAAAAAATACTTCTTTCATGTGAGTAGCGTGATCTTGCTGAGTTGATCATAAGTATGTAAGTATGTAGTATAAACACTATGTCATGGGTACTATAGAACCTGGGGGTGCTATATGACCAGATCCGTTGAAGAATAGTGATGGCCGTGATAAATATGAGGCTGAAAATTGGATTCTGAATCTCAGTTGTCAATAAATGTTGGTGAGATTATTGGCAGTGGGGGGGTACAGCTCCATCAAGCTCCACCTTAAAGCCACCTGTGGTTGGTTACCATCTCCTCTTATCAATAAGCTCTTTTACAATTACAAATAAATACTTTTTAAATCTAAACTAAGTCTATTATTTGGTTTGTCACATAGTTGCTGGTACAATAAATGAGAATGACCAAACGCCGTCCATCCTCCTTTGGTTTATTTCTAACCTCACCTCTGAGAGCTTCCTGTGTCATTCAGCTACTAATTTAAAACCTGCCTTCTGTGTTATTCTATCTATTAAAAGAACAATAAAAGGGAACCAACATCAAATCAGGTGAAACCGTAATGGGTGTCGATGTAAAAGAAAAACAAAAAACAGTGCAATCCAGTGTGTCTATCTTCTCACCAAAGTTAAAAGACCAAAACTGGCCCGAGCTGAATGTTCCTCCCTCTCAGCTGGGTGTTGGGGCTTTTTCACAGCGCAGGCTGTCCCCCCGCTCCCTGCTGTTGGACTCCTCCAGGCTGCGTTCTGTTGGCCTGCCGCGTTCTTTCACACCTCGGCTGTGTGTGAGGAGTGCTGTGTCTTCATCCCTCCATCCTGCCATCCTCCAGTCCTCCTCCAGCCATGCCTTCCACCCACCCCCAGTGGAGGTGCAGGAGGCTCGTTACCGTGGCAATTAGTGAAAAACCCAAATTAGCCCTCTTGGCTGTCCACAGGTGACAAAGATGCTTTGCATTTCTGCTAATTAGGAAACAGAACAACATGATTAAACAGGGCCTATCAGGAGGACAATGGACAAGTGTTCCACAAATAGAAAGAAGGTACAGTCCTGAATCTGCAGTATGACATGACGCTACTGTGTATTTGGGGTTGCATTTATGGGGATGATCATGTTGGTCTTACATTAATTTTTGACAGATAGTTCATATTTTCATTGACAACATGCTAAAACATCATCATTATTTGGAATAACTGGTAGAATAATTCCAACACGTGCTTATAACATGAGCTGTACTGTAATTCACTTAGAACAATATTGTATACTTTGTCATAAAGCTATAAATTAAACTTAGCCTCTGTTACGTAACCATAGATTAGAGGGGAATGTGTTGGAAATGATGCCTTTAAAAGCATGCAAAGGCTTTCCAGGATTCTCCTTTTCAGCTTTTTCATGCAGGTTGGTTTAATCAGTACATGTAAACAGTAAAAAGCAGTAAAAAAAAACAAAAAAAAAAAACAAAATCCTTGTGCATGTTCAGTCACATCACCACATTAGTCAATTGTAATGATAACAGCTCACAGTATAAATGCAATTCACCAAAATGTTTTCCAGACAAACTCATCACAGAACACTTAAAGGGGCCATACTGTGAAAAATTTATTGATTTATGTTTTACAGTAAAATACAGTTAGGGTTTCATGTCAATGTCTCACAGTTCTATCACTGTGCATATACGAGGTCTGTTAGAAAAGTATCAGACCTTTTTATTTTTTTCAAAAACCTGATGGATTTGAATCACGTGTGCTTGCATGAGCCAACCTTGAACCTTCGTGCGCATGCGTGAGTTTTTTCACGCCTGTCGATTGCATCATTTGCTTGTAAGCAGCCTTTGTGTGAGGATGGGTGTTGTCTCTTGTCGTTTTTTCTTTGCAAGGAAATGGCGGAACAACTGGAGCAGCACGACTGCATCAAATTTTGCCAGAAACTGGGCGACAGCCAGGTGGAAACCATTCAGATTATTCAGACGGCTTTCAGTGACGATGCTATGGGCATCACACAGATTAAGTAGCGGTACAACCGGTTTAAAGATGGCCGCACAATGGTGGAGAGCGAGCCACGCTCCGGGCGGCCATCAACATGCTGAAATGACCGGATCATTCCAAAGTGAACGCTGTGGTGATGTGGGACCGTCGTGTGAATATCCGAAAAATTGCAGAAGAGGTGGACATCAGCACTTTTTCGACACATTCAACTGTGACAGAAGATTTTGCCATGAAAAGAGTTGCAGCGAAATTCATGCTGATGGCTTTGGCACGAAGCTGATGGCAGAGCAAAAGCGCCACCGTGTTGAAGTCTTCCACAATTTCTCGGATAGTCACACGACTGAAAAGCCACTGAAAGCCGCCTGAATCTTCCGAATGGTGGAAGAGCTGGGCATGTCACAACATGTCCTGTGAGACTTGTTGCAGGAGTGTATAATGCGACCCTTTAAACTTCTTTATTAATGTGATGGTTCGGCGTGGATGGAAGACGAACCCAAGAGCAGGGAGCAGAGAACGGTATGTTAGAAAACTGATTTATTACAAGGAGCTTAAGTACAGAAGATGAAAAATGAGCCAGTGTGTGTGGCTATCTAGCCGTGTAGAGACTGGCCCGCTCAGCAGTGGAACCAGGGGAACCGCAGCCCAGATGTCTTCAGTTCTGATGAGATGGATCCAGAGCCAGGTGGCCGCCTGCAAGTTGTCGACGTGGCTGGGGAGGAGAGACAGATGAGTGAGTGCTGAGCCGGTCACTTCCAGAAGTGATTCTCATAGTCAATCAGTGACAAACTATCACAGCTGGTCCAGATATGCAGGCAGTTAGACAGAATGATTCAGTTCAGTATCTGCTAGTAGTTCTTATCAGGAAAAGTTCACAGTTCAGTTCATATGATTATTCCAGGCAGTGTTCGGTGAGCAGCAGCTCATATGAGCAAAAGGAGAGCAAACACTTAGCTGGTAAATGCAGAGTGTGAGAGCTCCATGCACAGGCTGCAGGTGAATCTGGTCTTGATGCAGGAGCAATTAGGAAGATTTTGGCTCTGAGCAGAGGCTCAGACAGAAGGTGTGTGGAAACACCAGAAAGTAAAAAGTATTCTATTTTGGAAAATAGAGAGGCCAAGCTTCCCATGGAAGATTAGCTGAGATTCTGGCGAGGATGGAATGAAGAGCCGGGGTTCATATACAGGTGCTGATGATATGTGAATCAGGAGTGTCGATCAGCTTGAGGCACGCCACCTGTGCAGAGGAGAGAGAGAAACAGCAGCAGCAGCAGGAACAGAGCAGGCAGCCCACAACAGTACCCCCCCCAATGGGAGCCCACAGGCGACCTACCAGGATGGTCAGGATGATTCCGGTAAAAGTCCCGGATGAGGGAGGGGTCCAGGATCACCTCCCGCTTGACCCAGGAGCATTCTTCGCCCGTAGCCCTCCCAGTCCACCAGATACTGGAAGCCCCGTCCCCGATAACGAACATACAGGATCTTCTGGACGGTCCATGCCGGATGACTGTCCACCATCCGGGCAGGGGGTGGCGGCGGAGCAGGAGGACACAGCAGACTGGAGTGTACTGACTTCAATCGGGAAACATGGAAGACCGGGTGGATCCGCAGTGAGTGGGGCAACCGGAGCCAGACCTGCTGGATTGACCACCCGGTCGATCACAAAGCGTCCAATGTACCTAGGGGCCAGTTTGGGCGAATCCATTTGGAGGGGTATGTCCCGCAAAGAGGAAGGAAGACCGGTGATGAAGTCCATTCCAATGTGTGACCAAGGGCGGCCTGGAATCGGGAGTGGTTGAAGTAGTCCAGAGGGAGGTCGATCGGAAGTCTTGCCCTGAACACAAACTGAACAGGCTTGAATAAACTCCCTAATGTCTGCTTGCACCGAGGGCCACCAAAAGCATTGATGGAGGAGTTCTAGAGTGCGGTGGACCCCGGGGTGACACAACAGTTTAGAGGAGTGACAGAACTGGAGCACTTGGGAACGGACCTCAGGTGGAACAAAAAGCTGACCGGGCGGCCCTCCCCCAGGGTCTGGATGGTGGGTGAGGGCTTCCTGGACGGCTTGCTCGACATCCCAGGTCAGCGCCCTCATAACCATGGATCAGGGCAGGATGGTCTCTGGTGTCTCTGGAGGTGCTTTGGTCGATGAAGCGAACTGGTGAGAAAGAGCGTCCGGCTTGGTGTTCTTACTACCTGGGCAGTAGGAGATAGTGAAGTTGAATCGACTAAAGAACACTGACCACCTGGCTTGCCGGGAGTTGAATCGCTTGGCAGACTGTATGTATTCCAGATTGCGGTGGTCTGTCCAAACGATGAATGAGACTGCGGCCCCCCCAGCCAATGTCTCCACTCGGGTAGTGCTTCTTTAATGGCTAGGAGTTCCCGGTTACCCATGTCATAGTTTATCTCAGCACGAGTCAGACGCTGTGAAAAGTAAGCACACGGATGTACTCAGTTATCCTTATCGGATCTTTGGGATAAAACTGCTCCTAGCCCGGAGTCCGAGGCATCTACCTCAACAATGAGCTGGCGATCCGGGTCTGGTTGAGTGAGAATGGGTGCTGAGACGAACCGTTGTGATCCACAAAGTCCCGCAAAACATCATTGACCACCGCCTGGAATGTGGCTGGCACGTGAGTGAGACCGAAGGGCATGACCAGGTACTCAAAATGTCCCAAAGGTGTGTTAAAGGCAGTCTTCCATTCGTCCCCCTCCCGGACACGCACCAGATGGTAGGCATTACGGAGGTCCAATTTAGTGAATATGGTCGCCCCATGCAAGGAGCTAAATGCCGAATCAAAAAGGGGAAGTGGGTACCAATTACGGACAGTTATGGCATTTAGCCCCCGGAAATCAATGCAGGGGCGAAGGGAACCGTCTTTCTTACCAACAAAGAAGAAGCCTGCCCCTAGGGGAAACAAAGAAGGCCAGATCAGCCCAGCAGCCAAGGAGTCCCGGATGTAGGTCTCCATTGACTCGTGTTCCAGGCAGGAGAGGTTGTACAGCCTACCCGAAGGTAGCGGAGCGCCAGAAAGCAAGTCAAAGACGCAGTCATATGGACGGTGAGGAGGAAGTGAGAGCGCACGATCCTTACTGAAACTGAGGAACTGAGGAACTAAGACACCCCTTGAGACAGGCTTCGCTCCATCGAATGATAACCCCGGACTGCCAATGTATCCAGGATTGTGTTTGAAGACCCAAGGATGGCCTAGAACCAAGGGGGATGAAGAAGGGATAACGTAAAACTGAATAATCTCTCGGTGATTTCCTGACACCACTAAAGTGACTGGAGCGGTACGGTGAGTAATGGTTGGTAGGGGTGTGCCATCTAAAGCATGCACCGACAGTGGGGAAGGAAGAGCCTCAAGTGACATCCTAGCCTTGGATGCAAAACCGGCATCGATGAAATCACCCTCAGCTCCCGTGTCAATAAGAGCCGGGACCGAAAGTGTTTCACTTCCAAAACAAAGAATATTTTCTTCTCTACAAGAGTCAAGACAGATGTCAGATTACCAGAGCAAGAATTTTAGCTGAGGAAGCTTCTGCGATTTGAAGCGAAACGTCCTCGCGTCAAACAACCCAATCCAGTCGAAGATTCAAGCTTCTCTACTGAGGCTCAGCACTGTTGTTTAGTTCAGGAATGTTCAAAGGTCAGTAATGCAATAAAGCAGCAGCGCGACTATGATGCAGTTCAGTTTAGCTGGAGTTCCGCTTCAGGAATGACTTGAAAGTTCTTATTAGGTCAGCACTCAGTTCAATACAGTTCAAGAATAAGTAGAAGAAGTTCACAGGCAGGAGTTTGATAAGAATTTGATCTCGGGAATGCAGAAGATCAGGAACATAGCTGACAGAGGTAGAGCGGGGTGCTCTGGAGGCAGATGGCAGGTGAACCACAGCTAAGTGCTCCTAAACTGGTGTGGCAGCATATAGGAATGAGCTGACATTGCAGCGTGGAAGCCAGCAGACGTTGTGGCATGGAAGCCAGCACAGGAAGGCATCTGGACACACCAAATGTCAGAGAACTCTATTACAGGAAATAAAGCGGCCAGGTTACCTTGAAGAGAAGCTGCGGGAAACAGAATTCACGCTGAGGAAGCCTCTGTGAAATCTCTCGGCAGGTTCTGGTATCAGGCTGGTCTCAAGCTGATCTCAGATTCTGGCACTGATGAACTGAAAGTCTGGGTTTAAGTACACCGCTGATCATCATAGACCGATGAGTCACAGGTTGATTACCTGGTCAACAACAAAAGGACCAATTTAACGGGGAGTCAGTTTTGGAGATTCGATCTGTAATAGGATGTCCCGGGAGGACAACCAAACCTCCTGCCTAGGCTGGTCTGTGCTGGTCTGCATGGCTACGAGTCTGGGCCTGGGTCTTCAACAGGGTGGAACAGACTGTTTTCCATACCTGATGGCACTTCTGAAGATGGAGCTGAACAGACGGAACTGAGATTTCTTCTTCCTGGGATGGTTGAGGTTTTTGAATTTATTGCTCCTCCATCTGCTAGTAAGCCACTTGTTCCTGTCTCTCGCCGCCGTTTGGTCACCTCCTCGACAGCGGGGGACTTTGCTGCTGCCTTCATGGACTCTCAGTTTTATGCCATGAATGGACTGGTTTCTCCATTACTCCCAGATAACATCCTCTCTTCTTTCCACTCTACATGCACAGTAATTTTGGACTCTGTTGCACCGATGCGCTGCAAATCCAGGAAATCAAAATCCGACCCCTGGTTAAATGCCACGACCCGTGCCCTCAGTCAACGCTGCAGACGGGCGGAGAGAAAATGGAAAAAGGACAAACTACAGGTGTCTCTGGGTTTTCTGAGGGACAGTCTAACTGACTATCAGAAGGCTGTGAAGGAGGCAAAAGCACAATATCTGTCTCATATTATTTCGAGCAGTTGTCATCGTCCCAGTGTGTTATTTCAGACTATAAACTCAGTTGTAAATCCACACACCTCTGTTTTGATGGACGCTACAACCACAACCTGTGAGGAGTTTCTTCAGTTTTTTATTGATAAGGTTTCATCAGTCAGACACAACGCTGATCAGAGCTGTAATGTTGAGTTGTCTGCTCCTCGTGCACATTCTGCTGTGCTCGAACAGTTTGAGCCCATTTCTTTTGCATCTCTCGCTGATGTTGTAAAACACATAAAATCTACAAGTTGTCCTTTAGATGTTGTTCCAGCTAAGGTGCTGAAGGAGGTTTTTAATACTGTTGGGGCGGGTCTCCTAACTTTTATCAATGCTTGTCTTAGATCAGGGTCTGTTCCAGCTGCTTTTAAACATGCTGTGGTTCGACCTCTTCTTAAAAAACCTCACCTGGACTCATCAGTTTTATCCAATTTTAGACCTGTGTCTCATCTGCCATTTCTATCTAAGGTTTTAGAAAAGGTTGTCTTTTTACAGTTACAATCATTTTTACAAGACAATCTCATCCTTGAAAAATTCCAGTCTGGGTTTAGATCGTGACACAGCACTGAGTCAGCACTTTTAAAAGTTCATAATGATATTACTCTGTGGATGCAGAGAATCCTGCTGTGCTAGTTCTGTTGGACCTCACAGCAGCCTTTGATACTATGGATCACACAGTACTTGTTTCCCGGTTGGAACATTTTATTGGCATTCATGGTACTGCACTTAAGTGGTTTAGATCATATTTGGCTGAAAGGAGCTTTTCTGTCATGATTGGGGACCTTTCCTCATCAACTGCTCCTCTGTGCTGTGGAGTGCCGCAGGGATCTGTCCTTGGGCCGATTCTATTTTCTTTGTACATTCTGCCATTGGGGTCAATTATAACCCAGTACAACCTGTCCTTTCATTGTTATGCAGATGATCTGAAAATCTATCTGCCTGTGAGAACTAATGAGAGTGATGCTTTGTCATCATTATTTAATTGTATTCATGATGTAAAGCAGTGGCTGTCCCAAAACTTCCTTTACCTGAATGATGGTAAAACTGAGATCATGGTGTTTGAGTGCTCTGGCATACCAAATGTGGTAACACCAAATTTTGGTGCTTTGGCTAACCATGTAAAACCAGCTGTCAAGAATTTGGGAGTGATATTTGACAGCTGTTTGAGGTTCGATCAACAGATAAATTCTGTTGTCAAAGCTAGTTTTTTCCAACTTTGCCTTTTGGCTAAAATAAAGCACTTTCTCAGTAGACGTGATCTTGAGACGGCCATTCATGCTTTCATCAGCTCCAGACTTGATTATTGTAATGCACTTTATTCGGGTATTAATCAGTTGTCTCTTGCACGTCTCCAGTTGGTGCAGAATGCTGCTGCTCGTCTTTTGACAAACACTTTTAGACGTGAGCATATTACGCCCGTCCTGTACTCACTCCACTGGCTTCCAGTTCGTTTTAGAATTGATTTTAAAATTTTAATGTTTGTTTTTAAAGCTATTTATGGCCTTGCACCTCCCTACTTGTCTGAAATTTTAACTTTGCGCACCTACAGTAGGACATTAAGGGCGCCTGGCCAGCTTTACTTAGATGTTCCAAGGTCAAGATATAAATGCTGGGGTGATCATGCTTTCGCGGTAGCTGGCCCGAGACTGTGGAATGAGCTACCTCTTGAGTTACGTACTATTCCTGACCTAGCACTTTTTAAATCTAAGTTAAAGCCTTATTTATTTAAACTGGCTTTTAACACTTAGTGGGGAGGTGACATGTTCTGTTATTTTTATGTTCTTTTTTATGTGTTGTTTTAAAATTTTATTTTATATGTGTTTTATTTTTGTAAATTTGTGTTTTTAATGTTAAGCACTTTGGACACCAGTCGGTGCTGTAAAGCACTTTATAAATAAATGTTGATTGATTGATTGATTGGTAGCCTAGGCAGACTTTGAATGGAGTGAGTTCGGTTGCAGATGAGACTTGACTGTTGTGAGCCTATTCCAGCCAGGGTAAATGGAGGCTCAGGTGTGACAAGAAGACACATCTCAGTACAGATTCCAGGTCCTGGTCGGTCCGTTCCGCTTGTCCATTGGTCTGGGGATGGAACCCGGAAGACAGGCTGACCAAGGCCCCACTGGCAGCACAGAAACTTCTCCAGACTTGTGAGGTAAACTGGGGAATTCAGTTGGAGATGATTTCCTGGGGTATGCCATGCAGCCGGACAATATGGTGGACGAGGAGCTCCGCAGTCTCCTGAGCAGAGGGGAGCTGTAGAGCCACAAAGTGGACTGCCTTGGTGAATCAGTCCAGGGCCGTGAGGACAGTGGTGTTCCCTTGGGATTGAGGGAGGCTGGAAATTAAATCCAACCAAATATGGAACAACGGGCATCACGGAGTAGGAAGGGGCTGGAGGAGTCTGGCAGGAGGATGATGTGGAGTCTTGCCTCTGGCACATGTGGAACAGGCTTGAACAAATTCGCAGACATCAGCTTGGATAGAGGGTCACCAGAAGTGCCGGTGGATGAGGTTCAAGGTTCGGTGGACTCCAGGGTGGCAGGCTAGCGTGGAAGCATGACAGAACTGAATGACAGTAGACCGGGCTTCTGGTGGCCCGAAGAGTCGTCCTGGTGGTCCCCCCACCGGGATCTGGGTGGCGAGCCAGGGCCTCCAGGACTGTTTTCATGCCCCAAGTAAGAGCCCCCACAACCGTGGAAAGGGGAAGGATGAGATCCGAGGTCCCTGTGGTGTTAGGTGAGACAAACTGTCTCGAAAGGGTGTCAGGTTTCCCATTTCTCTTCCCTGGGTGGTAAGTGATAGTGAATCTGAACCTCCCAAAGAACAGTGACCACATGGCTTGCTCGGAGTTGAGACATTTTGCAGACTGAATGTACTCTAGGTTTCTGAGATTTGTCCACACATTAAATGGCACTGCAGCTCCAGCCAATGTCTCCACTCTGACAGGGCTTCTTTGACTGCCAACAGCTGTTGACATTGCTGACATTGTAGTTTCTCTCAGAGGGAGTTAGATACTGGGAGCAGAAGGCACATGGGTGCAGGCGGTTGTCCCCCTCTGCCTTTTGAGATAATACAGCCCCCATCCCAAGATCTGATGCATCCACTTCGACTATGAATTGGTGGTCTAGGTCTGGCTGAATAAGGAAAGGAGCAGAAGAGAAACACTGCTTAAGGAGGCAAAAAGTAGTATCAGCTTGAGGAGACCATTGGAAGGGATCTTTTGAGGAAGTGAGTGCAGTGAGAGGAGTGGCGACCTGACTGTACTTGCAGATGAAACGACGGTTGAAATTAGCGAAGCTTAGGAACTGTTGGAGCTGCTTTCTGGTAGATGGAATGGATCAGTCAGTGACAGCCTTGACCTTGGCTGGATCTAGTTCAATACGGTTCGGAGAAATAATGAACCCGAGGAAGGACACGGTATCATGGTAAAACTCACATTTCTCAGCTTTTACAAAAAGACGGTTCTCAAGGAGTCACTGGAGGACTAACCGAACATGCTGAATCTGAGTGGCAGGATCAGGAGAGAAAAGCAGAATATCGTCGAGGTAGACGAACATGAACCGATACAAAAAATCATGGAGGACATCGTTCACCAATGGCTGGAAAGTAGCAGGGGCATTGGTGAGACCGACGGGCATGATTAGGTACTCGAAGTGGCCTAACAGAGTATTGAAGGCCATTTTCCACTCGTCCCCCTCCCGGGCGCAGACCAGGTGATAGGCATTCCGTAAGCAGTGCTCCTAAATTGGCATGGCAGCATACAGGAATGAGCGGACATTGTGGCATGGAAGCCAGCAGACGTTGCAGCATGGACGCCAGCACAGGAAGGCATCTGGAAACACCAAAGGTCAGAGAACTCTATTACGGAAAATAGCAGCCAGGTTACCTTGAAGAGAAGCTGCGGGAAGCTCAGAATTCACACGGAGGAAGTCTCAGTGAAATCTCTCAGTAGGTTCTGGTATCAGGCTGGTATCTGGTCTCAAGCTGATCTCAGATTCTGGCACTGATGAAATGAAAGCCGGGGTTTAAGTACAACGCTGATCATCATAGACAGATGAGTCACAGGTGAGGAGCAGATGAATCTCAAATGTGAGAACGGTGCCTCAGCTCTACTTGCGTGCCACCTGGAGGGGAAACAGACACACAGCACACAAAAAAGGACAGACAAGAGCAAGGGACCAAAGCAGCCACGACAGGTCTACTCCAAATAGAAAGTTGGCCATTTTAAATTTTCATGTCATTTTGGCGTGATTTCCACATGTTGTATTTGAATGAACTCCTCCTAGGGATTTTGTCCAATGCACTTCAAATTTCTTTCAGATCATCCACAGACTATACTGATCAAAAGTTAATAAAAACTTTATTCTACGTTGAAGGGTGTGGCTGCTATGGCGCCGCTATTTTGACCCTTCGCTCTGGAACATCAAGTTATGATAACTCCTTCATGCTTTGTCTGATTAACTTGAAACATCACATGTGTGATGAGGGTTGGCCCCTGAACAGAATTTGCGCTGGACCGGTGAGGCGTTGGCACGGGGACATGAGAGCCTGTCCATGACTGCTTGCAGTCCTAGTATTTGTTTGTTTTTACTAGTTTGGGAGGTCATGTGACTTATATTTTGAAGTGAATTATATATGGAAAAAAAATTGCAATGTCATCTATGGTCACAAGATGGCACTATAAAAATGTGTAACAAGCTGCTCTACATACTGAATGGCTGTGTCCCAGTTGGGCACCATAGTCTCGTTTGAGGGTGGGCGCTAATGGGTTAAAATATGACCCATATGATGCAATAATCCTACATCTGTGGACAGCCCTTGTCTGTCCCCATCAGAAACATGGCACGTTCTCTGAGTTTTTGGGCAAATTACACCGCAAACAAACTGAAAATGCAATGAAAAAAATGAAGATGTGGCGGAAAGTGGACATGTGTTGCAGTTTGTTTATGACCCGGAGCTCAAACATTTCCAGGCGGTTGTGCAGGCGAGAGAACACAGCTACTCTGTCAAGGTGTGCAGGCTTAAACTTACCAACACAACCTCTCCCATTTGCCTTGTCTTCCCTTCTCCACTGGGTAACCGAAGGAAACTGCACTTTTCGCGACTGCTTCGGTGATTGTAACCGAAAACTAAACAGTACACCATTTTTCTGTTAGAAGTGATCCTGTGTTTGTGCAGTCTGTCCTCAGAGGTGGTCAAATCTCGAGATATCACGCAGTGGTTCAAACGAGACTGTGCTGCCCCACTCTGGGTCTGCACCCGTTGAATAGCTGTGTCTCATGATACTCTTCAGACATTAGACACAGCTGAGGCCAAAACAAACCATTCTGAAATGAGACAATCTAGACTACAGAACATTTTACTATTGTGTCTTTGCTTTTCTTGTCCCCATGTTTTGTCTTTGTTTTGGTGGGGGGGACTCATGGAATTGTTTGGAACAAAAAAGACCTGTAATATCCTTTGTTTTCATGGGAAAGAAGGCTGCACATGTCAGCTGCATTCCAAGGAGTTTTCAAAATGGTATAGTCATGTCACTTATCATGGAAGTGGCTCTCAAATACAGCCTTAGATGCATGTAGCTGCTGAAATGGGACACAGCAAATGGAGTTACTGTGATTCACACTCTGAAAAAGAAGAAGCTCTGAATGACAAAAAATGTTCTTTGTCTTAGAAAATGAGTACATTTCAGAAATCATGCTCTCAAACTGAAAGGTCACACTCTGGAATAAAAAGAGGAAATAACATTTTTACAACTCAGAGCAACACTTGTTTTGACTGTGTGAGACAACAAGAACAGCAATGCCAACTCATTTAAGGTAAGGTAAGTCTATTATTATCTTTAACAATTATTTTTTTGCATTTTTAAAAAGTAACGTGCTGAATTTTCCAGTGTTTAATTACACATTTACCTCAGCTATCATCATCTTTTCAGTGGCCAAAAGACGTCATTATTTGCATTTTGTGCATTGTTCGTTTCTGCTTGCTAACACGATGTTTGCACACACACACACACACACACACACACACACACACACACACACACACACACACACACACACACACACACACACACACACACACACACACACACACACACACACACACACACACACCTTCAACTGCTTATCCTAGATCGGGTCGTGGGAGGCTGGAGCCTATCCCAGCACTCATAGGGCGTGAGGCAGGGTACACCCTAGACAAGATGCCAGTCCAGACAGATAAACTGTAGCAGCTACAGATTTTTCAAGGTATTCAAAATGTTCAGAATGACCAATACATGTTTGGGAGGGTCACAGAAAAGAGTAAAATTTCTATTTTGATATTTTAAGAGAAACTTACTAAAATAAGTGGGACAACTTATTGCTGTACATCAAAAGAAAACGAACATTTGCCAAATATAATGAAATTTTATTTTTAGTCATACTGTTATCAATGGAATTTTGATTTAAAATGAAACAAAATAAAACTTGTTTCTTTAGCAGACAGCAGTATCTAGATCTTAAATGTTTTAAAGATTATCAGGGAAATTTAAGCCCAAAAAGTTTAAGTTTCTAAATATGTGGCAATTCCGGACTGTCTGTAGGTCAATTGACCTAATGTTTTCTAGCGGTTTTCTCTTAAAATATCAAAATTTCAAATTTTACACTCTTCTATGAACTTTCTAAACATTTACTGGTCATTCTGAACATTTTGAGTACCTTGGAAAATCTGTAGCTGCTGCAGTTTAGAAAATACAGCTATATTTGAAGTAACACTTGGGACAAAAAAGGATGTGGTCATTTTTGGGCTGTTCGTCCTGGATAGACATTTTAGCACATATCCCAAGTTGCTCACTGGGGTCATATTAGTCTCAAACAGTCAAGTTATCCTCTCAAAATGATGTGCATACATGTCTAATCTAGGTCCTAGACTAATGGTACTGGTGTCCCACATGGCAAAGGGTGTAAAAACCTTCATTCATAACTGCCATATGTTGGTCATGTGCGCTGTTTTTTTTTTTTTTTTGTGGACTTTCTTTCACTTCTGGGTTATGAAGACAATCCTGTATAAAGAAAGGAAACCCGAGCCCTCATTCCACAAACTACTTTATGGACAGCATATCTATAACACTTCTCCATCTGATTTAGCTGCTCAAAGCACTTTATAATGACGATTCACATTCACCCACACACTGATATCAGCTCAAGTGCACACTGGGAGCAACGTTGGGATTAAGGTCCTTTCAGGAATTAAGATGATGATCCTCTGGTCAAAAGCCCACTGTTCTAACCTCTAGACCAGTGGTGTCCAAACTATTCCAGAAAGGGCCGAGAGAGTGCAGGTTTTCTTTGCAGCCACTGACTCCAGCAGGTGATTTCACTGATGAACTCATCCCACCTGTTCAAAGGGATGTTAATCAGTGAAATCACCTGCTGAAGTCAGTGGCTGCAAAAAAAACCTGCACCCTTTTGGCCCTTTCTGGAATAATTTGGACACCACTGCTCTAGACCATCATCATCTCAACTCCTTTAAAATTGATCTTTTTCTCTGAATGAGTTGTCAAAAATAAGATTTTTTTTTTTCTCCCAATGACCAGAAGGTCCACAAAACTGGTGAATAAGCTGTGTTGATTTCCAGCAATGAGCTGTTTTGACTTGTTTTTGCTCCCAGTTGAGTTTGGTCACCATGGGGAGGTCACATGCTGTTCTCTGACCCCGGCTATGCCAGGTGTCTGCAGTAATGCTGGCAGCGGGACTGTCTGCAGATAGTCACTGACATGACCTCATGCAGGGTTGAACCTAAAGGTCATTCCTCATTGCTGCTGACTCCACTTGCTCCCAGCTACAACACACACACACACACACACACACACACACACACACACACACACACACACACACACACACACACACACACACACACACACACACACACACACACACACACACACACACAGAAGAGCCAATAAATAACACCACAGTAAGTGTTGTGTGTTTGTGACCTCTTCTCTAACGGTGAAGATACGGTGTATCCATGAGATCAATTACAAGTATTATGTTTCAGGTTCTAATAAATGGTGTTGGCCACCTTCTTTAAAAACTGCTCATGTTGTCGCTCTCCATTATTTATTAATAGTTTGCCCAACCGTGGAACAACAGTTCTAAGTTCTAAATGAGTTTTAGTGCAGTGCAGCGCAGACTGGAGAGAAATGAGCAAACTTGCTTTTGTGCCTTAGGGGCGAACTTATCATCCTCCTCCTTTTCTCCGACTTTGCATCTTGAGCTCCTCTTGGGCCCCGTCCTGCGTAGGCTGTTTGGGCTAATGTAAGGCTTGTCCAGTCAAATGTTGCCCCGGGGTAAACAGAAACATCTGTCCCCTGCCCGGCCGTGACTGTCGCTGAGTGATAAATCCTGTGTTGGCTTGTGCCAGGGCTGTCCAGCTTACCACCTGTCCCCCTCCTACACCGTATCTCTCCCCTCCAACGGCACCCCTGCACATACACACACCTCACCCTGTTTGCACTCGTCCACCTTCATCCTGACAACGTGACAGAAGCAGGTGGTTCACTCACTTTTTGCCCCCTGGCCTTCGATGTTCTTGTCGTCGGCTGGCACATTTATGCAGGGAGCGGGAAGAGTTGTCGCCTCCAGCAAATACCAGTGGAAAGAGCCCTGAACCAGCTCATTCCGCTGTGGTCGGAGACAACACGGACGCCTTTCGCAATAATTGCCTTTAATCAGGCACAAACTCCAAGAAAGAGATAAAGCTTCCCAAAAACTTCAAAAATACCAGTGACAAACCCATCATAAGCACTGGGTGATTCTCAGGATGAAACGACAACCATTTGGATCATTTTTGGTATTTTACACTTAGGCCCCAGAGTCCTTATTGTTAATTCAGCTGATGGAGGAAAGCGTGCACACATGCAGCAGACTTTCACACTTTCTCTCTTTCTCTCTGTGTTCTGCTACTTTTACTAGTATGACAGAGGCAGGTAGCCAACTTCCCGCCCTTTGACCTTCAACAGTTTCCCTGAAGTAAAGAGACAACACGCACACACACACACATACAGAGGAGGAGCCTAGGTTGCCAAGGGTGAACTGGGGCAGAGGTCTTTCAAAAGGCTCTGTAGGGAAACGAAGGTCCTTTGACTCAGGGAGTTATTTTAGCTCGCAGTGCCAATCCTTACAAGCTGAGCGATCACCCCCACAGTGCTGCCGCATAAATATTACATTGAATCAGGTCGAATGTAAACTGAAAGGAATCAGCCGCTAATGAGGGATGGTTTACAAAACTATCAGAGCTTTTTGTCACTGCAGTTTGTTTACATACACCAACTCGAAGTGAAAAAAAAAAAAAAAAGCCTCACTATATGTCACACAGCAATGTTACAAAGCAATATAACACCTGACTCTGAAATGCTTGTTTATTCTAGGAGCAGGCCAGGGTGAGCAAAAATAATTACCAAAGTGGCCTGAATAGCTATTCATTTAGCCATATTTATGCCCCTGGCTATTTGATTATCTCTTTTCATTACATCCATCCATGTACCTGATTTATCTGACTGAGTTGTCTCAAGCCCACATTTGGCAACAAGCAAAATATATCCTGGACAATTTGTCTAACACATACAGACAAACTGTGGCAGATCAGGTAAGATATGGGGGCATGCGATGGTGCCATGTGTCACCACACTGACCACACCATAGAACCGCATTGGGTCCTGAACCAATCAGACAGTCAACTGGTACATCCCCACCTCTTGAAAATAACCATGTTGTTGCAGCCTGGTGATATGTGGGCATTCCTTTGCCCTTTTCCAGTAGCTGGGGTCCTCAAGACTCAAGTACCTACATGCTGTATTATAGCCAGAGACGTGCACCACATGACCAACATGTCATAGCTGACCTTCCTTTACAATGCATGTAGTAAAACACATCTGTCTCTCCCTATGTGACTGTTTGTGTGACCATTTTTATTTAATTCCCTGAAAGTAGACAGAGCCAAACAGAGGGAACACATTATTGTCCCCACGTACCCTGATGTGCCCCATTTCTTACATCAACATACTTTAAAACCGGCTTTGTGACCCTTTGAGGAAATTGCATTTCTTGCCATTACATTATTATCAGTATTCATCTTATATTCTGTAAAACCACTAATTCTTAAGGCCACTCTCTTGTCTGGTCTCACTTTCCAGGCTAATCTGACTTGGTTGAACCTTCCAGGGGCTTCAGCCCGGGGTAGACTGGAGATCAGCTGGACACCATGTCAGGGCACAGCAGGGGTAGAAGAGAAAAGCAGAAATCTCACTTGGTGTCAAATACAGTAGGACAAAATGCATGGAACCAAATGGAGTGGGCAAAGCAGATTGAAGATATGGGAGTAGGAGACAGAAGAGGTGATCTGGTCATCATCGCAGCCATAAGGTAGGTGTCAGTAGCTTGATTGTACTCTGGTTGGCAGCCAAAAAGGTGCAGAGAGCAGGTCCCCCAGGCAATAGCTTGGACAGAAAGAAACAGAACAGGGTTGACAGTGAGAAAGTGTTACTATTTTAACATTGAATTAATATTTAATATCTTTGTTGGCAGGACAGTCCTATACTCCGTTAACACTACACAAAATTAGAGTTTGATGAGACTGAATCTTTCTCCATGGGTTAGGGTTAGGCTTAATTGTGACAGTTAAGGTGAGATGCTAGTGTTGGCGGTCCCAGTTGTTTAATGTGGGGAGCGAACTCAGAACACAAGACTCAAAGACTGACAGGAAACGGACTTCAATTTTAGATTTCATATTAAAAGATGCCTTCACTACAACAGCTTGCAAGCTGCCCTCACCCAGCGCTCTCCCTACTTCCACCTGCACTCGAACCCCACCCAGATGGGCGGGCCGTTGTCCTGAGCGTGGATCAGTAAAGTTATGCGATTGGTTGAAAAATGTTGCATTTGACATATATATATGCATTGACTGCTCGTGTTGTATATCTGAACCGGTATGTGTAAAAGTAAAACTGTGTTTTGTCCGTGTAGCGTTGGTAAGGTTAGACCTTAATTGTGTGAAATACCTTGAGGCAACTTTGTTGTGATTTGGTGCTACATAAATGAAAATAAATTGAAATTAAAAGTAAGCAAAAGAACAGTATGGATCATGGCACTCCAGAGGAGATATGAAGTTATCAATTCAGAGAACATGGCCATGAGACATACTGTCCAACACTAGCCAATAATTCAAGACAACTAATTATACACTCCAATAGGCCAATTATGTGTTTGGGCAGTATCTATAGTGGTATCTGTCAAGACTCTATAGCTTACTTAAATTTTCTTCTCAGTAGCTATGACCTATGTTGACCTATTGGGGGGGGGGGGTGCACTCTATGCCTGCACCCCTGTAACATTTCAGGGTCCCCCCGAAGGAGGTGTGTGGCTGCTGAAGTTGGTGGGTGAGCTGCAATAGTACTGTGGATCTCAGTGCACTGAAAGGTGTATTTGAAGAATGTGGAATACAAAGTAATCCTGCCTTTGGTACAGCAAGATATATAAGGATTAATATAATATAAATTAAGGATATAAAGGATTAGAGGGGGCTTGACCATTCAGAATTTTACATGTTAACAATAGAACCTTAAACATTTTACCGGAGAAGAATAGGTAACCAATGAAATGGGGGTAACTGGGGTAATATTGTCAAAGCCTACACAGGCCCTGAAGCCCGTTGGGTTGGTGCTTAACCCTGCATATCATTGCATGAAAGTCTACAGCTATTCCTGTGTGGAACACCAGTCCACCACAGGTTACTTCCCCTAGCCAAGGCTGGTAAACACTTAAAGCTCATGTTAATGGACCAAAGAGTGTGTGCCAATTACACTGACATCACACAACTCAGCCTTCCTGGTAAAGTATAGGAGGGTTTGAACCTCAGATTGAAGACAAACAATGCAAATTCTGTCCTGGCTGTAGAACAACAGACCAGCTCTTCACTCTCACAAGGATCCTGGAGGGTGCCTGGGATTATGCCCATCCAGTCTACATCTGTTTTGTGGACTTGGAGAAGGTGTATGATCGGGTACCCCAGGAGATACTGTGGAAGATGTCTGTACTCACAAAGCGAGAGCTGTGGTCAGGTACTCAGCAGCAGTGTTGGGGAAAGTAACTTTGGAAAGTTACTTCATTAGTTAATTTATACAGTTATATTTTACAGTTACTTCATACAGTTAGTTCATTAGCAGCTGCGGACACCTTGTCAGCAGCTGCTGAATGTAATTAATAAAGTTACTCATAATCTAATTTGGTTATTTTTAAGATTTAGTACTCAGAAAAGTAACTATTAGTTACTTTGCTGATTGCTCAATCTTACGAGTAACCAAGTTACATTACTCGTTACCTTATTGGTTACATTACTTAGTTGCAAGTTTTCGGCAGATTCTAATAAAGTAATTGCATAATGCTGCTAATGAAGTAACTGCATAAAGCAACTGTATAAAGCAACTATAAAAGTAACTTGTCAAAGTTACTTTTCACAACACTGCTCGGCAGTAAGTCAGACTTGTTTCCGGTGGGGGTTGGCCTCTGCGAGGGCTGCGCCTTGTCACCAATCTTGTTTGTGATATTCATGGACAGGATATTGAGGTGCAGTCAGGGGGAGGAGAGTGTTCAGTTTGTTGGGCTCAGGGTCTCATCACTGCTTTTTGCAGATGATGAGGTCCTGTTGGTTTCATCAGCCTGTGACCTCCAGCACTCACTGGGTCGGTTCACAGCCGAGTGTGAAGCAGTTGGGATGAGGATCAGCACCTCTAAATCTGAAGCCATGGTCCTCATCAGAAAATCAATGGATTGCCTAATGCGGGTAGTGAATGCATTCCTGCCCCAAGTGAAAGAGTTCAAGTACCTCGGGGTCTTGTTCACAAGTGAGTAGACAATGGAGCATGGGATTGGCCAGAGAATCGGCGCAGGAGGGGCAGTACAGCATTCACTCTGCTGCACTATTGTGATGAAAAGGGAGCTGAGCCAAAAGGTGAAGCTCTTGATCTACCGGTCAATCTTCAGTCCTACTCTTACCTATGGTCATGAGGGTTGGGTCATAACCGAAACAAGTAAATCGCGGGTACAAGCGGACGATATGGGGTTCCTCAGGAGGGTGGCTGGTGTCTCCCTTAGAGATAGGGTGAGAAGCTTGGTCACCCTCTTTACACATGACTGCTCATCCTTCCATCCCTCTAACTTGGTCCTCAGGTTTGCAGATGAAACCACAGTGGTGGGCCTCATACTGAACAATGATGAGGCTCACTACCGAGAGGGGACCCAGCATCTGACAGGATGGTGTGCAGCCAATAACTTGGTTCTGAACATCAGTAAGACCAAGGAAGTCATTGTGGACTACAGGAAATCCAGAAAGACAGAACATGCTCCTCTCTTTATCCATGAGGAGGCAGTAGAGCAGGTGGACAGCATTAGATTCCTGGGCATCCACATCACATCTGACCTGACCTGATCTCTGCACACATCCTGCCTGGTGACAAAAGCCCAGCAAAGACTTTTTTCCTCAGGAAACTGAAACGGGCTGGACTTTCCTCTCGGCTGCTCACAAACTTTTATAGGGCTATAATAGAGCGCATCTTCTCCCAGAGTGCCACAGTGTGGCATGGGAGCTGCACGGCACAGGACAGGAAGAACTTGGCCCGGGTGGTGAGGACATCTCAGGGGATTGTGGGAGGTCCTCTCCCAGATTTGGATTCAATATATGCTGTTCAGATCCAGAGTAGGGCTAGGCGTATTGCAACAAATCCCACCCATCCAAGCAATAGACTGTTTGCACCGCTTCCATCAGGGAAACGGTACAGGAACATAAGAACACGGACCACAAGACTGAGAGACTGCTTTTTCCCCAGAACTTCCCCCTGTGCACAGTCACACACATTTCCACACATCATTCTCCTACAGTCACCTAAGCACCCTACTTTCTGGGTATATACACACACATTCCCACATATCATCTTCCTGTAGTCACCAAGCGTCCCTATACCCCTATATACACCACACACACATCACTTTCTGTAGTCAGTTAAGCTCCTTGCCCCTCTACACACACGTCATTTTCCTACAGTCACTCACACCACCACCCAGGCACGATGCTGCACTTTACACTTTTTACCAATGCCCAATGCTTAATTTGTGTATTGCATTTGCATTTATATATTATACATACATCCTCTGTACATATTTGTTTGCCTGTGTTTTCCTTTTTTGACGATTGCCGAGAGCTTCCGAAAGGAATTTTTTTATGTGTAAGCATAATGACGAGATCCATCGATCGATCGATCTATCTATCTATCTATCTATCTATCTATCTATCTATCTATCTATCTATCTATCTATCTATCTATCTATCTATCTATCTATCTATCTATCTATCTATCTATCTATCTATCTATCTATCTATCTATCTATCTATCTATCTATCTATCTATCTATCTATCTATCTATCTATCTATCTATCTATCTATCGTGAGCAGCTTGGAGTAGAGCCGCTGCTCCTTCGAGTTGAAAGGAGCCAGCTGAGGTGGTTTGGGCATCTAGTAAGGATGCCCCCTGGGTGCCTTCCTAGGGAGGTGTTCCAGGCCCGTCCAGCTGGGAGGAGATCCTGGGAAAGACCCAGGACAAGGTGGAGAGACAGGCCTGGGAACACCTCGGTATCCCCCAGTCAAAGGTGGTTAATGTGGCCCAGAAAAGGGAAGTTCGTGGTCCCGTGCTGGAGCTGCTGCCCCCACGATCCAATCCCAGAATAGCAGTTGAAGATGTACGTATATTTGTATGTTAGTGGTTAATGTTAGTTTAAATGTTTTTTGGTTTAGCATAATCACAGTTAGCTTTTCAGTTAGTGGATTAGCTAACTTTTAGGTTAGTTCTGCCCACTACTGGTACCTGAGTGCATAAAGAATTACAGTCACAATTTAAGAAATCAAATGAGAAGTCTCAAATGAGAATAAAATAAATTAAAATGGCTTAAGGTTGATATTAATTTGTTCAGAAAATGAATGACCTGTTTCTAATCCAACTATGAATCACCGCTCACTAATATTAGCCACTTTTATCTGTGCCATAATTAAAAAAATGTTATGTAAATGGTGCTTTGGGGTCAATACACAAGTATTTGTTGTACAGATTTTAATTTATGAAGCAAAGCCCAGTGTGCAGTTTAAAATCATTTAAATACAAAGACAATTTAAATATTCAAACACTCTGAGTGACATGTCTGCGTATGACTTACTTTTATTATTATTATGCGTCTGTGTGTGCATGCAGAAACCCCGCTGATTAATGTCAACTTATATTGTAATGGAGCGTGCTGAACATACTCTGATATCTCTAATGTGTTACCAGTCTCAGCTTGACTTTATTGCAGTGGGATATTGCTGCTATCAAAATTTGGATTAACGCGCATATTACCGCGATTGCACCGAGGCTGAGGATGTGTGTATGTGTGTGTGTGTGTGCACGAATGATAGCAAAGAAGTGAGGACGTCTGTCAGGGGTGAGCTGCTCTGCTCGATTAATTTCACATTTAATGCCTCCTTCGTAATGTGACTCTTCTATTTGTCACCACAATAGTTTTTATAATGAGCAGTTATGGCTGCAACCCCCCCCCCCAACTCACCGCCACTTTGTCAAGGTGGGGAAACGTTTTGACCCCTTAGCAAAATAAAGCAATGTTGCCTTAAACTGTTTGGGCACAAGCAAGCGTTTTCTTATTGTGATCACTTTCTATGATTATTTTCCCTCAGATGCACACGGTTAAACAGGCCGTGCATTTATACACAAAAATTTAAATGTGAATTTATTTATTTTTTCCTCAGCAGACATGCAAAGGAAGCCGCCCCTCGCTGTGCCAGTCCTTTGTCTCTATGTGCTCTCAAGCTCCGCCTTTCTTTCAGACAACCCTCCAATAGCAGAGCCTTCAGGTGTTGACCTTATCGGCTGGAGGTCAAAGCCAGGTCACGGATCTGTTGCTAGGCTACCATCAGATAAGTGGCTAGGGTAGGCAGCAACGGGTAGCTCTGTCATTCAGTGCTTGTCATGTAATCTTGTTCATTTGCAGACAATTGTCTGGACGTCAGAAAGGCTATCTGGCCCACACTGTTGTAATGAACTACTTTAAAATATTAAAACCGGCCATGCTGAGCATTGGCAGCTCTGCTTGGCACATGCTTTTTTTTTCTTTTTTTTACAGTCATGCCAACTGTCATGCAGAAACATGAACCCCTTAAATAATCTTATCTAGTTGGCACTTGAGTGTAGAATTTTAGAGTTGTTGACAATAGTGTGTTAATTTTATATGTTGATAATTATTTGGACAGTGATACAATTTATTTATTTTTTTAGAATTTGGAGCTGAAATGAAACAATCAAGATGTGTTTGTGGTGCAAATGTTTAGCTTTAATTCAAGGGGTTTAACAAAAATACTGCATTGACCATTTAGGAATTATTACAGCCACGTTTATACACACTCCTGTTGGAGGGTCCACACGTAACAGGGCAAACGAAATATAAGTATTAATGTTCACATAAATCAGAATTTTTGCAGCCAGGTTTTGTTATGGTTTTTTTTTTTTTTTTCATTGACATCAATCATTAAGAAATACAGACAATATGGAAAATGTGTTTGCAGTTAGCAATTCTAAAACACTGAGTGACTGTACAGTAAGAAGACAAGTGAGAGAAGCCACCAATGAAGGACTTATAGGCTTCTGTGGCTATGATACACAGTCAAAAAAACTTCACGGTGGAGTGGCAAAGAGAATGATTTTCTTTAAAAAGAAGCCTCATCTACATTTTGCCTGAAGGCACATAACAGACTCTGGCTAAGATTTGATCTGGTTTCTTGTAAGAAAATTCTTCTCTGTTCCAAACTATCATGAACCTATGAATGATGATGCAACAAACAAAAGTTACACTATGTACAGCAGGGCCGTATATAGGAATGTGAAAGGGGGGGTTCAAATCCTTGAGTTGGGGGTCCAGTGGGCCGCAGGGCCCCCGGTGGGGTCGAGTGGCAACGCCTTTGTGGGGGGCTCAGGGGGGCAAAGCCCCCCGAAGCAGAAGCTTTTTGAGGATTTCGAGGGGTAAAAAGCTACATAAATTTCATTTGAAACCCAAAATGTATCATTTCAGGAAATACATTTTTATATACAAATAGTCCTTGCATGAGATTGGATCAGTTGCCATAAGAACCACCCAGGAAGAACCAAGATAACATTAATGCAAACTTTATACCTGCCTGTCAGTTGCGAATGATGCAACCGACAGGCGTGAAAAAACTCAAGCATGCGCACGAAAGTTCAAACTTGGCTGATGCAAGCGCACATGATTCAAATCCATATAGTTTTTGCAAAAAATAAAAAGGTCGGATAGTTTTCTAACAGACCTCGTATTTAGCGGTACTAATATTCACGTTTACATTATGAATATGTATGTATATGTACGTTATGTATTAAAATAGCGGTATTTAATTTGGCGACCTTGTTTAACTCGCGAAATTCGCATAATAAATCCCACACGAATATTTGCACCTTTACAGTATTTGCAACAGGAAGGAGAAGCTCCCTTTATTTCTCAGCTTATACATACAAACATGTTTTTTACAAACCAGACAAGTGTAATTGTGTGTCTACATTGATATCAGAGGAGGACAGGGACCAGGGAGCAAAAATTCTCAACCCCCATGGGAAAAGTTTATCTAGCAGTTTCCCCTTTCATCACTTAAGGGATTACTCTGGCAGAGGAAATTGAAACATGAGGGTGTGTGATAATAGCTGTGTAACAGTTAGTGCTTGTTGCTTATTATCAATGAAAAGAAAATACATAACGTTGATATCCAGATCAGAAAAAATCAGCAGAATTCTCGGGGGGGGGGGGGGGGGGTCGTTTGAACCCCCTGAACCCCCTCTATATACGGGCATGTACAGTTTTGCATTTCGTCCACAGCAAATACCTTCAGAGTTATGTTTGTGTGACTTGGTGTCTTGGTAGCGTCCCTCACTTGTCTCTTTCTTTCACAGTCTCTCAGCTACTGAGAACCACTTATAACAGAGAGCTTTACCACATAGTACCATATTGTTTATATTTCTTAACAAGAAGTAAATCCTGGCTGGCTTCCTCACTTATGTTGGGTGAGCGTAACTTAACAAATTGTATTGCAAATCTGCAACCTGAGTATCTGTCAGAAATAAATATTATGTTTGTGTGCTCACAGAATATGTGAAAAAATAGAGCTTGCAGGTTTCAAACCAAATTTTTTAACTTACGCTAACCCAGTATAAATGCATCCCCTTAAAATTCAGATTTTGAGCCATGAAATCTGGATCTTTATGGGGATCTCTTGTTGACAAACTTTCAGCTCTGAGTCATCACAGCAAATCCAATATGGGTCTGCATGTTGATTTTGGCACACGTTTTACACCGTCTGCCTTTACTGATGCAACTCCACTTTACATGGCATATGAGTGCATGGGTGGTCTTGAACTGGAAACCTTCTGTTTTGAATGCAAGTGCACAAATTACTTGGCCACCACAATAAATATACACTCAACAAAAATATAAACGCAACGCTTTTGGTTTTGCTCCCATTTTGTATGAGATGAACTCAAAGATCTAAAACTTTTTCCACATACACAATATCACCATTTCCCTCAAATATTGTTCACAAACCAGTCTAAATCTGTGATAGTGAACACTTCTCCTTTGCTGAGATAATCCATCCCACCTCACAGGTGTGCCATATCAAGATGCTGATTAGACACCATGATTAGTGCACATGTGTGCCTTAGACTGCCCACAATGAAAGGCCGCTCTGAAAGGTGCACTTTTGCTTTATTGGGGGGGGGGGGGGGGGGGAGACCAGTCAGTATCTGGTGTGACCACCATTTGCCTTATGCAGTGCAACACATCTCCTTCGCATAGAGTTGATCAGGTTGTGGCCTGTGGAATGTTGGTCCACTCCTCTTCAATGGCTGTGCGAAGTTGCTGGATATTGGCAGGAACTGGTACACGCTGTCGTATACGCCGGTCCAGAGCATCCCAAACATGCTCAATGGGTGACATGTCCGGTGAGTATGCCGGCCATGCAAGAACTGGGACATTTTCAGCTTCCAAGAATTGTGTACAGATCCTTGCAACATGGGGCCGTGCATTATCCTGCTGCAACATGAGGTGATGTTCTTGGATGTATGGCACAACATTGGGCCTCAGGATCTCGTCACGGTATCTCTGTGCATTCAAAATGCCATCAATAAAATGCACCTGTGTTCTTCGTCCATAACAGACGCCTGCCCATACCATAACCCCACCGCCACCATGGGCCAATCGATCCACAACATTGACATCAGAAAACTGCTCACCCACATGACACCACACACGCTGTCTGCCATCTGCCCTGAACAATGTGAACCGGGATTCATCCATGAAGAGAACACCTCTCCAACGTGCCAAACGCCAGCAAATGTGAGCATTTGCCCACTCAAGTCGGTTACAACGACGAACTGGAGTCAGGTTGAGACCCTGATGAGGACGACGAGCATGCAGATGAGCTTCCTTGAGACGGTTTCTGACAGTTTGTGCAGAAATTCTTTGGTTATGCAAACCGATTGTTTCAGCAGCTGTCCGAGTGGCTGGTCTCAGACGATCTTGGAGGTAAACATGCTGGATGTGGAGGTCCTGGGCTGGTGTGGTTACACGTGGTCTGCGGTTGTGAGGCTGGTTCGATGTACTGCCAAATTCTCTGAAACGCCTTTGGAGACGGCTTATGGTAGAGAAATGAACATTCAATACACGAGCAACAGCTCTGGTTGACATTCCTGCTGTCAGCATGCCAATTGCACGCTCCCTCAAATCTTGCGACATCTGTGGCATTGTGCTGTGTGATAAAACTGCACCTTTCAGAGTGGCCTTTTATTGTGGGCAGTCTAAGGCACACCTGTGCACTAATCATGGTGTCTAATCAGCATCTTGATATGGCACACCTGTGAGGTGGGATGGATTATCTCAGCAAAGGAGAAGTGCTCACTATCACAGATTTAGACTGGTTTGTGAACAATATTTGAGGGAAATGGTGATATTGTGTATGTGGAAAAAGTTTTAGATCTTTGAGTTCATCTCATACAAAATGGGAGCAAAACCAAAAGTGTTGCGTTTATATTTTTGTTGAGTGTATCATTGAAATGTCTTACAGTGATTTTTCTTCATGTCTTCACCTGATTTTTTCATAATGGTCTATGTATTCATTTTCAAGAAAATGACAAAAATGGGCTAAAACATCCTGTCTCGCAATGTTAAAGAAAGCTGAAAAAAATTACTGGATCTGTTCCTTTAATTGGATCTGCTCCAAACATTAATGGTTTAGTCTTTGGCTCATACCCCACTCTCCCACCAAGTTTCAAGAAAATCAATTCAGTTGTTTTAGCATAATCCTGCCAACATTCAAACAGCACTGAAAACATTAGCTTCTTGGCCAATGTAATAATTGATCTAAAGTCCAAGACATATTCATTGACTTATAAATGTATGCATCTCCACCCCCTGACTTGTCATAAGGAAACAGGCTGTAAAAATAATAGCCTATATTTAGTTTGTCCAATTACGTATGGGCTCTGAAAATGGATGGACTATGCATAAAAATAGCTGGAATTACCCTGTGTGTCTGCAAAGGGTCAAGTGACCAAGATAACTCACAAATGGATGGAATTACTTTAAACTTGGTGGGAATATTACTTGTATGGATATCTAGAGGAAATTAGATTTTGGAGTAGTTTGGTCCAAGGTCAAGCTCAAGGTCAGCTCAAAGACCTGGTCCAAATAAACACCATTTTTGTATAGCTCAACAGCCAAGAAGCCTAGATGGATCCAATTTGGTGGGAATGTTACTTGGCTAGATATCTAGAGGTGATT
Organism: Thalassophryne amazonica; assembly: GCF_902500255.1. Classification (NCBI taxonomy): domain Eukaryota; kingdom Metazoa; phylum Chordata; class Actinopteri; order Batrachoidiformes; family Batrachoididae; genus Thalassophryne; species Thalassophryne amazonica. Next base: position 21,938,324 of record NC_047117.1, on the reverse strand, counting down.
AGATTTTGGAGCAGTTTGACATGAAAGAAAATGTGGTCAGAAAAACACCTATATTTGTAATATCTAAACACCCAAGAAGCCAAATTAGATAATCGAAAGGATATATTGATCAGCAAAATATTTGTAATTGATTGATATGAATGACTTCATAATGAAGTCACACATACGTCATGTGATGAAGTCATACATAGTCAAAAACACCATAATGGATTCATGCGTATTTACTTGAACATTTATATTTTGGTGTGTAGAGCATGCGGGTTGGGATGTTTTTCATTCTTAAATGGTTAATGTGATATCTTTGTTAAACGCCTTGAATTAAAGGTAAAGTCTACACTATGAGCTATTTGTTTGATTTCAACTCCATCTGTGTGATGTACAGAGGCAAAATAATAATAACAAGAGCAATCTGAGATTTCTGACATCCTCCAATCTGGATCCAGATCACCCCCAAAATTCAGTAGAGTCTTCCATGCCCTAACATCTATCTGTGTGGTGCACATTTTGTTACGTTCGGACGAGGGTGGAGGACGAACCCAAAAGCAGGGAGCAGAAAATGGCCGTTAGAAAATGGATTTATTTACAATGGATTAAAGTACAGAGGAAAAATGATATGCAGGGGCGTAGTCTAGCCGTGGAACCAGATGATCCGCAGTCCCGGCAACTTTGGTACTGGAGTGGTGGGTTCGGAGCCAGGTGGCCGCCACAAGCTGTCGATGAGGCTGTGGCCGGGATTTGAGTGTGGCCCGGATTTGAGTGCGGTTGGATCCCTCACCTGTGAATTTAGCCTGGCTCATCCGCAGCCCGGTTTCTACGGGTGAGCGTTGGCTTTTGGCTGAACGGGGCAGGTGCTAAGGCTATGCCCCTTAGCATTACAGTATAAACACTCCCCTGCTGCCAGCCTCCATAAGCATTCTTCAGGGGGCAATTTGGACCTGTTGAGCTGCACAGGCTCACCAGCAGGGAGAGCTGGTGTTTCAGAGGACGACTCGATGGAGCTTGGTAGAGGTGGACCTGGTGTATGGCGAGGGGAGGGGCGAGCAGAAAAGTCCCGGTCAGCGTGACGGCCTCTGTCCCGGCAGCGCTCTCTGATGCGGTTGTCTAACCGGATACTTAACGAAATAAGCGCATCCAGATCACCGGGTTCATCCCGGACGGCCAGTTCGTCCTTCAGGGCCTCACTCAGGCTGTTTAGCATGCGCTGTGTAATGTGGCGTCGTTCCAATTGGATTCAGCCGCCAAGATTCTGAAATCCACCATGAACTCCGCGGCACTGCACTGCCCTTGCCTTAACGAAAACAACCGTCAGGAGACAGCACCCCTCCTGGAGGGATGATCAAAAACCAGCCGGAGTTCTTTTGTGAACGACTCCAACGGGTGGAAAAACGAGGAGTCATTGCTCCAGAGCGCGGTGGCTCAGGAGCGCATGTCTCCCTGGAGCAAATTGATAATATATGCTACTTTGCTTTCATTAGAGCGGTACTGAGAAGGACGCTGACTGAACACCAATGAGCACTGCATAAGGAAAGCGGCGCACTTCTGTACACATCCCGAATATGGTTCTGGGTGACAAATGAACAGTTCTGGAGAAGTTGCAGCGACCGGAACGGAATGTGTGGAGCTGACGAGCTGAACCGGAGCGGCAGCGTGCGGAGCAGAAGTGTGTGTGACAGAGAGCTGTGTGAGCTGTGTGGAGAGGTCTGTTAGACGTGTGTCCGAATGTTTGACGTGATCTGTTAATGAGCTCACGTGTTCAGCAATGGAGTGCAAGGCTTGCTGCAGCTTCCCGAGGAACTCCCCGTGGATATTCAACGCTTGCTGCATCCAGTCTACCCCTGCTGGGTCCATGATGTGGCCAGAAACTCCTGTTATGGTACGGACGAGCGTGGAGGACAAACCCAAAAGCAGGGAGCAGAAAATGGATGCTAGAAATGGATTTATTTACAATGCATTAATATACAGAGGAAAAATGATATGCAGGGGCGTAGTCTAGCCGAGTGGAGACAGCCCGCACGGTGGTGAAACCAGGGGATCCGCAGTCCCTCCAACTTTGGTACTGGAGTGGTGGGTTCGGAGCCAGGTGGCCGACCACAAGCTGTTGACGAGGCTGGGAAAGAGACACAGATGGGTAAGTGCTGAGCCAGTCACTTCCAGAAGCGGTTCACACAGTCAGTGATAACAATCACAGCTGGTCCAGATTTGCAGGCAGTTAGACAGAATTATTCAATTCAGTTTCTTCGAGTTGTTCTTTATCAGGAAAAGTTCACAGTTCAGTTTGAATCAGTGATAACTGATCACAGCTGGTCCAGATAAGCAGGCAGTTAGACAGAATGATTCAATTCAGTTTCTTTGAGTTGTTCTTTATCAGGAATAGTTCACAGTTTAGTCTGTATGATATTCCAAGCAGAGTTCAGTGTGCAGCAGCTTGTATGAGCAAAAGGACAGCAAACACTTAACTTGGCAGATGTGGAGCGTGGGAGCTCCGTGACATGTGGCAGATGAGTCTTGGTAGCAACATGTTGCGTCAGAGATAAGCTGCGGCTCTTTCAGGCTGGTGTGTGGAAACACCGAGAGAGAAAAATATATCAGCATGAACAAAATGACCAGTCTTACCACGGAAGGTTTGCAGAGTTTCTGGCGAAGATGGAATGAGGAGCCGGAGTTCATATACTGATGCTGATTTGATGGGAATCAGGTGTGTCGATCAGCCTGCGGCGTGCCACCTGTGCAGGAGAGGGTGAGAGGAGAGAGGAGAGCAGCAGCAGGAGGACAGAACAGGCAGCACACAACAGTATCCCCCCTCAATGGAAGCCCACAGGCGACCTACCAGGCTGATCGGGATGGTCCCGATAGAAGTCCCTGATGAGTGAGGGCTCCAGAATCAGCCCCTGCTTGACCCAGGAGCGTTCTTCAGGGCCATAGCCCTCCCAGTCCACCAGGTACTGGAACCCCTCCCACCGATGGCATACGGCTAAGATCTTTCAGACCGTCCAGGCCGGATGGCCATCCACCATCCGGGCAGGAGGAGGCAATGGTTCCGGGTTTCAGACGAGAGACGTGAAAAACCGGGTGGATCCGCAGAGAGCGGGGCAGTTGGAGCCAGACAGCCGCCGGATTTACCACCTGGTCCACAACAAAGGGACCAATGTATCGAGGTGTCAACTTGGGCAAGTCTGTCTGTAGTGGGATGTCCTTGGATGAAAGCCATATGTCCTGCCTGGGTCGATAGTCGGGAGCGGGAGTCCGATGCAGGTCGCATGGCCCTGCATCCGGGCTCTAGTCCGTAGTAGGGTGACACTTCCTGAGGTGGAGCTGCACTGATGGTACCGAGATCTCTTCTTGCGACGGGAATAGCGGGGGTTGGTAGCCAAGGGAAGCTTCGAAAGGGGAGAGTCCCGTGGCAGAAGCAACTTGCAAGTTGTGGGCATACTCCACCCAGGGCAGGTGTAGGCTCCAGTCCGTTGGATGGGTAGCTGATACACACCATAAGGTGGTCTCTAGATCTCAGTTGGCCCGCTCTGCCTGTCCATTGGTTTGAGGTTGAAACCCGGACAACAGGCTGACCGAGGCCCCAAGAGCACCACAGAAACTTTGCCAGACTTGGGAGGTGAAATGGGGTCCCCGGTCACATATGATGTCCAGAGGGATGCCATGCAGCCAGACGACGTGAAGGACCACAAGGTCGGCAGTCTCCTGGGCAGATAGTAACTCCGGCAGGGGCACAAAGTGGGCTGCCTTGGAGAAGCGATCCATGATTGTGAGGATGACAGTATGACCCTGGGATGGAGGGAGGCTGGTGACAAAGTCCATCCCGATGTGTGACCATGGGCATCCAGGAATAGGGAGAGGTTGCAGCAGCCCAGCTGGAGGTTGGTGGGATGTCTTCCATTGGGCGCAGACCGAGCATGCCTGCACAAACTGTCTTACGTCGGCTTGAGCCGAGTGCCACCAGAAGCGGACCAAGGGCCAAGAGGTCCAGAGTACGGGTGACCCCGGGGTGGCAGGCCAACCGAGTGGCAGAACTGAAGGACTTGAGAACGGGCTTCAGGAGGAACAAACAATTGGCCACGTGGACCACCCCTGGGGTCCGGGTGGTGTGTGAGTGCTTCCTGGACCGCCCGCTCCACGTCCCAGGTCAGCGCCCCCACAATCATGGATTGGGGAAGAATGGTGTCTGGTGTCTCTGGTGGATCCTTGACTGGGGAAAACTGACAAGACAGAGCATCAGGTTTGATGTTTTTACTGCCTGGACGGTAGAAAATGGTGAAATTGAACCATCCGAAAAACAATGACCACCTGGCTTGCCGAGGATTTAACCGTTTAGCTGATTGGATGTATTCGAGGTTACGGTGGTCAGTCCAGATGATAAATGGAACTATGGTCCCCTCCAGCCAATGTCTCCACTCGGCTAGCGCTTTCTTCATAGCTAGGAGTTCCCGGTTACCCATGTCATAATTTCTTTCAGCAGGGGTCAGGCGGCGCGAAAAATAGGCACACGGGTGTACTTGCTGGTCCTTTTCTGATCGCTGTGATAACACTGCCCCTAGCCCGGAGTCAGACGTGTCAACCTCAACAATTAACTGACAATCAGGATCTGGTTGGGTGAGAACAGGCGTGGTGGCGAAGCGTTCCTTAAGTTGGGTGAAGGCGGTGTCAGCCTGAGGGGTACACTGAAAAACAGTTTTGGTCGACGTGAGCGCAGTGAGGGGAGCAGCGATCTGACTAAATCCACGAATGAAACGCCGATAGAAATTAGCGAACCCGAGGAATTGCTGTAACTGTTTAATGCAAGGGGGAACTGGCCAGTCAATGACCACGTTGACCTTGGCTGGATCGGGTTTGACTTGATTGTGGGATATAATGTATCCCAGGAAAGACACCGTATCCTGAAGAAACCTACACTTTTCGGCCTTGACAAACAATTGGTTCTCCAGCAGCTGTTGGAGAATGAGGCGAATGTGCTTGATATGCTCAGAAAGGTTCGACAAGAAGATCAGAATGTCATCCAAGTAGACGAAAACGAGGCGGTTCAGGAAATCCCGTAACACGTCATTGACCAGCGCCTGGAAGGTTGCCGGGGCATTGGTGAGGCTGAAGGGCATAACCAAATACTTGAAATGGCCGAGTGGTGTGTTAAAGGCAGTCTTCCACTCATCCCCCTCCTTGACTTTTTTTTACTTTTTTACCTTTTTACATTTTTTTTACTTTTTTACTGTGCTCCAACGCCTAAGGAAGACCTCTAACGGTCGAAACATCGCGACAGAGCACTTTTATCAGCTAACTTTCATCAGCGTTGGCAAGCTAACTAGCTTGCTAATGCTTTCGTTTTTATTTTTTATTTTTTTATTTATTTATTTATTTTTTATTTTAGCACCGTTGTCGTGCGTTCGCTGTTGTCGTGCGTTGCCTGTGCTGCTTCATGGCCTGTTTGGTGCCTTGATTGGGGCACTCCTTCTGCTGAATCACCTCTGGATTATTTGCACATTATTCACTTTGTGTGTTTTTGGGAATCCGCTAGCTTAGCGCAGCTACTAGCTCTTAGTCGATTTAGCATGGCGGCTTCTCCTGTCTCTCCCGTACTTTTCTGCTCTGGGTGTGAAATGTTTAGTTATTCCTCGGCCTCCTTTAGCAGTAACAGTACTTGTAATAAGTGCAGCTTATTCGTAGCTTTGGAGGCCAGGCTGGGCGAATTGGAGGCTCGGCTCCGCACCGTGGAAAATTCTACAGCTAGCCAGGCCCCTGTAGTCGGTGCGGACCAAGGTAGCTTAGCCGCCGTTAGTTCCCCCCTGGCAGATCCCGTGCAGTCGGGAAAGCAGGCTGACTGGGTGACTGTGAGGAGGAAGCGTAGCCCTAAACAGAAGCCCCGTGTACACCGTCAACCCGTTCACATCTCTAACCGTTTTTCCCCACTCGACGATACACTCGCCGAGGATCAAACTCTGGTTATTGGCGACTCTGTTTTGAGAAATGTGAAGTTAGCGACACCAGCAACCATTGTCAATTGTCTTCCGGGGGCCAGAGCAGGCGACATCGAAGGACATTTGAAATTGCTGGCTAAGGCTAAGCGTAAATTTGGTAAGATTGTAATTCACGTCGGCAGTAATGACACTCGGTTACGCCAATCGGAGGTCACTAAAATTAACATTAAATCGGTGTGTAACTTTGCAAAAACAATGTCGGACTCTGTTGTTTTCTCTGGGCCCCTCCCCAGTCAGACCGGGAGTGACATGTTTAGCCGCATGTTCTCCTTGAATTGCTGGCTGTCTGAGTGGTGTCCAAAAAATGAGGTGGGCTTCATTGATAATTGGCAAAGCTTCTGGGGAAAACCTGGTCTTGTTAGGAGAGACGGCATCCATCCCACTTTAGAGGGAGCAGCTCTCATTTCTAGAAATCTGGCCAATTTTCTTGGATCCTCCAAACTGTGACTGTCTAGCGTTGGGACCAGGAGGCAGAGCTGTGGTCTTATACACCTCTCTGCAGCTTCTCTCCCCCTGCCATCCCCTCATTACCCCATCCCCGTAGAGACGGTGCCTGCTCCCAGACCACCAATAACCGGCAAAAATCTATTTAAGCATAAAAATTCAAAAAGAAAAAATAATATAGCACCTTCAATTGCACCACAGACTAAAACAGTTAAATGTGGTCTATTAAACATTAGGTCTCTCTCTTCTAAGTCCTTGTTGGTAAATGATATAATAATTGATCAACGTATTGATTTATTCTGCCTAACAGAAACCTGGTTACAGCAGGATGAATATGTTAGTTTAAATGAGTCAACACCCCCGAGTCACACTAACTGTCAGAATGCTCGTAGCACGGGTCGGGGCGGAGGATTAGCAGCAATCTTCCATTCCAACTTATTAATTAATCAAAAACCTAGACAGAGCTTTAATTCATTTGAAAGCTTGTCTCTTAGTCTTGCCCATCCAAATTGGAAGTCCCAAAAACCAGTTTTATTTGTTATTATCTATCATCCACCTGGTCGTTACTGTGAGTTTCTCTGTGAATTTTCAGACCTTTTGTCTGACTTAGTGCTTAGCTCAGATAAGATAATTATAGTGGGCGATTTTAACATCCACACAGATGCTGAGAATGACAGCCTCAACACTGCATTTAATCTATTATTAGACTCTATCGGCTTTGCTCAAAAAGTAAATGAGTCCACCCACCACTTTAATCATATTTTAGATCTTGTTCTGACTTATGGTATGGAAATAGAAGACTTAACAGTATTCCCTGAAAACTCCCTTCTGTCTGATCATTTTTTAATAACATTTACATTTACCCTGATGGACTACCCTGCAGTGGGGAATAAGTTTCATTACACTAGAAGTCTTTCAGAAAGCGCTGTAACTAGGTTTAAGGATATGATTCCTTCTTTATGTTCTCTAATATCATATACCAACACAGAGCAAAGTAGCTACCTAAACTCTGTAAGGGAGTTAGAGTATCTTGTCAATAGTTTTACATCCTCATTGAAGACAACTTTGGATGCTGTAGCTCCTCTGAAAAAGAGAGCTTTAAATCAGAAGTGTCTAACTCTGTGGTATAACTCACAAACTCGTAGCTTAAAGCAGATAACCCGTAAGTTGGAGAGGAAATGGCGTCTCACTAATTTAGAAGATCTTCACTTAGCCTGGAAAAAGAGTTTGTTGCTCTATAAAAAAGCCCTCCGTAAAGCTAGGACATCTTTCTACTCATCACTAATTGAAGAAAATAAGAACAACCCCAGGTTTCTTTTCAGCACTGTAGCCAGGCTGACAAAGAGTCAGAGCTCTATTGAGCTGAGTATTCCATTAACTTTAACTAGTAATGACTTCATGACTTTCTTTGCTAACAAAATTTTGACTATTAGAGAAAAAATTACTCATAACCATCCCAAAGATGTATCGTTATCTTTGGCTGCTTTCAGTGATGCCGGTATTTGGTTAGACTCTTTCTCTCCGATTGGTCTGTCTGAGTTATTTTCATTAGTTACTTCATCCAAACCATCAACATGTTTATTAGACCCCATTCCTGCCAGGCTGCTCAAGGAAGTCCTACCATTATTTAATGCTTCAATCTTAAATATGATCAATCTATCTTTGTTAGTTGGTTATGTACCACAGGCCTTTAAGGTGGCAGTAATTAAACCATTACTTAAAAAGCCATCACTTGACCCAGCTATCTTAGCTAATTATAGGCCAATCTCCAACCTTCCTTTTCTCTCAAAGATTCTTGAGAGGGTAGTTGTAAAACAGCTAACTGATCACCTGCAGAGGAATGGTCTATTTGAAGAGTTTCAGTCAGGTTTTAGAATTCATCATAGTACAGAAACAGCATTAGTGAAGGTTACAAATGATCTTCTTATGGCTTCGGACAGTGGACTTATCTCTGTGCTTGTTCTGTTGGACCTCAGTGCTGCTTTTGATACTGTTGACCATAAAATTTTATTACAGAGATTAGAGCATGCCATAGGTATTAAAGGCACTGCGCTGCGGTGGTTTGAATCATATTTGTCTAATAGATTACAGTTTGTTCATGTAAATGGGGAATCTTCTTCACAGACTAAAGTTAATTATGGAGTTCCACAAGGTTCTGTGCTAGGACCAATTTTATTCACTTTATACATGCTTCCCTTAGGCAGTATTATTAGACGGTATTGCTTAAATTTTCATTGTTACGCAGATGATACCCAGCTTTATCTATCCATGAAGCCAGAGGATACACACCAATTAGCTAAACTGCAGGATTGTCTTACAGACATAAAGACATGGATGACCTCTAATTTCCTGCTTTAAATTCAGATAAAACTGAAGTTATTGTACTTGGCCCCACAAATCTTAGAAGCATGGTGTCTAACCAGATCGTTACTCTGGATGGCATTTCCCTGATCTCTAGTAATACTGTGAGAAATCTTGGAGTTATTTTTGATCAGGATATGTCATTCAAAGCGCATATTAAACAAATATGTAGGACTGCCTTTTGCATTTACGCAATATCTCTAAAATCAGAAAGGTCTTGTCTCAGAGTGATGCTGAAAAACTAATTCATGCATTTATTTCCTCTAGGCTGGACTATTGTAATTCATTATTATCAGGTTGTCCTAAAAGTTCCCTAAAAAGCCTTCAGTTGGTTCAGAATGCTGCAGCTAGAGTACTGACGGGGACTAGCAGGAGAGAGCATATCTCACCCGTGTTGGCCTCTCTTCATTGGCTTCCTGTTAATTCTAGAATAGAATTTAAAATTCTTCTTCTTACTTATAAGGTTTTGAATAATCAGGTCCCATCTTATCTTAGGGACCTCGTAGTACCATATTACCCCATTAGAGCGCTTCGCTCTCAGACTGCGGGCTTACTTGTAGTTCCTAGGGTTTGTAAGAGTAGAATGGGAGGCAGAGCCTTCAGCTTTCAGGCTCCTCTCCTGTGGAACCAGCTCCCAATTCAGATCAGGGAGACAGATACCCTCTCTACTTTTAAGATTAGGCTTAAAACTTTCCTTTTCGCTAAGGCTTATAGTTAGGGCTGGATCGGGTGACCCTGGACCATCCCTTGGTTATGCTGCTTTAGACGTAGACTGTGGGGGGGTTCCCATGATGCACTGTTTCTTTCTCTTTTTGCTCCGTATGCATCACTCTGCATTTAATCATTAGTGATCGATCTCTGCCCCCCTTCTCGGCATGTCTTTTTCCTGGTTCTTTCCCTCAGCCCCAACCAGTCTCAGCAGAAGACTGCCCCTCCCTGAGCCTGGTTCTGCTGGAGGTTTCTTCCTGTTAAAAGGGAGTTTTTCCTTCCCACTGTGGCCAAGTGCTTGCTCATAGGGGGTCGTTTTGACCGTTGGGGCTTTTCATAATTATTGTATGGCCTTGCCTTACAATATGGAGCGCCTTGGGGCAACTGTTTGTTGTGATTTGGCGCTATATAAGAAAAAAGTTGATTGATTGATTGATTGATTGACACACACCAAGTGGTAAGCGTAGTTCCATGCAAATCCATGCAGTAGTTTTGATTTAATCTTGCTAACAGACAGATAAATAAGTAAACACTCATGATTTTATTACGTCCTTGGCGGACGTAAAGAAAAAAAAATTGCATCACTGTCCAAATACTTATGGATCTGACTATAGCTAATCATAATGTGGTTGGTTTGCAGTGTGCCTGGCTTTGGGTGTCTATGCATTGAATCATTAAGTGCGCATGAAGCAGGAATCGTATGCAAACTGTGTAATTTCATAGCTGCTTCCAATTCCTTGTACACCTGTTGCTACAACTATTTGCGCACACCAGTGGCTGACAGACAGAGTGTAAACTGTGCGAACCCATCGAACCCTCTTGTGGCAGGTGTCAGCCAAATTCCAGGTGACATGCATGAACATCTAACCCTGCTTGCATGGCACTTAGAAAATGTGTGGCCATTCGCATTCTTGGCACGACAACAGTCTGCAGACAATCATTGTCATACTGGCAGTAAAATTTGTCTAAGTGCCCCATGAGTGTGGCTTTGGTGTGTGCGTTAAAACTGACAGGAGGTGTGGCCACCCACTGAAGCAGCTGTGGAGATTTGTCATTCTGGAGCTGGACACTACTGTATTTGGACGGACATGGACTAACCACTGACCACTGTGACGTGTGTGTGTCTGTTTGCTAACCTTAATCCTAACCCTAACCCATCAAGTGGACATAAATAAAAGCATGTATCACTGTGGCAATGGGATGTAGCATGCGAGCATGGAGAGACTGCCCCCAGGTTGAAACGGACCATCAGATCATAACATGCAGCAGGGGATCTGACTGTCACGTCACCCACGTGAGCTCTATTCCACACGACATGGTGTCCTGCCAACATGCCTTCCACAAGACACGCATGTTGGCAGGACATGCATGCCGGCCGGCAGGACACGTGGCAGCAGATGTGGACATGAATAAGACGAGCAAACTGCTTCTCATTCATGTCATTTCATGACTGTGCGTCAGGGACCATGGGTCATCTCCAGAGGAACAGACTGATCATATTTGTATTGCCTGCTTAATCAGAGGGATTTAATACAATGTGATGTTGTTATATGGTGCGTCGCTTTTATTTTTTAAATGCATTCATGTGTTTCCTGATATGAGGCAGTTTCCAGCACCTGTCACAGAACAAGCAATGGTAGCTCACTGGGAAAGTTCCCAACTGGCAATTAGAGCTTTTGGAAGGCACGGGTTTGAATCCCGTGGGTGACATGTATTTTTTATTTTTGTTAATTTTTTATTTTCCCTTTATTTTATGCGGGCAAAAGCTGCTGGGAAAAGCTGCTTTGTTCCTGTGTGCACTGAACCACTGCAGCATGTATTTTTGTTATTTTTTATTTATTGTTTTCTTCACAGCTGCTGCACAATGTGTAACCACATCGTGTTGCTGGTGGCACTGTGTTCCCGTGTGCACGAACCATTGCACCAGCATTGTGCACGCCTGCCCGTCGGCGCAATGTTTTGTGGTGCGCATAATTCGAACTGTTTCGTGCTGTTTCACCGTATTCCATGAAACTTCGCACTATGTGTGAAGGGGCCCTTACTAAATTAAATGGAACATAAAATTAATTCCATTCTGAAAATGTGCCAGTGTTTTGTATGCAAATCGGATAACATCAGTAGTAAAAAGAAAAGATAAAGATCACAGGATTAATTTCACTGATGCACATAATGCAACAAATAAATAAATAAAATCTTGCTACTATCCATCTGTATACTTCTACAAATACAATCGATAAGTAAAGCATTTTAATTCATGACTCATTTCGACGTACAGGTGGGAAGCCATCTTGTTATTTGCTAACACAACCTTTAAATAGAGTAACATAAAGTGTCTGTTTGAAGAGGGAGAGAGAGAGAGAGAGAAGGAGGGAGGGAGGGAAAAAAGAGAAACTGAAAAAGGGAGAGTTGTTGCATCTTCACACAAACATGGTCTGTTCTCCCACTCTGCCATTCCGCCACCTGGACCCGTCTATGTGTGACCGCGCTACACGCCGACGGGTGACACCAAACAGCACGATTTGCTGTCCACGTTGTGGGTTGCATGTACACGGTTCGGCACAGAGTCTCTCTCGTATCGCACCTGCATTTCTTCAGCATCACCCACTCAGACGTTTAGGTTAAATCGCTGGATCTGGAGAGGAAGTGGCCTTCAGAGGCTTGAGAGGAGCAACAACCTCAGACAGTTACACACAAGAAGACTCAAACAAGGCACGTGGCAATTTATCTACGCCAGTTCTCAGACTGTAGGTCCAACATGGGATCTCGTCTGTTAGATTGGCGCATTGTGAAGAGAGGTTCTCTGTGTCTGGGTGCTTGCCAGCTGACATTCCGCGAAGACGAACTGAGAGAGAGAGGCTTGGACTGATTTATCGGGCCATTGGCTCGCCTCAGGAATTCTCTTGTAACATGGTACTCCTGTGAAAAGGATAAAGAAATTAGTGTAAAACACCCCCCTCCCCTCCCACTCACCCACCCCCTTCCCCCCACTTCACCATCTCCCACAGCACACGTTCATCTACTTCTAGCTTGAACCCAGCCTCGAGAACAGACTCACTTCCTTTTGGAAGGATGTTGGATGCATTTGCGCTTCAGTCCTCTTATACTATGAATATTCAAGAGGGTGGGCATAAAGAACGTTGCTATATTCTGGTGGTTGAGTCACAGGTCCTTGGTGGCAGGAAGCACTGTTGGTCAAACGACAGAGAGAAAGAGTGTGTGTGTGTGTGTGTGTGTGTGTGAAAGAGAGAGAGAGAGAGAGAGAGAGAGAGAGAGAGAGAGAGAGGAGAGAGAGAGAGAGAGAGAGAGAGAGAGAGAGAGAGAGAGCGCGCGATGTGCATGTGTGGGATTTAAAAGAAACTGTGCCTAGCTGTCTTGGATATTTATTTCTTTATAAAACAATGAGGTGTTTGGGGATAGAGGCCAACTACATGCTGCTCTGAGGATGGGGATCTTTTTTTTTTCTGCACTTGACTTAACAGCCTTTAGTCTGTTAACGTGAAATGACACCGTCACCTCTGACCAGTCATCAGGGGCCACTGTAGCTATTTTGATTTTAATTAGGGGCTGTTAGGTTCTTTAATGTGCTGAGTGATCTCAAAAAAAAAAAAAAAATTGGACAGGAAACAGACTTCAAAATTTAGATGTTGTATTCAAAGGTGCCTACACTGATACAGAGAGTCATCTAACAGCGCTGGGGTCTTTGAACAGATCACATGCAACATCTAGAACAAAGAGCCTAGATTTTCTCTCTATGCTAACTTTTATTTCTGCGCCTAGGCTGGCCCCATGTGAGCGGTCCTTAGCCTGTTGTGAATCAGTGGCTGTGTGATTGGCTGCAAAAGTGAAGTAGGCGGCTATAAGCGGGTGTTTGCGCACGTTGCATTCAAGGCTGTACAAGGTCTGTTACAAAAGTATCCGACCTTTTTATTTTTTCAAAAACCTGATGGATTTGAATCACGTGTGCTTGCATGAGCTAACCTTGAACCTTCGTGCGCATGCGTGAGTTTTTTCACGCCTGTCGATTGCGTCATTTGCTTGTAAGCAGCCTTTGTGTGACGATGGGTGGAGTCTCTCATCGTTTTTTCTTTGCAAGGAAATGGCGGAACGACTGGAGCAGCGCGACTGCATCAAATTTTGCCAGAAACTGGGCAACAGCCAGGTGGAAACCATTTGGATTATTCAGACGGCTTTCGGTGACGATCCTATGGGCATCACACAGATTAAGCAGCGGTACAACCGGTTTAAGCATGGCCGCACAACAGTGGAGAGCGAGCTGCGCTCCGGGCAGCCATCAACATGCTGAAATGACCAGATCATTTCCAAAGTGAACTCTGTGGTGATGCGGGACCATCATGTGACTATCCGAGAAATTGTGGAAGAGGTGGACATCAGCACTTTTTTGGAACATTCCACTGTGACAGAAGATTTTGCCATGAAAAGAGTTGCAGCGAAATTCATGCCGATGGCTTTGGCATGAAGCTGATGGCGCAGCAAAAGTGCCACCGTGTTGAAGTCTCACAGGACATGTTGTAACATGCCCAGCTCTTCCAGCATTCGGAAGATTCAGACGGTTTTCAGTGGCTTTTCAGTCGTGTGACTATCCGAGAAATTGTGGAAGAGCTAGGCATGTTACAGCATGTCCTGTGAGGCTTCAACATGGAGGCACTTTTGCCACGCCATCAGCTTCGTGCTTTTTTGACAGGTGTGACTTGTACTCTGGTGCGAATAATACACTGGAAAATATGGCAACTTAATTTATGGGCATTATGGTTTGATTTCTTTGTATACTTGGGTTACTTGGGTTGTTAGTGACATCTCGTGAAAATTTTATATCAATAGCACCTTCAGAAATATATTTACTGAGAAAAATAGTGACATGTTCAATACTTATTTTATCCGCTGTGTGCGTATACCTATACATAAAAAATAAATCTCCCTCTCTTCCCCCCCTGGGAAAATTTGATATGTGTGTTGCAAGAGCTGCACTCTTCTGGACAGAGACCTCTGATGTTGTGCTTGGAATCTGCTGGAGGCACTCTTTTAATTTAACTCCTATTACCACTTGGACCACTTTGGACTTTACCTTTCATATCTGTTCCTTGCTACTTCAGCCCTTGGTACTTCTCGATTTTCTCGTGCTCCTTCTTTCTGATGTTGCTGTCAGCTGGAAATGCCACATTGATCACAACTGTGGTTTTTCCCCCCCCCTTGTCCACCACCACTGTGTCTGGATGGTTGGACAGCAGTTGCTTGTCTGCCTGGAATTTGAAGTCCCACAGGACCTCAGCCCTGTCGTTCTCAACCACCTTTGGTGGCATCTTCCATTGGGGTCTTCTAATCCATAAGCGGCACAAATGTTCCTGTATACAATTCCCAACACTTGGTTGTGCCTCTCAGTGTGCAGTGTCTCAGCTTGTGTCTTGCTACTATGTGCTGGAGTCTCTGACTCGGGCACATTTGCACAGCCTGCAGCTTGGGTCCTGTCAGCTGTGGTAGACTTCTGCTTCTACGGATCTGGTGCTTAGGGCTTGTTCTTGTGCCGCTATGAACAGAGTCTCTGTGCTGTCCTTTAGGCCGGCTTTTAGACACTGGTAGGTCTTCTTGATGCCAGCCACTTCCTCTATCTGTCGATGGTACATCCCATGGAGGGACTTGGTCTTCCATGACATCTCCTCCTCCTGTTCCTTATCACTGTTTGTCTTCAGCTATCTGAGGCATTCCTATAGCAGCTGATGTCGGGGGGGGATCTTTCTGATGTATTCATGGGTGCTCCTCGTCTCATCCTGGATTATGATTCTCATGGAGACCCAGGGTACTGAACTTTGGGTGGAAACCTCCATGCATTGTGAGGAGTTTTCATGTCTTGACATCAGTGGCATCTGTCTCCTCGTGTGGCCATATGTATTGATGGCATGGATTGTATTCCTGCCATTGAGCTGGCGTCTCAGCACCCGTCTTACCTTCTAGAGGAATTGAATCTTCACACACACACTTATATATATATATATATATATATATATATATATATATATATATATATATATATATATATATATATATATATAAGCAAAGTATTGTGCAAATTGTGTGAATGTTTACATTCACACAATGCGATTTCATAGTTTTTTATTTTTAATAAATTTGCAAAAATAAAAAAAAACTTTTTTCATGTTGTCATTATGGGGTGTTGTGAGTAGGATTTTTAGGGGGAAAATTTTACTCCATTTTGGAATAGGGTGTAACATAACAAAATGTGGAAAAGGTGTTCAATACCCTGAGGTAGCACACAGGTCTACCAGCCTCCTCATACATATTATTATTGTTGTTGTTGTTGTTATTGTTATAATAATAATAATAATAATAATAATAATAATAATAATATACACATAATTTCGTTATTTTTCAATTCCATTTCACCATATCATGTTTGATTTACTCTATAAAACGTGTGCATGAATGCAAGGACGCAATTTAGAACTATAAATTGGGGGGGGGGGGGACAAAGTGCGAGGCCCGCAGGGCCGAGGCCCATAGGCCAGGGGTCTGGGGGCCACTTTAGGCCCACAGAAGCCAACGGTTTCTAGATAAGCTCAGATGCATTCTGAGCATCCAGAATAGTAATTTTAATGTTTTGAGAAGACCATAAAGTGGACACCATTTGACTTATGCAATATGAAACTGTGGATATAAGTACTTTACTCTGAGAATAGCCAGCATTGATTTTATTAACATCCTGGTGTAAATAAGGTATCACCACATGTGTAGAACTCAAAAAGAATGATAGGTTGAGTTTTCATTAAAAAAACAACTGCAATGTGGGAAAATGTATTCATAAATATGAAAGAACAGGCTCTTAATAATTATTAACTATCGCATACTGTATTTTTTTCTTAACATTTGTTTTTGCATAAGTTTGAAAAAACAACAGATCATAAGTTTAGGATAAATTACTTATCATGAATTTAACTTTCGAAGTGGCACTAATGACAACACTCATACTGAACATAATTTCGCTTGCATAGACTGATTTTGGAGATCAAACAATAATTGCAGATGGGCTTTCTGAGGTCCCAGATAGCTTTTCTGATTTCCTTTTCTAACTTTCAGAATTGAGTAAATTATCATATGGTCCATTGATACTTATGTGTAGACACTAGTCCCTAGAGGCAACAATTTTTGGTTTCAAATCTGGGCAAATGCAGTCCTAGAAAATTCTGAATGTGACAAACAAGAAACAGGTGTAAACACGTCAATGCTGCTAAAAATACAAACTTGCAGAAACAAAGATACTATTCTGACATGGTTTTGCACATAAGGCTGGCATAGTTTGCACATAAGACTGGCATAGCATGTTTTCAAGTACACACATATATGTCACAAGGTGTCATATTCTGTCCCCCCTGGTTGACATGTCCCCCCCACCAAATTGCACCCATGCATGAATGATCTGAAATAGGTGTGAGGTATGCACATTTTCACCAAATATTTTTCCTTTACCAGGCCTTGTGTGGGGAAAAATGTGTACAACTGTTTGTTTTGTGTGTGTGTGTACACACCATTCATAAATGAGACCTCTGAAATTATATCTCTAGACCATTAACAGATACTTGTGATGTCATAAAGCAGTCGGAAATCAAAGTCAGAAAGGCTATACCGGCTATGTATAGATCATTATGGTGTCATAAGCCAGGCTTCAAACTTAGAAAGGTGCAACAGGAAAATACCTCTGACCACCCACCTCTCTTGGTTGGTGGACGTAACAATAACACCGGCCATTATTATCCCAGCAGAATTATGTGGTGTCTGAGTGCTTTTCTAGTCACATCATCATCATCAGTAGAGTTTAGATGAAGGTTAACGTTTCTGAACAGTTTTAATGACATTCCCAAACATTTGATGTTGAAATCCTGGTGCCTTTCACATGGCTACACAGATGCCAAATGGCTACCTACCATGTCCAATTAAGGACTCAAAGGTCATCACAATGTGATGCTTCATGAATCAGCAACAGCAAAACCATTTGTTAGTGCAAATATGGACTTGTTCTCTCATAATATTAACAGAGCTTGAACCACCGTGTGTTATGAACTCATGTCATGTAGGATGACAAATACCCATGTACCTGCTCCTGACTCCGCTCCTGCCACCTACTGGCTGAGACAGAAATTTAGCTTTTTCCTGTACTGTCTAGAGGGCAATGTAATGTAAAGTTTAACCTTCTTGTTAAATCTAGCCGTACATCATAAAAAATGTTACTAAATGACCAGTACCTACTATTTGGATCATGGTTGAAAATTCACTTCCTGGTTTTGGCCATATAGAGCCCTAATGCCATCCTTCATGTCATCTGTCAGCATTTAGAGGTTATCTGCCAACTTGATGAACAGAGAGATTGGCTATGAAACACAAGGCGTGACAGTATGGCAATATGTTATAGTACGGAGGCAGAGCTCATCAGGAAAGAGAGGACAAGCAGCTTTGTTCCAAATGTCACGATGCATATTTATGGGTGCACTGGAGTGGCTCCTTGTATAAGCACCATTCACCATCTATCAAGTAAAACCACTACAGTGTCTCTTTGACAACTTGGTCAGACAGTGTCGTCTGACAAAGTAATCAATGCAGGTAATCTGTTCATTGATTTTGCCAAATCATTTCTGAAAATGTCTGTCATTTAAAGTGGATTCTGGACAATAGTGTTGAGAAGCTAATAAAATACCATTATTAATTCTTGTGTAGGTAACTTAGAAACCAAGTTCTATTTTCTATACTGTCAGATGCTGCTTTTCTTCCACAATGTGACAAATAAAAACCCTGCCTGTGGAATCTTTACCAGGCATTGCTTCCTTGCCTCAGGTGGAGATATTAAAGTGATGTGGGAATTGATAAGGTGACATGGGATGGTGTCAGACAGAAAGACCGACAAACAGGCAGATATTAGCAAAGGCATAAGCTCCACTGAGTTCCCCTCCACTAAGAAGGTTCTCAGGAGATTTGGCTGTGTCTGGGCTGTACAGTGGAGGACGGGCAGTCTGACTGTCTGTGTGTGGTGCCACTCCTTAGGGAAAGCACATGGCTCCAGGGCTGGAGCTGATTTGAGATTGTCCCAGGACTAACCCCAGGGGGACACAAACCAGGCAGAATTACTTCTCTGAACCTCTCTTTTCATGCTTGTGCAAGCAGTGGAGCCTGGTGGTGGAGAAAGGGAACAGGAACAGGGCTTTCATCTCAAATGTGAGCAGCTCAGTGGATTTCCTCTAAATTACAGGGAGTGATTACATCCCACCTTGTCTGCCTCATACCACCCCCTCCTCTCACCGTGGGGCCCCAGGCCAGCCAACCGCTGTCAACTGTCGGTGCTCTCACTTGAGTCATTAAGTGGAAGCTGAGTGATGTGTCACTGGCGCAGAATAATAAGGAGCAAAGCCCAAGATGCAGTGATACATGATGCGCCTTGTGGGTAGTCCACAACTGATTATAAGGCCACCCATTCCTGATGGCATTCTGAACTTTTACAGTAGATTTAAAAGTTTAAAGCGGTCACATTGTGCAAAATTGTTTTAAAACTAGCTTTGCTTAATATTCAGAAATAAAGTGTGTTTTTTGTTTAAACACAACAGAAACACAGCAATGCAAAGCAGCAACAAATTAAATTGAAGTTTTCTGTTTATATTTTTGATGTTCCGGGTGAGCAGGCGCAGAGGATTGAGCATGCTGAATTAAAATGAAAACGTGCCAGAAACACGGCACCAACATAAAGATTTAACAATGTAGTCTCTCTACAACTGAGACCTAAAAATGACTTTGATCACTGGGGCATAAAGCCTTAATGA
Organism: Thalassophryne amazonica; assembly: GCF_902500255.1. Classification (NCBI taxonomy): domain Eukaryota; kingdom Metazoa; phylum Chordata; class Actinopteri; order Batrachoidiformes; family Batrachoididae; genus Thalassophryne; species Thalassophryne amazonica. The sequence goes on along the minus strand of NC_047117.1, from coordinate 21,919,000 downwards.
TGTAATATTGCAACTATTAAGACTAAAAAAATAACCTTGACCATTTGGATAGCAACGTGATTCATGAGGTAATCTCTCCATTACTTTTGATTTAAACATAACTTTGATCATTTGGACTGTAAAGCATTGATAAAGTAATCTTCACCGGTGAGATTCAATAATATCTTGGATCTTTTGGGCCATAAAGCATTAACGTGGTAATCTCTCCACCACTGACATCCAAAAACATCTTTGATGATTCAGATCGTAACGTGGTAATGAGGTAATCTTTCCACTACTGACATTTAAAAATATCTTTGATCTTTCAAACCATAAAGTGTTAACAAGGTAATCTCTTAAATACTGAGATTCAAAAATATCTTTGATAATTCAGATCATAAAGCACTAACAAGGTAATCTCGCCACCACTGACATTCAAAAATATCTTTGATCATTCAGATCATAACGTGTTAAGGAGTAATTTCTCCACCACTGTGATTCAAAAATATCTTTGATCATTCAAAACATAAAGAAATCATTAATGAATTAATCTCTCCACCACTGAGATTTTAAAATATCTGATCATCCACATGATAAAGCGTTAACGAGGTACCGTATTTTCCAGAGTATAAATCTCTTTTTTTTTTTTTATACTAGTTTGGGAGGCCATGTGACATACTCTGGTATGACAATATACTGAAAATTCACAAGTGTGTTATTAATAATTGCTATTCATAATATTAATAATGGTTATAATGACGGTTTATATAGAAATTTCCCAAGATTCAAAGCACTAAACAAAATAAACTCCAATAATAAATGCTAGTAATAAAAAATGCACTACAACAATGCACACAGATCCCAAATTAAAGAGCTCATAACACAGCAAAAGGTGCAACTCATAGTCCGGTGTGATTTATACTCCGGTGCGACTTATATATGGGTTTTTATACTCCGGAAAATACAACCCCTGGCAATAATTATGGAATCACCGGCCTCGGAGGGTGTTCATTCAATTGTTTAATTTTGTAGAAAAAAAGCAGATCACAGACATGACACAAAACTAAAGTAATTTCAAATGGCAACTTTCTGGCTTTAAGAAACACAATAAGAAATCAAGAAAAAAATTTTGGCAGTCAGTAACGGTTACTTTTTTAGACCAAGCAGAGGGAAAAAAAATATGGACTCACTCAATTTTGAGGAAAAAAATTATGGAATCATGAAAAACAAAAGAACGCTCCAACACATCACTAGTATTTTGTTGTACCACCTCTGGCTTGGGGTTGTACAGTAATGGCTCCACAAATGAGATTCAAAAATATCTTTGGTCATTCAGATCATAAAGCATTAACAGGGTAATCTCTCCACCACTGAGATTTAAAAACAACTGTGATCATTGATAACGTGTTCAGAATATAATTTCAAGAAAGCGATACTTTAAAAACAACGTGACCTCTCCATCATTAGGACCTAAACATAACTTTGGGATGTGCAGACTGCTTAAAGAAATAATCAAAAATCATAACATAACAAACAACAACAACAACAACAACAACTAATTAAATAAATTAGTTTACTTCAATTGCTGGGACCATAAACAACTGGAAAACGGAGGACCTGTGTGTGACTATAATGTTTGGTTTAGCTCTGTCCCATATTTATTTTTCTAGTATTTTTAAGAGACTGAAAAATATTTTGTTGTGTTTTTTTTTTTTTTAAGGATGCATCACCCCTGCATTGATAGTTTGCTGAAAAGGTGCATCACTCCTTTAAGTATCTACACTGCCTTTGCACAATTAAATGAACAGAAGGTGGTCATAAAAGAGCCACAACAGTTTGGCATGAGTCAGTCTTTTAAAATTGTCCCCAGCGCTACAAAGGCAACAGATCCAAGCATCAAGCCACGCTGAGGTTCCAAGGCCCCTCTTTATAGAAAAAATGTTTTCTATCATTTCCAAGCTATTACCTCCATACTGTTAGGGATTACATGGAGACAGGAACAGGGACTCTCAGCCCCACTAATCTGTTTTCTATTTGAAAACTCCCTCAAGCTTTTCCATTATCTCTTCCATATCAAGCTTGACCTGAAGAGAAAACCTGGTTTCAGGAGGGTCAGCACAGTCTAGACTTTCTCCACATCCAGCACTGCAGACCTCCCACCTCATTCCCCTTCATCCTGCATACTGCTGTAGGATGCAAGAAGGATGGATCCCCCCCCCCCCATTTCTTCCCCCTTCCCACTCACCCTCATGGCCTCCTTGACTCCAGTTCCCCTATTTCTCACCTACAATAGCATCTCCCATCACAATAATCTTTCGATTTCACTCGTGTTCCCCTTGGGGTTAAGGGGTCTGGTGACGGAGAAAGGATTTGTCTTTCAATTGACAGCGGTGTTGCTGTGCTTTCTGACCACTTTTACAGTGGCTACTCATGGAATGATTGATAAGTCACTCCACGTTTCTCAGACATGTGACTGAATTTACTCTTGAAATAAAGTAAAAAAAAAAAAAAACGTGATGTGACATACAACTGCAAAATGCAGACTTTCTATTATAACTGTGTCATCACAATAAATAAACCTACGTTGTGAATGAACTATCAAAACTCCACTGCCATTAGTGATGTTAATGTTGTACGATTACTGCTACTGTAAAAATTGTGATAATCATTCTGTTATTTACTTCAAAATTAAATTGTGTTTCAATCAACACTGATGAAAATAGAAGGCAAAAATATTACAACAATACATAATAAATGTGTTTTCTGGAGTATAGTGACGTCATGTCATGACATTCTAGTGATGTCATCATGATGTCAAATGATTAGGTGATCGATACCAGCTTTGAATAACCTCTCGAGCCCTATTGCTATCTTCTATAGGAGATATCCTGGAATTTCAATGTTTGACAGTTATATCATTTCATAATACAGTATTTTTGTGATCATTATAACATCATTCATACCATTTGATTAGTACAATCTCTATCTTATTTGTCAAGCCCGATTGATTGCAGAGATATCTGTGATCGTGAACTTTGCCCAAGCTCCTCCAAAAGTTAAACATCTGGCAGCACTCATCCAAGTTTGGTGAAAATTTGCTCACCCATTTCAGAGTTATTTTGTGTGTTGTGGCCAAGCAGTTAGTGAGCTTGTTCCCAGAATGGAAGGTTTTCATTTCGAGACCACCCCTACCCTTTCTCCAGGTAATGTGGAGTTGTATCAGGAAGGGTATCCAGCGTAAAAACACACACACACACACACACACACACACACACACACACACACACACACACACACACACACACACACACACACACACACACACACACACACACACACACACACACACACACACACACACACACACACACACACACACACACACACAAGACCTCTGCTCCTTGGTTTGGCAGAGGCAGTTGGGAGTGGTACAGAATGTCACTTCCCATTCATAACGATGTGGCAAAAATGTCTCAGTGAAACCATCTTAGAAATAATGCAGTTCCAAAGTAAAAGAGCAGAATTTCTATTAGTATGTCATACGCAATTAAATAAAAAAAAAACATTCAATTGAAGTACAACTTTAGGAAATTCCATGGTTACTTTTGATAGCTGGGAAAACAAAGTAAAACATAGATATTCAGCTAAGTAATGGGCTACTGGACAGGATTCATGACAGCCAGAAGATGTGTGGAAGGATGACCACAAAACATGGACAAAAGTAAACTATGCCATCATATAATTATACAACTTATCAAGATTCCCAATAAATGAATTTATGTCATTGTATCAGGTAAGTCGCCACTATCCACCACACTATGGAACTACCGTGGGTCGTGGACAACCAACCAGGCAGACAGCCAGTCCATCCCCTCCTCTTGAAAGGGACCATCTAACTTTCAAAGTTAAGCGAATCACAGGTGTCTCCTTTGCCTTCTCCAGCTGTTAAGATCTTCAACACTGATAAACCTGCATGCTGGATCATGCCCAGGGAAACAGACTGCATGGCTAAAATATCATAGTTGATATTCTCTCACAATGCAAGTGATACTCCTCATCTTAGTCTCCCTGTGTAACCGCTCATTTGACACAAAGTCATGCCAGCAGTACTCAAGGATCTTCTGACGAGACCCTATACCAAAGAGATGCAGATGTCACCTTAGGTCTCTTGTTAGCATCCAGGTCTCTCAACCATACAGTCAGAAGTGAGCACCAGAATGCTAAAGAAATGGACTGTCATTCTTTTGCAAAGATATCGCTCTTTCCAGGCATCTCCTCATTTCAAAAGCTGAAGACCCAGAGACATGAATGTCACTGCCTGATACACTTCTGATGGCTGAGTCCAGGAAGTCATTCAGACTCTGGATCATTATCTTGATGTAGGACAATTGCAAGCCCAGACACTCTGATTCCTCACCTAGCTTCTCTCAAGTGCTGAAATCAGGATCCATTGATTCCAGTATCATCCACAAACTCAATGTCAGTAAACCTTTCCTTGCCAACCAAAGCACCTACAGTGGGGTAAAAAAGTATTTAGTCAGCCCGTGATTGTGCAAGTTCTCTTACTTAGGAAGATGAGAGAGGTCTGTCATTTTCAACACAGGTACACTTCAACTGTGGGAGACACAATGAGAAAAAAAAATCCAGGAAATCACATTGTAGGATTTTTAAAGAATTTATTTGTAAATTATGGTAGAAAATAAGCATTTGGTCAATAACAAAAGTTCAACTCAATACATAATCTTTGTTGGCAATCACAGAAATCAAACATTTCCTGTAAGTCTTCACCAGGTTTGCACACACTGTAGCTGGTATTTTGGCCCATTCCTCCATGCAGATCTCCTCTAGAGCAGTGATGTTTTGGGGCTGTCGCTGTGGAACATGGACTTTCAATTCCCTCCACAAATTTTTATGGGGTTGAGGTCTGGAGACTGGCTTGGCCACTCCAGGACCTTGAAATGCTTTTTACGGAGCCACTCCTTTGTTGCCTGAGTGGTGTGTTTGGGATCATTGTCATGCTGGAAGACCCAGCCATGTTGCATCTTCAATGCTCTCACTGAAGGAAGGACATTATGGCTTAAAATCTCACGATACATGGCCACGTTCATTCTTCCCTTAACACAGATCAGTCGTCCTGTCCCCTTTGCAGAAACATAGCCTCAAAGCATGATGTTTCCACCCCCATGCTTCACAGTAGATATGGTGTTCTTGGAATGCAACTCAGCATTCTTCTTCCTCCAAACATGACGAGTTGAGTTTTTACCAAAATGTTCTATTTTGGTTTCATCTGACCACATGATATTCTCCCAGTCCTCTTCTGGATCATCCATATGCTCTCTGGCAAACTAGCGTGTAGCCTTTGTTACTTTGGTCCCAGCTCTCTGCAGGTCATTCATCAGGTCCCTCCGTGTAGTTCTGGGATTTTTGTTCACCGTTCTCATGATCATTTTGACCCCAAGGGATGACATCTTGCGTGGAGCCCATTGAGGGAGATTATCAATGGTCTTGTATGGCTTCCATTTTCTTACAATTGCTTCCACTGTTGATTTATTCACACCAATCTGCTTGACTATTGTAGATTCACTCTTCTCAGCCTGGTGCACATCTACAATTTTCTGGTGTCCTCTGACAGCTCTTTGGTCTTGGCCATGGTTGAGTTTGGAGTCTGACTGTTTGAGGCTGTGGATAGGTGTCTTTTATACAGATAACGAGTTCCAACAGGTGCCATTAATACAGGTAACAGGTGGAGGACAGAAAAGCTTCTTAAAGAACAAGTTACAGGTCTATGAGAGCCAGAAATCTTGCTTGTTTGTGGGTGACCAAATACTTATTTTCCACCATAATTTACAAATACGAGGTCTGTGAGAAAAGTAGCTGACCTTTTTATTTTATGTAAAAAATATATGGATTTGATTCATATGTTTTTACGTCAGCCAAGCTTGAACCTTCGTGCGCATGCGTGAGTTTTTCCACGCCTGTCGGTTGCGTCATTCGCCTGTGGGCAGGCTTTGAGTGAGCACTGGTCCACCCCTCTCGTCATTGTTTCATTGCGAGGAAATGGCGGAATGATTTGGGCTTTTTTTCCATCAGAATTTTTTCAGAAACTGTTAGAGACAGGCAGCTGGAAACCATTCGAATAATTTATCTGGCTTTTGGTGAAAATTTTACAGGCTTCACAGAGAATAAGGAGTGTTACTACAGCTTTAAGGATGGCCCACAATGGCGCACGGCTCGCCGCGCTCCGAGCCACCATCGAGAGGCAGAAACCACCACATCATTTCTAAACGGATGGCTGTGTGGAGCCGGGGCCGTCGTGTGCAATTTCTCTGGTTATCACAAGAGCTGGACATCAGCCATTTTCCGGCAGATTTCACTTTTAACAAGAGATTTTGTCATGGAAAGCCGCGCGGAGGCTTCGCGCGTCACGACTGATTCGCTGATGAAGCGAGACAAAGGAACACCTCCGTTTCAGAGTATTAGAGGACAAGTTGGGCTCTCCACAATTTCTCTTTTTTCTTTTTTCTTTCACATTTCTTTTTTTTAATTTTTTGGCAGTAGGAATTAGTGCTCCCTTGACTTGTCTTGTGATAAACAATATGTGCAGTGCATCTGGAAAGTACGAGGTCTGTGAGAAAAGTATCTGACCTTTTTATTTTATGCAAAAAATATATGGATTTGATTCATATGTTTTTACATGCCCAGCTCTCCACAATTTCTCTTATACTCACTCGACTGGTAAGCACTGAAAGCCGAGATAGGCTTGTCCCAACTTGTCCTCTAACACTCCGAAACGGAGGTGTTCCTTTGTCTCGCTTCATCAGTGAATCGGTCGTGACGCGCGAAGCCTCCGCGCAGCTTTCCATGACAAAATCTCTTGTTAAAAGTGAAAGCTGCCGGAAAATGGCTGATGTCCAGCTCTTGTGATAACCAGAGATATTGCACACGACGGCCCCAGCTCCACACAGCGATCCGTTTAGAAATGATGTGGCGGTTTCTGCCTCTCGATGGCGGCTCGAGCGCGGTGTGCCGTGCGCCATTGTGGGGCGTCCTTAAAGCTGTAGTAACACTCCTTATTCTCTGTGAAGCCCGTAAAATTTTCACCGAAAGCCAGATAAATTTTTCGAATGGTTTCCAGCTGCCTATCTCTAACAATTTCTGAAAAAATTCTGATGGAAAAAAAGCCCAAATCATTCCGCCGTTTCCTCGCAATGAAACAACGACGAGAGGGGTGGAGCAGTGCTCACTCAAAGCCTGCCCACAGGCGAATGACGCAACCGACAGGCGTGGAAAAACTCACGCATGCGCACGAAGGTTCAAGCTTGGCTGACGTAAAAACATATGAATCAAATCCATATATTTTTGCATAAAATAAAAAGGTTGGATACTTTTCTCACAGACCTCATAAATTCTTTAAAAACCCTACAATGTGATTTTCTGGATTTTTTTTTTCTCATTTTGTCTCTCATAATTGAAGTGTACCTATGTTGAAACTTACAGACCTCTCTCATCTTCCTAAAATTAGGAGAACTTGCACAATCAGGGGCTGACTAAATACTTTTTGGCCCACCACCCTGCCCAACACGCAGTCCATGCAACCACTGAACAGTGTAGGAATCAGAACACACCCCTAATGGAACACCAGTGTTCAGGGTCATAGTTTCTGCCCCCACTCAGAAACAGCACCCTCAGTACCTGTGTATAGGCTGGTGATGATGTTGAGTCAATTCTTGGGGAATTCTGATATTCTCAGGACCCAGAGAGCAGCCCAGGCAACCAAATCAAACACTTTGCAAAAATCAAGTACTTGCAGAGCTAGGATGATGGCTGACTTTTTGGTTGTGTCATTTGTATATTTATACACATTTATTTTTGCAGTGAGTTAGCTGAGCCAGACTGATATGAACAGAAATATGTGTTACAAGAAACTGAAAGGCTGGCACCAATTAATAGCTGCATGGACTGGGACAATGCAACTGAAGTGTCTTATCCACAAACACAGACAGGTAGCTTAACCAGGAATGGAGTCAAGGTCTACATATTTGAAGCCCAATACCTGCTCTATGTCTTATAAAAGAAAGGGGAAAAAAAGACATGTAGACCAAATTTGTGGCTGTGTCCATTTTAGTATGAAATGCATAATTTTCAGTATTTGCTCTTGAAGTAGTACAAAAGTATTTAGATTACAAGTAATACAAAGTACTCCAAATGTACTGTATATTGTATTCAGGAACTGATTACACTTCAAAGAAATCCTACCCAATTCTGATGCTGAGACCATCCATTAATATAACACGATGTCTTGCTTACAGGTGAAATTAATTGCTAGTAAACTTGAAGGCACTCATGGAACACATAGTACGTCCACCAAAGCCGAGCACTCCTCTGTTCATCTGTACTTATTAGCAGCGTGACAGAGTTTTTGACACCACCTAATGTGGAAGTTTCAAATGTCAACCAAACCAAAAACGGAACTTGCATGTCCTTGTTTCCTTACAACAAAACTAAATCACCAATATAGATGAGGTAACTGAAGTTACATAACACAATTACAGGGTCCTGTGTGGATTTCAAACTGGAACCTTACCTCTAGGTGGCGTCAAAAGCTTTGTCGTGCTGCTTTAACCCAGCCAAAGAGCAGGTGGGGCACTGCTTCACCAAAGCTGCAACAATTTGGTAATCAAAGCAGGAAAAAAAAAAAAAAAAAAAAAATGAAAATGATCTTGGGTCTGCATCTGGCTCAAAATCTAAAGCACATATCTTGACCACAGCTACACCTCTCAACTATATTTCACTAAAATTTGTTGATCTGTTCATGAGACAGCCTACTAAAAACCAGCAAACAAAGAGACCAAAAACATTACCTCCATGATAATAAACAAACCTGATTTTCGGTAATAATAAGACGAGAAAGCCGTACAACTAACTGTATACATTTTAAATGTTGATTGGAAACCATGACTGATGTTAGAAATAAAAAATAACACAGATTAATGCTTAACTGCTACTAAAATGCAAACATAAAAAAAGGCCGGATAGGTTTAGGCAGGCTGCCTAATGTGTGCCCATCAATGAGATGTAATCTGTTGCAAAATGGAAAGTGATGCAGTTGATGATATTAAATCTCAGTGTCAGCAATTACAATTAACCCCTATTTCAACTAATTATTGTCCATCAGTTTCTGCAGGTTATAATCATACATATCTCATAGCCCATGGAAAGCAAAACGTGTGTGTGAGGACCCTACACGATTACCTAAGCGTGTATTAACTCTTGGCATCAGATGGCAAAAGTCCAAGATTAAAGCATTGTTTCAACCACAAATCTGTGATCTAAAAAGAATGTGAATACATTATGGCTGTTATTGTATCCAGTGATTAACTTTTCAATGGGGTACTGAGTTTTAAGGATTAAGGAATATAAACAAGTGTGCCATGGCTTGATTGATGAAGACATTTTTGTTCATGTCTGAGGCATTTTACGGAAAGTCAAGTCAAGTTAAATTTGGGAGCATGCGCAGGTAACACACTTCTCCACATCCACCACACTATGGAACCACCCCAAGTTCTGGATGGCACTCACTCAGGCCGGCAACCAGTTCATCCTCACTTCTTGAAAGTAGCCATCAATTTGCCACAGCCAGGGTAAACGTGAGCATCTCCTTGGCCTTCTCCTGCCGCTGCATGTCCTCAGCACCGAGACACCTGCGTGCTGTATCACATCCAGAGAAACACCACATGGCTAAAATGTCATAGCTGATGCTCCCTCACAGAAGTAATATGCCTCATTTGGGTCTCCCTAAGTGTTCGTTTGACACAAAGTCCTTCCAGGTGTACCCAAGGATCCCAGATGGGACATCATAGCAAAGACATACAGTCATCTCATGTCACTGGTTAGTGTCCAAGTCTCACAACCGTAGAGTAAGATCTGAAGCATCAGGATCCTAAAGACTTGGACCTTTATTCTCTTGTAAAGATATCAACATCACCAAACACTTGTGTCCACTGACCTCATGACTCCATGAGCTCCTCCAATGCATCTCCTGATCTCAAAGGCCAAGGACCCAAAGACATGAATGTCACTACCAAGATAAGTTCTGATACACTTGTAATGATGCTTCCTGGTACACTTTTGATGGCCAAGGTAAGGAAGTCATTGAAAACTTGGAGCTTAGTCTTGAACAATTACAAAACCAGACACTTCTCACTCAGGTTTTTAAGTGTTTCCATCTAGGTATCCACTGATTCCATGAAGATCACATCATCTGGGAAGATGAGGTCAGTAAACCTTTCCTTGCCACTAATTTCAAGAACCCTACCCAGCATCCAGTCCATGGAAGCACTGAACAGTGTAGGAGCCATTAAACATCCCAAATGAATAGCAGTTTTCATTTTCTACAAGAAGGTCAGGACCGGGGGATCCTACCTGCCCAGATGGAATGCATCCTGCGGGCTACGTTCTCGACTCCTGGGGGTCTTGGCGTATTGCATGCTTGGCGCCTTTCTCCGTTGAGGACGTCGAGGATTTAGTCATATTTGGTCTTATGGTAGCAGGGCTGGTACTTTCTGGCTTATGTGCTGCCCTGATCTATTGGAAAATTGGCAAGACGGTGGCATCAAGAACCACGGCCCCTCGCTTGTCCGTCATGATTAACGAGGTGGGCAAGGCATTGCATTCTCAGACTGCGATGACTCTTGAACACAGACACAAATTGGATGACATCTTGGAGCAGATGCGTGCCTTGCAGATGAAGTTGAAGATTTCGGAGGTCGGGGAATATTCTTAATTCATAATTGGGATTTGGTTGTTCAAGTGGAACTGTAAAAAGTGTTTTTCACTGCTCAAACCACAACACGGCAGGCTTATCAAGCCTGAAGGACAAATTGCCCGACTGTTTTCCTCCAGAGGAATGTTGTCAGGCCTTGGTGATTATTTGGCTCCTTTCTTGTCTCAACCCACAAAGACAATAAACTGTTTTTCATAGGACTGAAGCATGCTCCACTCCCTCTCCTCACCCCCCTCCTACCCCCATCACCCCCCCCCCCACTCCAGCTTCTGTTCACGTCATCCCCCTTCCCCTTCCCCCCAAGCTAGTGGCGGTGCGACTCCAGTTGCAGCGGCTACCACACACTCACATCGCCTCAATTTGGATAATGGACTGTTTCAAGTTTAGTGCACATAAACAATGTCAAATGTATATGTGTTGTCTTAATTCTGATTTGTGCCATTATTACGGTAAACAAGTAATAATTGTGGATTAATTGCTGTTTGTCTGTGGTAATGTGAGTGTGGACATAATCTCATTGTTGTTGCACTTGTAATGACAATGACAATAAATCTCATAAATCTCATCCATCCAAAAAAGTCTGTTTCTGCCCATGCTCTGCACAGCACTCACAGTACCGATGTATAGGCTGGCTATGATACCCAGCAACGTCTTGAGGCTCATAGAAACAATCGGGATGCCTCAGAGAGCAGCCCGCACAACCGAATCAAACACTTTATGAAAATCAGCAGCATAGGCTACAAAGATGCCCTGCTGATATTAACGGTATATTAAAAGATACATCATAAATGTAACTGGACTAAAGTTGTTCTTTCAAGGCCACAGAGATGAAAATAATTGTTTTCTTCACAAAATTTCTTTCAAACCAAGCAATGACAAAGAGAACAAGGGACAAGGTGGAAGGAAAAAAACTTCATTGAATATTCATTAACTGGTGCCTAGGTGTATACACTGCTCTTAACCACTCTTGTTTATGACTTAAAGACTTGTAGTAGTGACCTTAGTTTAACACTGCAGCAGATACCAAATTAACCTCTAGCCTCCAGAGGGCTAGCCATGGCCTGCTAACAAGCAGCCTGTCTAGACACACAAGAAGCGCTTTATGATTCCACCTCACACACACACACACACACACACACACACACACACACACACACACACACACACACACACACACACACACACACACACACACACACACCGCCAACCTTTCTGTCTCTGTTAACACATACTGGCACATCCTCCTTCCTCTTCTATCTTCAACCTCACCATTTCATCCCTATTTCCTCCCGACATCGTTTTTCATGTCCCTCCCAAGCTGTGCAGTGTTTGGGTCGTGCACTCTGCAGCCACAGTTTATCAGATGGTATGTTTTCTCTTATCTGTCACTCCAACATCAGGCTGTAAAATCATGAAGAGTTTTAAGCAGAAAGGATAGTTGGTTGATTCCCACTTACTAAGCTAGAAAATGAGTTGCTACTAAGACAAGCAGTGTTTTTTTTTCTTTTTGCAGACAATGAACAACAGTCTGATTGCAGCACTTGAGAAGCTGAGTGAGAAATTGGAGTGTCTGGGCTTGTGATTGTCGTGGATCAAGACTATGATCCTGGGCCTGTATTCGCAAAGCATCCTGAGGCTAAAAGTAGGTCTTAGTGACATCAGTCTAAGAAAAATCTTAGAATTCCTTGAATTCTTAGGTTTTTCTTAGAATTTTCCCTTGGTAAGATAAAAGTTATTCACAGAGCATCTTAAGCCTTAAGAGAGCTCCTAAAGTGCAAAACTGTTAAGAGGAGGGAGGAGGACTTTTAAGAAGCCTAAAAGTATCTTAAACAGACAAGACGGTGGAAAGACAGAGAAGAAGGAAACACATTCTCCATATGTTGAACGGCAGTGATTCAGTAACACACTACCGGCTTGATGGTGCAGAGAAGATATTTGTGTTGACCTCATTGGGAATAAACTTACTTTTCCCACCCAGTGCAGTAACGTAATAACGCCTGAGATGAAGGTCATCACAAAATTGCGATAGCTGGCTATGGGAAAAATGTAAATTGCATGTAAATTCTATAATATTCATACAATTCTTAATATCAAAGTAAGCGATGTCAGCAGCCTAAATGGTAGCCTCCAACACTCAACTGTTTGAGAACTTGGCTTGTGTGCTGCAAACTCTGGCCTCGCTTTGGGTTGCAGCACATACCAGCACTTCTCACACTCGTCGCTTGTGCACAATTACCAGCATGGAGAGTGAACATAACAATAAGCTAATCAATATAATAATCTGCATGTGAATGAGGTACGTTCACACATTTTGAAGCTGTGTAACAGTTCATTTAATTTTGCTGAGTTTCATCATAATGACAAATTCTTTTTATGATTACACATTTCTTAATACAGTTCAGGTTATATGATTGGTTGATTTTACTGTCCATTCATAACTAGGAGCACGGAGTGCATTTGATTTTTTCCTTTCTGTTTTTGTGACAACCAGTCACAGCTCTGAGAAGACTGTGTTATACGGTCAACCCCGCCTCCTTACAAAAATAAAAGTGTCTGTCCACTTCTTGCTCAGAGTTGCAATCAGACATGTCCTGGATCACTCTTAGGCTAAGGCTTTCCTTGTTAGGAATCTTTAGGCTGAGTTGGGAGCTCTCTGAGAGGACGCTGAGATTCTTTGTAAATACGGGCCCTGGCTTTTAATGACTTCCTGGACTCAGCCATCAGGACTGAATCTGTATGCAATAAAAATGTTGAACTTGTAGAGACATTCCGTTATCTCAGCGGGTCCCCAGCTTCTGAGATCAGGACGTGCCTGGGAACCGCTTATGAAGTTTTGAGGTCGCTACAAAGAGTTATTTGGTGATGCTGAAATCTTTGCAGAAAAATGGAAATCCAAGTTTTCAAGGTCGTGGTGCTTCCTGTGTTACTGAATTTTTGTGCGTCTTGGACACTAAGCAGAGCCTTAAGGTAATGGCTGGATGTCTTTGGTACTTGGTCTCTTCACAGGTTCCTTGGTTACTGTTGGAATGACTTTGTGTCAAATGAACGGTTACTTAGGGAGACTAAGATGAGGAGCATCATTTGCATTTTGAGGGAGCATCAGTTATGACATTTTGGCCATGTGGGTGTGTTTCTCTGGGCATGATCCACCATGCAGGTACTTCAGTGTTGAGGTCCCCAAAGACAGGAGAAGGGCAAGGGGATATTCATATATCACCTAGCAGTGGCCTGATGAATGATTACTTTCAAGAGGTGGGGATGCACAGGGAAGCACAGGCTCTCTGCCTGGGTGGTTGGTATCTAGGACCCAATATAGCTTAGTGGAGTAGTGGATATTGTGACATTCAGTACCAACACGTTCAACATCTGAGCTGCTGTGCTCCACGACCTTACTGAACACCAGTCAATGAAACACTCATCATCATCATTCACTCATCTTCAACCGCTTATCCGAGGTCGGGTCGCAGGGGCAACAGCTCTAGACCCCAGACCCCAGACTTCCCTTTCCCATGCCACATTGACCACCTCTGACTGGGGGATCCCAAGGCGTTCCCAAGCCAGTGTGGAGATATAATCTCTCCACCTAGTCCTGGGTCTTCCCTGAGGTCTCCTCCCAGGTGGAAGTGCCTGGAACACCTCCTTAGGAAGGCGCCCAGAAGGCATCCTTATCAGATGCCCAAACCACCTCAGCTGGCTCCTTCCAATGTGAAAGACCAGTGACTCTACTCCGAGCTCCCCACAGATGACCAAACTTCTCACCCTATCTCTAAGGGAGACACCAGCCAGCCTCCTAAGCCCATTTCGGCTGCTTGTACCCGCGGTCTAGTTCTTTCGGTCATGACCCAACCCTCATGACCATAGGTGAGAGTAGGAATGAAGACTGACCAGCAGATCGAGAGCTTCGCCTTTTGGCTCAGCTCCCTTTTCATCACAACAGCACGGTAGAGCGAATGTAACACCACTCCTGATGTGCCGATTCTCCGGCCAATCTCACGCTCCATTGTCCCCTCGCTTGTGACCAAGACCCTGAGGTACTTGAACTCCTTCACTTGGGGCAAGACCGTATTCTATACCCGGAGTAGGAAATCCATCGGTTTCCTGCTGAGAATCATGGCCTCAGATTTAGAGGTGTTGATCCTTATTCCAGCTGCTTCACACTTGGCTGTGAACCGATCCAGTGAGTGTTGGAGGTCACTGGCCGATGAAGCCAACAGGATCACATCATCTGCAATGAAACAACTGGAAGAAAGTCAAATGTTTGAGAATTTTGCTGTTTTAAGCAAAACAGCATATTACAGAAAGTTACAGACCTCTGCAGATGAATTTAAAAAAGTAGTTTGTGGGTTTACATCCCAGAGCAATATTCCATGAAAACAACAAACAGGATATTAACATTTCTCATTCGAAGAAAGCACCAGCATATAGACCTCCCACTATGTTATTATACATTCATTTTCTATTTCCACTGACTTCGAACAGGGGTCACAAAAGAGTTGGAGCCTATCCCAGCAGTCATAGGGTATGAGGTGGGGTACACTCTGGACAGGATGCCAGTCTATCACAGGGCCACACATGGACAGACAATCTCAGTCACACTCATACCTATGGTCAATTTAAAGTTTACAGTTCACCTAACCTGCATGTTTTTGGAAGTGGGAGGAAGCCCACACACACGCAAACTCTACATGGACCAGATGGGAAGTGATCCCACGACCTTCTTGTTGTGAGGCAACAGTGCCAAGACTAAGCCACCAACCAGCACATTATGATGATGATGATATCTTTATTACCTCCGCCAAGGAGGTTATGTTTTTGGTCGTGATTGTTTGTTTGTCTGTCTGTCAGCAGGATAACTCAAAATGTTTTGAACGGATTTTGATGAAATTTTGTGGAGTGGTTGGAAATGACAAGAGGAACAAGTGATTACATTTTAGTCATGATCCGGATCACGATCCGGATCCAGAAATTTTTTAAAGGATTCTTCACCATTGCGGGATAGGGGGAATTTTGACATTCTAGTTTCTAACTCCACAAAAACAAGGCAGAAAGGCTTGAAAAAAATTAGGGTGTAACACAGTCAAATGTTCTATCAAACAACAAAGTTTGGTGATGATCGGATCCGGATTCTGGATCTGGTGATCCAGAATATGCAAAAATATAGGGAAAATAGAAAATGTGTCAGTGTGAGGTGACAAATAAAGCTAGAGATGCACAACTAACACCAAACTGTAGCTGAATCTGTACTGATTCAGTAAGGTGTCATCAGATTTGATATAGCTTCAAATGTTATGGAGCTAGATCCAGAAGAAAACCGCCATTACCAAAAAATCGTTTTTATACAACTAATAAAGACATAAAAGTGATTCCAAGTTCTAGTGGTATGTTTTCATGGTCAAGGATGTCAAATATAAAGGAAAGAAAAGTGTATGTATCATAGTTTTGGTTGTAACACTGAACTGTTGAATAGATCACTGTGCCAAGGAGGGAATCTCTTTAGTGTCAGTGACCCTATGGCCTTGTTTAGAAAAGTGTTTCATAAATGTTAAAAAATTCATATATTTGCAGTTTAGTTGAATAATAAATTAAATTTTGTCTCTTATTTGTTTTTGTCTATAAGCACATGCAATATCAATATCAGTGCTCAGATTTGGCAGAGGTTTGCACTCTCTGAGTGCTTCTAGTTTAGTTTTTGCTTCAACCTGTTGGACCTCCTCCTATTTAATGTGGTGATTTATACGATTCCATTCATCATAATGTCACATGACACATACTCTAAATTAAATTAGGCTGAAAACTGTATATAATAGGCTGCAAGACTGTATACAATAATAATACGTAAGTTGCTGTTACTGACTATTAACCTGGTTAAACACACAATGGAAATATTGGAACCTTCGCCTTTGACGAACACGTCCCCTCACACTTTTCCGCTGCGCTGAAATGTATTTTGTCCTCACTTACACTCCGTATGTGGGAGTGTACAGGCCATTGATTGGTTAATATTTCCATGCAGCTTCTCATCGTTTGGAGAACGATTAGCCGGTAAGTGATCAAAAAAGCGAGCAGTTTCAGTTTAGAACGACTGTAGTCATTTTTCGTTGAAGAGTAAAATAGTTCTCTCCAGGTTTCATTGAAAGCTTATTCACTGAAGTGGGTATTTAGGGGGTTAGCAGCACTTAGCTAGCAGCTAGCGCTGCTTCACTAGCATTTGGCTAAATTATAAATATGGCAGCTCGAAGCAGTAACTGCAGTGTAAAACCTGCGTTTTGATTAAACGCTGTTAACACGACCGTGTCTTTAAAGCTTATGTCAAGCTAAAAACTACATAAAATCAACAGCTGCAGCTTGTTTGTAGATCACATCCACGATGAGCCTGAGAAAACAAACCCCGAGTGACTTCTTGAAGCAGATCATCGGGAGACCTGTGGTGGTCAAACTCAACTCTGGTGTCGATTACAGAGGTAATGACAAGCAGGTTACAATTTTCTCGGTGATTTTTTTTTTTTTTTTTTTTTTTTTTTTTAAATAAGCGATTTAAGTGCAAATGCCACTCTGCTAAGCACTACAGTTTGTGTGCAGGTGTCCTGGCCTGCCTGGATGGATACATGAACATCGCCATAGAGCAGACAGAGGAATATGTCAACGGTCAGCTTAAGAACAAGTATGGAGATGCTTTTCTAAGAGGAAACAATGGTAAGATTCTTCATTGTATTAAACATGTTGCTCTTCTGTGCAGTATGGGAAAAGTGGACCAAATCTCTTCTGTCACTTCCAAAAGGGCGCTGTGTCCTTTGTGTCAAAACAAGATGGATATTTTGCAGCTGCCCATCAAGCTTGCAAATCATTTTCTGTTGAATCATGTAAGGTTAGGATAAAGTGAATTGCCAAGATTTGTAAGCCAACATGCCACGAATTGTAATGCATGGCAGTTCGTCATTTGGCTCAAAAAGTGCACCATCCAACATGTAGTCACAATGGGTTTACAAAAACACAGTAGTGTTGCGAGACATCGTCACAACCTTGGGCAGACCTGACGAAACATGAGCAAGATTTGTCGCAACAGCATGAACGTTATGATTGTGTTACAATGCCAGTATGACATGACGCTGTGTGTAAAGACATCAAAGTATTGGCACGGATTGAGCTTTGCAGACAGTGTGCCAAAATCTCGGGTGCAAAAAAATAGATGAATAAATAATAATAATAAATGCATATGAATTATATTGTCATTTTCAAATGTTTTCCAGTGTGTTTATGCAAAATGCAGTGATTAAAAACTGAAGGCAGAATATTGAGGATTTGAACTGTGTGGTCTTTGAAACTGTGATTTTCACTGAACCGTGAGGAAGGAGTATCTTTGCACTCCTACTACTAAATACAGAGTAATAAGTCCCTTCTGCTTCTCCGATGTTTCAGTCAGGCTTGCCACACAAGAGCCATTGCAGCTCTGCATGTTGATTTGGCACAGGTTTTACACCGGATGCTCTTCCTGATGCAACTCTATATTACATGAAGAAGGGGCAGGGGTGGCCTTGTACCGGGAACCTTCCAGTCTGGAAAAAAGTGCACGAACCACTTGGCCACTACTGCTTCATTAATTAATTGATTTACTAAACCCAAGCTCCAATGAAGTATCACAGGGGGCTGGAGCCTATCCCAGCAGTCATAGGGAAAGAGGCGGCGTACATCCTGGACAGGACACTTTCAAGCACACCTATGGCCAATTTAAAGTGCCCAATTCACCTATCCTGTATTCTTTGGAAGTAGAAGGAAGCCAGAATACCCAGAGTGAACCCATGCAAACACAGGGAGAACTCTACAAAGAAAGGACCACATGGGAAGTGATACCAGGACTTTCTTATTGTGAGGCAATAGCCACCAAAACCACTAAGCCACCAAAACCAAGGCTCAGCTCAGGTACATTTTATTTTAAAGCCCATGGATTGGATCAGTTTTGTCTCAGTCAAAATAAAAAAACTGAGCAAAGCTGATCTAAGTTTATAACATATATATATATATTAACAAGAGGTGATGTGTACATTTTCTGGTGAGAGGGTAACATTTTTATTCTTAACCCTTTGACAGTACAAGCACTTCTAGCTCAATGCTCAGTTCAGTGGATTAACGACTCCACAAAATATGACGGACCATACACTGATGAAAGCTTAGGGCTGAAACACGTTTGTGCAGTGGACATGGGCCAATAAAGTAAAAAAGAAAAGTTAATAATAAGAGAGTGTGCTTCTTCACGTTACACTGACGGTCCTTTTAGGTCGCACCTGAAGTCGTTTTGCTTTTGGAGTCAAGCGCACCTGCTTTGCTACTAAGATATGATGGACACTTTGCCCTCAAAGCCTTTAATTTTTTAGTCCTTTCTTTTCCATCCACAAATGCGCTGAGCATGAGGCTGCTTTAATCTTCACTCACGCTGTGATTTTACTGTGACTGCATCATAATTAACATAGTTATTACTTTAAAAACAAGTCACCACAGCACGAAATAACACTTATGTAAACTTTGCAATTAATGTGCAGTTCACATGCCTGCTGAGCTATGAGGGGCAGTTTGTAGGGATCAGCTGTGATCTGTTACAACACTACCATGGATAGTTTTGAGAATGTCTGTCTAAAAAATGTTATGGTGTGTCATTTGCTCTCCCACCGTAGCAGGACACATCACGGCATATCATGATGCAGAGCCCAACATCAGCAAAACATCAACAGGACTCACCAAATCTAACATGATCCACTCCGTCCTTTCCCCAATGGTTAGGACTGAATGCAGACAAAGTTGTTGCAGTGGTTTTGCATACTGATGGAAGCCTTGCCCAGTCACAGAATGCCCCTATGATCTGTTTCCACTTTCATACTGTGCAGAACATTGATAGACCAAAGATGATGTCTTCTTGAATAGATGTACATGGTTGTTGATTTTCTTATGCAGGGTGTGTGGAGCTGAAATGATTATGCATCTAGTCAACTGATAGAAATTTCACAATGTTTGTGAATGGTTTTGATTTTTTTTTTTTTAAGAAAAATTATAACTTTCAGCTTTTGAATATATGAATGTAAGATAAATATGATTTTATAAAAAAAAATGTTATGTCCAGAAATGGGCACAAACTATTCCCAGTGTATCAACACAGTCTCTCAAAAATAGCTGTATATTTTGCAGCACTGTAGAACAACACACTTGTTTGTGGAGTGAGGAAGGGAGTGAGACCATAAGTTGTGCATTGGATTTATGCATCAAAAATCTCTGTCCTGTTATTTTGTGTGGTAGGTGAGAGGATCCATGAGGGGATATCTTAAGTCAAAGTACTTTTTTCTTTTTCACAAGTCTGTGTGATGTTTGCAAGGGAGAATGGTGGCAATCGGGGGACATCTTAAAATAACATTGGAAAACCAAATTCACCTGAAGATCCTTTCCTCCATTATGTCCTGTTCTCCATCAGACCGAAGCAGGGGCAATGGGTCAGTGAGTGAGATCCTGAGATCAACAATTGACTTGGATCACTAATCCAAGTGAAACTCAATGCGGGTTACTGCCAGTCACTAACCTGGGTTGCCTGACTAGTGTGATCTTTTCAGACTCAAGGTTGTCCCATGTGATTGTGTCTGAAGGGGGATATAAGAAAAAAGCAATGCTTTGTTAGATTTTGGCAAGACAAAACACAAACAATCAAATTTCAACAAAATTTTATAGCAGTGGTTCGCCAATTTATCCTCCAGGACCACCTAACCTGCAAATGTCAATCTCCCTGCTCTGCCACAAGCTGATGAGCTCATTCAGGTGTCTATTAGTACTTGACTGGCTGCACACCTGCTTTAAAGGATAAGGGTGGGTAAACTCTATTAAATTTGGACTTTTTGGAATAAGCAGACCACCATTGTCAGAATATTACCCTTCTGAACTAAAACCAAGACTCTCCTGCTTTGTCTTTGGTGTGTTCCATTGATCATTGTTGCAGTACAGTCACACTGTATCTGTCTGTTCATGATACGTTATGTTGACATATCTAATCGCTTTTCCAGAAAAGTAATTATATCACTTTATCCAAAATGAGGCCTATGTTCAGTGGTTCAGAATTTTCCTCCCAGAAGTTACATGTTCCTGTGGCGCTGTTGACGTGGCCGCTCCAAACAATTATCATTATGGTTTGGCTGTAATGAGCATTTTACTTCTAAGCTATCTATGGGGGGTTAAGGACTGCTGTCTTAGCAAACCTTTCAGTAAATTTGTACTACAAAATCTTCTGACTCCTGCCAGAATTCTCTACCACCAACATCCAAAGAAAGTCTCTGTGGGGAATCTCTATGTAATCCTAATCACTGACTCATGACTTTCATATCTGTTTTTGGTTGTATTTGTGCAAGTAACATGGTTTTGTCCTCTTATAGTGTAAAACACTTGTTTTCTTTTTTAACACAGTGGTGTCTGAAGAGTAACGACGTTATTTAATGGTTGACACTATCAAAACAAACAATACCTTTACTCATTGTATTCCTGTGTAATTTTTCATGATCTTATTTTTACTTTTTTGGTCCACAGTTCTCTACATCAGCACCCAGAAGAGGAAAGTGTAGTGATTTTTGTTTGTTTTTCCTTTTTTTGTGTGGTATAAATGTATCGGTGGATGACCGCCATCTGTTTTTAGTTCTGTAAAGTCCTGAAGAATCCTTTATTTTGTTTTGGTGCCTGTAAAAGTGAAATGGGTTAATAAACTGAATCTGATCTGATTCATGTTTGGTTTGGCGGTGAATATCTTACTACGATTATTATTGTGGTCCATTTCTACAAAATATTGATTAGAATTTATACAGTTTTGACAGTCCTTGTATTCTGGAGTGGAATTCCCATTGTTACTCGTATTTTCTTTTGGATTAGTTTTTGATGTGATTCTTGCAAAATGGCCACTGGTGTTCTCTGTGTTAATAGAACTTCAGAGAAAAATAAAAAGGTTATTTGTGTAATGATTTGGTCAAAGTTTATCCCTGCAGCATACAAACAAACTAAAATCTATCTGCCATTTACCACAAGGCTTCAAACAGATTAGATTGTAATGCTGTGATTTGTCAGTCCCAATAGGCTAAATTTGGCATTGATCGTGATAGGACTCCCCTGCAGAAATCATTACTGAAAGTCCTGTGTACAAATGTGCATGCTGTCCTCTGTTTATTGTTACAAATATTAGAATAGGCTATTAAAAATAAATAATCCAAACACCTCAATGTGTGCGTGAGGCGTCTTAGTGGTGATGTGAAGGCAATCGGTGAAGTACTCGTGCATACAAAAGCCAGTGTTTTTATGAGCACAAGAAAAATGATTTGCTGGTCCTTCAAATGGGGACTTGGAGGACTAATCTGTAACTGATGCCACCTGCAGGCTACATCAGGCTGCTTTAACGTGTTTACATCTGTTAAGTGTGGGCATGCATGTGCTGTGCGCGCACACAGGCACAGATATATCTTAAAGTTGATTTGGATCGGCTTGGCCGTCTGTTAACTGTTTGAAAATTAATGTAGCAACATTTACATGGAATTGGTAGTTTATTCTGTTTCTCTGTGGCCTGTGGTAATTTAGCAAATGAGTTCAAAAGTAGCACCAGCTCATTAAGCTAAGATAAGAAAGCTATAAATGTATGATTGATTAGGCTCTTAATGGGAATGCTTTGTTGTGGATCTGCCTGTTCTCTGGGAGTTTTTTTTTTTTTTTTTTTTCCCCCCTCCCTCCTCCTCTTGTGCAGAAGCTTGTGTTCAACCTGTGCATGCGCATTCTGGCCCCTGAAAGGAGACAAAAGGCTGCCAAGGTCAGGCCCGACTTGAGAATGAAGGACGCGTTATTGATCAAACTCTGCCAAGCTGCAGCCGGGAATGCTGGGGGACTGAGCTGCAACAAAGATGCATGCAGGCAGACGCTGGCGTTGAGCGATGTGTACACAGAAACACTGCGCCGCGCGACACGCCGGGAAACATTACACCACAGTGAGGTTCAGGCAAATGTTTACCCACTGGAATTGTAACAGAGCCTCTGGCTGTGTGGCCTCATGAGGAACCCAATTAATAGAACTCGCAAACAACCTGCTAGTCAATGCTGTGGTATAAAAAATTATAGTAAAAATCACCAGGGCTTCAACATCTCTCACATTTTCTAACAGCACAAAATAATCAGCATTTCTTTGGCACGTTTTTTTTTTTTTTTTTAAGTTTGGATTTTTTTTTTTCGCCATCTGTATGGGTCAGTGATCCTCACTTAGCCCCTGAAAGCAGACTGGCTCAGGCTGCCAGAGGATGCTGCAGTGGCTTGGCATTGACATGTGGAGGTGAGTGATGGAGGGGAGAGGACAAAGGAAGACAGAACAGGTGACAGCCTCGTGTGGAGGAGAAAGCAGAGGAGACTCAAGTCCTACAGCACCACCAGCTGCTGCGGCCATAAAACTACAGTGGAGAGGCAGGAGGAAGGAGGGGAAGGGGCTTTGACCCTTACAGATCACTGCAGCATGGCCGTGTAGCCTTTACACTGGGGCAAACCAGGACAGGCACGAAAGAACGTGCATGGTCTGATTTAGAGCCGTACACAGGGCTGCCTTTGGTGCACAGCTGTTCAAGATGCATGGAATGCTTTGGCAACATTCTGACAGGCTTAAAAAGCACTAGAATGATTTAAACAGTGCACGACCTGCTGCATATACATACACGTCAGTATTAATATGAATTACTTCAGGGGGTCATTTCTTTGAGGTCAAATTTGCAGCCATTTTGCCTGAAACATTCAACCATCAAAAAAAAAGAAGTGATGTCCAATATCTGCTCTTTAGCCTTACTGACTTGCAGCCAGGGATGGTTTAATTGGAGTCAAAGGTCAAAACAATGTCTGGTCATTTTTCATGAAAAATTCAGTGGGACGAAATGTGACCTTGGTTACTTCAATGGGGTTAAAGGTTGAAGCTGGAATTTTCGGAAGAAATTCAATTGGATTAAAAAAAAAAAAAAACCCTGTTTGAGTAACTGAAGTCCAACATCTGCTTAAACTCTCCAGTGACTGCTGAGGTCAAGTCCATAGTGATTTAGTTGGGGTCAAAGTTCAAAACAGGAATTTCTGGTCATTTTTTAGAACGTGTTCAACTAGATCAAATATATGAGTAAACTTGGTGTCGCTGAAACATCAGGCCTTTCTGCTCTGTTGCCTCTGGGTGTTGAAACAGCCAGGGGTGATTTCACTGGGGTCAAAGGTAAAAATGGAATGACTGGATTTTTCAAGAAAAATGTTCAGGTGGACCAAATATTAACTTGGAAGCTCTGAGTAATTTAAGATTTAAGACCAAGTGCTCTCTTGCCTTGTCTTGAGATGTGACTACTCACATCTCAAGACTGTCTTGAGATTCTCAAGATTGTCTTGAGAGACCAAGATTGTCTTGAGATGTGACTACTCAATCTCAAGACAAGGCAAGAGCTGCTCTCTTGCCTTGTCTTGAGATGTGAGTAGTCACTGCAGTTCCTGACAAAGTGCTCCATTTGAGCGGATGCAAAGTCGTGTCTTGCAAATACTTAAATACTTTAAATTCTCAACTCTTCAGATGCAGTGTAAAGTCCATGTAATTTTTGGTCAGTGCATAGGTTGTGCAATATTTGTAGGTAAAGTAAAATTTAGAGTTATTGCTATAGAATCCACCCCCAAGTATCAGGTCAGACCAGATCTGGGAGCATGTGCTGGAGTGGCACATTGCTACATTCACAACATTATGGCTCTGCCTTGAGTACTGGAAAGCAATCATCCAGGCATTCAACTGGTCCATTGCCACCTTTCGAAAGTCAAAAGTCCATAAGCTGTTCCCTGGGATCTCTCAATCTCAAAAGCAGAGGATTCAACCCTTTCACATACAGATACACTTCTGATAGCCAATTCCAGGAAGTTCCTGAAAGTCTGGATCTTAGTGTTGATCAAGGACAATTGCAACCCAGACACTCTGACTCCTTGATCAACTTCTCAAGTGCTGCAATCAGGACATCCACTGATTCCACAAAGATCACAGCATTGACCAGAATGTCAAGGTCATTTCTTTCATCATCAACAAAGGTACCGAACATACTGGTCTCCACAACCCTATACCCAAGATCCAGCCCATGGAAGCATTCAACACAAACAAGCCAGAACAGATCCCTCATAGATCCCAGTATTCACTGGGAAGAAGTTAGAAATTCTTAGGATCCCATGAATTTTCAGGATGTCAGAGAGAACTAGCTGCTCAACCCAATCAAACACTTTGGGAAAATCAACAAAACCTGCAAAGGAGCACGGCCAATATTAGTGCTTCTGGTCAATAAGTATTCACAGAGCTAGGATGTACTTGATTTCTTGCGTGTGAAGCCAAAGTGCTACAGGTGGTGAGCAACAAGTAAGTTGGACTGAATCTTGTTCAAGTTAATTATTGCACACACCTTTTCCAGCACGGAGATCAGTGTAGTCCTTTTTTTTTTCCAATCCATAGAGATGATACCCGGCTCTCAGACTGAAACAACGATTGTTTGCAGTGCCAGGAGAACAGCATCTCCACCCTCCTGGAGGGGGCTTAACTCTAATGCTGCAGATCCCTGGAGCTTTCCTCACACTCAGCTGTTTCCCAGCCTTTGCAATCTCTCAAACATTTGGTGGTTCACAGTTGACTGGAGAATCAGTAACAAGAACCCTGGCACTCGGGATGTCCAATATCCCAGGTGGAGTATAAGCCTCACACAACTGCTCAAAGTGGCTGAGCCAAGAAGACAATCAAGTCATCGTCCACCATGACTGCAATGGGACGAGGGGTTTGAAGAAACATAGTGCTTTGATGTCTCTGTAAGCAGGCTGAAGGTCACTAGACCACAGAAAGTCACGTGATCACAGATTTCTGTTCTAACCAGTACTTCCTGATCTACCTTCAGGATATCAAAATCTGCTTTCTTAGCTCAGTATAAAACCTGGACTTTCCATCAAGCCATGCACTAAAACTTCCTTGGATGACATTGAGAGTGCCCTATGATATGAAACACCTCCTCCTATGGATTTTGGCGACTTAAGTGTATCCCCCGGTGTAACTTTTAGAGACTAGTTGTGGAAGAACTCCCACATCTTGTACGTGTCGGTGTAACTGCCTCAGCTATAGGCCAACCTTTAGTTATGCACTCTGCTGAGTACTGCTTTTTTTTTTAAATGTGTAAATAGATTGTGTTGTACAACCCTAATTCCAATGAAGTTGGGATGTTGTGTAAAATGTAAATAGAAATAGAATACAATGATTTGCAAATCCTCTTCAACCTATATTCAATTGAATACACCACAAAGACAAGATATTTAATGTTCAAACTGATAAACTTTATTGTTTTTGTGCAAATATTTGCTCATTTTGGAATGGATGCCTGCAACACATTTCAAAAAAGCTGTGACAGTGGTATGTTTACCACTGTGTTACATCACCTTTCCTTCTAACAACACTCAATAATCGTTTGGGAACTGAGGACACTAATTGTTGAAGCTCTGTAGGTGCAATTCTTTCCCATTCTTGCTTGATGTACGACTTCAGTTGTTCAACAGTCCGGGGTCTCAGTTGTCATATTTTGCGCTTCATAATGCGCCACACATTTTCAATGGGCGACAGGTCTGGACTGCAGGCAGGCCAGTCTAGTAACCGCACTCTTTTACTACAAAGCCACGCTGTTGTAACATGCGCAGAATGTGGTTTGGCATTGTCTTGCTGAAATAAGCAGGGACGTCCCTGAAAAAGGCTTTGCTTGGATGGCAGCATGTGTTGCTCCAAAACCTGGATGTACCTTTCAGCATTGATGGTGCCATCACAGATGTGTAAGTTACCCACACCCCCATACCATCTCAACACACCCCCATACCATCACAGATACTGGCTTTTAAACTTTGTGTTATGTGTCGACGCGGGTTGAGGAGCGGACCTGCGTCTGACAGAACCCAGCGCTACAAATAACCAGAAAAGCGGTTACAAAAACAATATATTTATTACACCCGTTGTGCATAAAAAGTGTAAAAACAAAAACAGCGTCCCTCTGGTGGAGTGACTGTTGGCACGCTCTCCAGCGCCCGCAAGGATCAAAGCCCGGCGCTCCTGGACTCACTACCACCGCCAAACACCCCCCAGGTGGACACGACAAACTGACTCTCTGTGAAGCAAAGAAGAGGTGAGGTAAGTCAGCAGTTACAACAATATCTTTCAAAAGACACACGCTATCAGCAACACATTCAGGTCTGTATCTTTTTTAACTTTATGCAAATGAGCAGCTTCTCACAACAGATGGAGGATCACTTATCCGCACGCCACAGCAGTGAGAAGCAAGCTGCACAATTCTCATCACAATTCAAGTATACTGTGTAACAAAACACCAAGTTACTATCAACAATTAATCAAACAATTACCTTTAATGTGTGCTGACAGCATGTGTCCTCACCCTTCCTTGCTTCACGGGCTTGATGTGTCAAACCCAGGCGCGGTCCTCAGCGTCTCACAAACGAACATCACAAGGTCGAGTTCCCGGCAGTTCTGCTTGAATCACACATGACTTAAATGCAGAACGCCATCCAATTATCTGCTTCAGCTGAAAGTCTTTAAGGTTGCATGTAAGCACCAGTCACAGGTGCTACACATGATGTTGATGAGGATGAGGATTCTTCAGCCAGCACCTTCTCCACAGACAAATCAGTTCTCATGCCACCTGAAGAGCAAAGAAAAGAAAAGAACACCAAAACATCCAGCCACACCCCCCAACACACAACACTTTGCGCTGGTAACAATCTGGTAACAGTCTTTTTCCTCTTTTGTCCGGAGGACACGATGTCCATAATTTCCAAAAACAATTTGAAATGTGGACTCATCAGACCAGAGCACACTTTTCCACTTTGCGTCTGTCCATTTTAAATGAGCTCAGGCCCAGAGAAGGTGGTGGTGTTTCTGGATGTTGTTGATGTATGGCTTTCGCTTTGCATGGTAGAGTTTTAACTTTCGCTAATAGATGTAGCGACAAACTGTTTTAACTGACAATAGTTTTCTGAAGTGTTCCTGAGCCCATGTGGTAAGATCCTTTTCACAATGATTTTGGTTTTTAATGCAGTGCCGCCTGAGGGATTGAAGGTCACGGGCATTCAATGTTGGTTTTCGGCCTTGTCGCTTACGTGTAGAAAGTTCTCCAGATTCTCTGAATCTTCTGATTATATTATGGACTGTAGATGATGGAATCCCTAAATACCTTGCAATTGAACATTGATAAACATTGTTCTTAAACTGTTGGACTTTTTTTTTTCACTTTTCAATTGTTCACAAAGTGGTGATCCTCGCCCCAGCTTTGCTTGTGAATGGCTGAGCCTTTTGGGGATGCTCCTTTTATACCCAATCATGACACTCACAATTAGTGTTCTCAGTTCCCAAACACTTATTGAGTGTTGTGAGAAGGAAAGGTGATGTAACACAGTGGTAAACATACCACCAACCTTTTTGAAACGTGTTGCAGGCATCCATTTCAAAATGAGCAAATATTTGCACAATAACAATAAAGTTTATTGGTTTGAACGTTAAATATCTTGTCTTTGTGGTGTATTCAATTGAATATAGGCTGAAGAGGATTTGTAAATCATTGTATTGTGTTTTTAATTTACATTTTACACAACGTCCCAACTTCATTGGAATCGGGGTTGTATGAAGTAGATGAGCGTTACAAGCACACTTTCCAACCTGTTGCGAGCGTGTGTATGCTGTAAATGATGACATGTCATCCTACCCTGTGACTCTCTGGACTGTGTCAGAGGTCAGTGGAGGGTTGTGCACAATAAACAAACAGCATAACAATAACAGAGTGTTACTGAAAATAACTGCTGCTCTCATTTATCAGTCCTCCAATAAAATGTCAGGATGAACCGTTTTGTGACGCTGCCTCCTTCATCTCACCGTCAAGTTCAAGTTATGATGCTTGTTTTGATCCTAATTGAGTTTGAGAGACTGTGTTGCCCTACTCTGCCCCACAACCCTTAGGTTCTTTATTTAGCCCCGAGGACATTAACGCCAGCCAGAAATGTGACCCTTGACCTTCTTATATGGAAGAAGCTATTCCCAGCATGGACAAGAGATTCTGTGATTTATCTTGGCTCCAAATGGCAGCGCGATGCAGATGGTGAGGTTAGGAGGGCATGACTACGTACCCTTCAGGAGGGCAGAGAGCATTTCTGATATTTACAGAACCAGACCCACTTAGGCAGGCAAAGGTCTTTCACAGTACAGAAACACGTCCACATGAGTCCTCGATCCTCGACACCAAAACGTGCTAAGCTGCTCCACAGCTGCACAGCCTGTTAAACACTTTTTGTATGAACTGTTGCTCTATTATATGAATTTAAATGTATATATTTTTAAATGTACTTATAATTTGATGTATTTTTTGTTATTATTAAATTTTTAAATTCTTAATGTCTTTGAATTTGTTTGACTACATCTGAGGTTGTGTTTTTGTTGCAGATTGTCTTTCTCTCTGTCAGTTATTCAAGACATGATCAGGGTTCAATTAAATCTGGTGAAGAACTAAACCTTGGGTCGAGGAAGTTTCTTAAATATTGGTGTGCATCAGGATCCCAGCCTTTCTGTCTGGAGTTTGCTTGTTCTCACCGTGTCTGTGTGGGGTTCCTCCGGGCACTCTGGTTTCCTCCTATAATCCAAAAAAAAAAAAAAGCTTATTTATGGTCTGCTCCTTTCTCTGCCTCTGATCAAGGCAGAGTCTGTACATCTGGAGTTGGTCCCCGGCCACCGGACTGTGGCTGCCCACTGCTCCTAGTGGTTGGATTGTATTGAACTGTAATTAGGATGAGTTAAATGCAGAGGACAAATTTTGTTGTATGCACGTTTATGTACAATGACAATAAAAGGCTATTGTATTATTATTATTATTATTATTACACCCGCCAAGGATGTAATCATTTATTTATTACTCTGTCTGTTAGCAGGATTATGTCAAAACCACAGATTTTGATTACATTTTCACCATCGATACATATTAGGCCATGGAAGACTCCATTAAGTTTTGGAGGTGATCCGGATACAGATTCTCGATCAAGATTTCACTTTATAGTGGCTTTGAAGGATTATGTCAAAACTACATCACAAATTCTCACCAAATTTGCACCAGAGATAGGTACTGGGGTATGGAAGACTCCACTGAATTTTGGAGGTGATCCAGATCTGGATCCGGATTCTGGATCAAGATTTCACTTTATATACGCTTTGAAGGACTATGTCAAAACTACTTCACAGATTCTCACCAAATTTCCACCACAGATAGATATTAGGGTATCGAAGACTCCACCGAATTTTGGAGGTGATCTGGATCCAAATTGGTGGACATCAGAAATCTCTGATTGCTCTTGTTATGATTATTATTCTTATCACAAGTCCTTTCATTCAGATCCTGCCACTGATGTTTGATCCTGATCAAAGGGTAGATCCTGTCTTTGATCAAGAAGCTATGATCTTGATTCCTTTGATCCTCTTATGCTCTATGATGTTTGAGCTTTGACTTTTAATTGTGAGTCCTTAGATCAAAGCCAGAAAAGCAAATGACCAAAACAAACAAACAGACAGACAAAAACAAACTCTCCTTGGTGAGGTTTAAAGAACAGGCTAAAGGTCAGGATCAAAGTTTGGCCATCAGGAACAAAGCTCAGTGACCAAATATGAGTGATCAGACAGGTAATATTGTGTATCACAACAAATGTTTATAATTAGGATGTATGAATGTTACAACGGAATAATCTCTCACACCAACAAAGAAAGCGATAAAAGGAAAATTAACAGAGATGTAAAGTGAGATCTGCTGGACTTTGGGAGAAAGGTGTGCGCATGAGTGCCCGTCTACTTATGACATTGTTCTGTCCGCTAAGGATGTAATAAAATAATCAGTGTTTATTTATTTCTCTGTCTGTTAGCAGGATTACATCAAAACTACTGATCACATTTTGATGAAAGTTTCACCACAGATAGATATTAGGCCTTGGAGGACTCCAACAAATTTTGGAGGTGTTTCGGATCTGGATTCTGGCTCAGGATTTCACTTTATTGACTTTTAAGGATTACGTCAAAACTATTTCACGGATTCTCACAAAATTTGCACCACAGATAGATATTAGGGCATGGAAGACTCCAGTGAATTTTGGAGGTGATCCGATGATGCAGACCGAACGGTCCGCCCTGCCTCCACGACGCATGCGTCATTTTGGAGCTCCGCCACTCGTCTAAAACAGAGTCTCTTCACCCAAAGTGATCAAATGGATTAATGGGATTATTAACCATCAGATGACAAAGTAAAACCTCTTAAATCATTCTAAAGTCAGTTTTAAGCAGAAACGAGGCGATACTCCGTGAAGTTTTGAAGTGACTGACGCACAGTGAACACATCCGGTAGCAGCTCCTGTAGCTGCGGCGCTCTGATTGCGTCCTTGTCTTTAATGATGAAATTATGCTGAATTTATGTGGAAATGGTTGTTGTACAACAGCTTCAGATATCTGTCACTGAGATAGATGATGACTGGAGTGCATTATTAAGCAGAAACGAGGTGATAATCCATGAACCGTGGCTAATGACGCATGCGCAGTGAAGGCAGGGCCAACCGATTTTTGGGGGGACCGTTCGGTCTGTGACACCGGATCCGGATTGGTGGACATCGGAAATCTCCAACTGCTCATGTTCTGTTATATGCATGACTATGTTGTTGTTGTTATGCTCCTAATTTTTGTAACGCCTGTGTTTTTCATATTGTTTATGTTATATTGATGATGCGAAGTCCATTGATATGGATTATTGAAGGTGCTATATATGAAACAATCTACAGTTTGTTCGAACTGTTATGTTTGAAAATCCACATGTACACAAAATTTTAAGCCACAAAACAGTATTGAATTGCTGCCCGGAGACCTTATTAAAAAAACCCCAGTACATTTCAGAATGAGGTCATCGGCACTTGTGAGCAATAATCAGTGAACATGAGGCAAACATACGTCAAAGAGCCGTTTTCAATCACCTTTTTGTTTCGGTTAGCCTATTATGTGTCCTGTTTGTCAGCCAAGTCTCACTACTGTGCACATGAGATTTGCATGAAACATGAACTAACCCTGCACTCAGACAATTAGCTTCCATTACACCGGTGCTACCATTGCCAATTTGTCTGCCGTGCGAGGTAATCCGCAGCGTTGCTGGCAAGTGCCCAAAATGGTAATAATGGTATTGCAAGAGCCTTTTGTTGTTGTTTCCTTTCAGACTAACGGCCACAGGCGGCTGCTGTATCACCGGATGAAATGTTGAGGAAGTTGAAGCGTTTGCACAGTAGTCCAGGAGCCGTGACGTGAATCTTTGTTCTCATTACAGCGGTTTTAGTGCCATTATTAATCTTGTATTCTCATTTATTTTGCATCCATTATTCATGTTTTGGCTTTTATGACCTTCTGCTTTCTGTTTGTCTGCTGGTCCTAGCAGGGTTACGCACAAGATCAACTGATTTAAAGAAACGTTGCAGAGGGCTGATCTGTCTTTCTTCTCCTCCTTCCACCTTCCTCTTTATCTGTTGGCTGTTGCATATTAACGGTCACTGACCCTGTTGTAGGAACAGATTCTTCGATCCATGGTTACAGAAAAGACTGATATGTCTCCTCTTCTTGATGTGATCCTCCTCCTCTGGACTCAATCTGGATGCTCTTTTCTGATGAACGTCTTTTCTTTTATTCACTCGAATATTACACTTGTGAGTGATGGCATGTGCAGGGATTGTTTGTGGTCCTCAGTGTCCATTCACACGTGAACAAAATAACTCAAACGGTTTTGTTCTGATTATAACCAAATTTAGTGGAAATGTTTGAGGGTATGTCCAAGACAAGGAGATAGATGTTTATTTTTTTAATTAAGAAAAATTGGTTAAAAGTCAGGGTCACAGACACGAGTCAAAATTTGGTTCAGTGCTTATATTGTATATTTAAAATGACTATACAGAGGAATTGGTTGGAGATACACTAATGGTTACTATGAAACATTCATATGAATCCATATTTTTTCATTGTTATGGTTCACATTTGATCATGTCCCTGTTTTTTTCTGCTCTTTGGTTTACTGTTTATCTAGCGATTTCTTTTGCGCATTTTTCGCATTGTCCGGCCGCAGGACAGACACTGTGTCATGTGGAGCAGAGCTCATGTGGGTGACGTGACATTTAGAACGCCTGCTGCATGTTATGATCTGACGGTCCGTTTCACCTGGGGCAGCCTGTCAATGTGCGCGTCATGTGCTCGCTCGCTGCAGCCCGTCGCAACAGCGATATATGTTTTTATGTATGTCCACGTGAGGACCGCAAGCAGACACACGTGCATCACAGTGGACAGTTGTAAGTTCATGTCCGTCCAAACACGGTACGTGTTCTCCAGCTGGGATGTCCAGAACCAGAGATCTCAACAGCTGTGGCTGTCGGCGGACACGCCCTGTCAGTTCAGCGCACACACCAATGTGTCACTCTGTTACTGTTATTATTATTGGTTATTTTTACTGCGACTTAGTTATCCCCCCCCATCTGCAACACATCTGCCACATGTGTTGCGGATGGGGTGGGAGCACAACACACGTACGATTCACACACACAGCACATGTTTTGCGGGGGGGGCAGACACTCTGGTACGCCACATGTGCATTGCTGTTGTAACGCCACACTTGTGGGGGCACTTAGACAAATTTCACATCCAGCTTGAAAGTGATCATCTGCTGACTGTTTTCGTGCTAACAGCGCGAATGGCCACACATTTTATAAGTGCCAAGTGAGCAGTGTTAGCTGTTCGTGTGTATGACCTGGAATTCGGCCGACACCTGCTGCGAGAGGGTTCGATGGGCTCTCACAGTGCACACGCTATCTTTCAGCCACTGGTGTGCGCAAATAGTTGTAGCAACAGATGTACGAGGCGTATGGATTAAACATGGTTATTTGTTAATCAATGAAAAAGCGTTTCAGTTTTGGACAGAAATGTTCAAATATGAAGGCCACAAACCCATATTCATGGCAATCTCTCTGTGGCGAGGAGTATTGTCTTTTGATTGCATCTAAATCCAGGGTCCAAACACACGGTCCTAAACAGATTCCTATCTGGGTCCAATGGCTCGGAAATGCCATTAGACCTATTGTTGGGAAGTGACGATCAGGGTCCGAGGACCTGCTGTGGCCTTCATCCACCTTTACAACCAATGGGTTATTATACGCCTTCACCTCTTCAGCCTGATCCACCATTGAGAACTTCATTTCACCAGGGCCCCATTAGTCAGGGTTCAGGGTTCCTGTTGGGCTTTCATGGGTACCATGGTGGTCACAGGGCACACAAGGTTCTCACCGTATTTCACCCCAGCAGGCAATCCCCAACTTGACCCATTACCCAGGTGTCATGACACGGATGAGGAACTGGATTTTGACTCCTGACAAAAACCGTATTATGTTATCGCTAAATCACAAATAATTAAACTGCATGAAACAGTGTTAAACATGTGGTCATTTCTGTCCATATTCTGTCCATATCCGTATTTAACCTTGAGCATAAAAGAGCATATTCATGCTCAACTTTAAATATGATACAGACGTAGCCCTCTGTCTGTACTCTGTTTATTTTTTCTGTATTTGTGTCTGTTTTTTAAAAGCTTACTGATACAGACAAAATGGAGCAAGATATCATTGGAAATTGTGGGGGTGGTGTAGTTAAAGATCAAGTGAGACTCAACACTAGGCAAAAGACACATAGACTGCTAACAATGGTGTGACATTTTGCAGAGTTTTATATCAGTGTGAACTGGCTCAAACTCTGATTATTTTTTTGCAATCCCAAATTTCACTGCAGTTTGTGGAACAGAAGCCGTGTTCTTCCAATGTATAAATAAAGTCTAAGTTTGACATGCTACTTAGCAACTTTACAAATGATTTTGTCATAAATGGTTACAGGCTAGGACAAAGGTTCAGTTAAAATTTTGGTGAAATATGTAACAAAATTGGAAATTTAACAGCACTCCTATTTCCAGGGATCTTGTGCAGTAGTAATATTTCCATATGTTTAGATCCAATCCTGGAATATTTCCAATCCATAAACTCCACTGAACATTTCACCAAA
Organism: Thalassophryne amazonica; assembly: GCF_902500255.1. NCBI lineage: Eukaryota > Metazoa > Chordata > Actinopteri > Batrachoidiformes > Batrachoididae > Thalassophryne > Thalassophryne amazonica. The sequence continues at coordinate 21,884,078 of NC_047117.1, read as the reverse complement.
TGTTGTCATTAGGTTTTTAATGACCACACAGAACACCTCCGCGTATGCTACTACGACTTCTTTGACTATTCCTATGCTTGTTATCAGAAACTTTCAAGAGGGTCTGCAGTGTCCTCTAGTGGATATGTTGTGTAACGTTCTTGCCAATATAAAGAACATATGGAAGTATGTGGGCAGTGATGGACGGTTGCACCATTTAAAAGGAACAAATAGATTTATGTACACAGAGTGCATATGAGCCCTTTAGGTGCAGCTGTTGCTATTGCTGTTGTCATTTTGATGTCGGCACTATTACAGGACTGTCCTTGGAATTCTGACTCAGTAGTCTGCAGACAGACTGTTACACACCACCTGAGACATTCTTTGATTTTGAGCTATATAAATAAAAGCAGACTGAATTTTTGAACAGGTTTAACTGAGAATTTTTTGTTTTGCATAAATTAATACTTTTATCTTATCTTCTTTCTTAGTTATTTTTATTACTCAGTTATAAAACCTGTAATAAACTCTGTGCTCACCTATCCACCTGCCCACATTGTGCCTGCCCACCTGCCTGCCTGCATGCCTGTGATTTGCCACAGCAGTGTTATGTGCTGTTGCTATAGTTTGAAAAGTATTAGACTTCTTGCAGACTTGCTACAGATTTTTGGACTGTCAGTGTGGAGCTAATCAAGCATACCAAACATAAAAGTTTAAACTATTCAGTAAAATCGCCAACTGGGTAACAGCTACTGGGGAGCAGGTACATTCAAGAGGTGTGGATGGGCTGTTTGTCTGCCTGGGTGGTTGCCATCTAAGACCATGACCCAAGTCAGCTGTGTAGTTTAGTGTATGTGGTGACATGCGGCATGACAGCAGCTTCCCAGATGTGACCTGACCTGGTCACAGCCCAATATCACTCAGTGAAAACGAATTAGTCCATAAACTGTTGAAGTAGTGTGCTCGGTAAACCTTATTGAGATATATAATGTAAAGCTGGAGTCATGAGGCAAAATCTGAGTAATGCACTCACTGACATCTTGACCTAATTAATATGCAACTCAGGTCACTGATGCTATTGTGATCGTTCCCCCACCAGGACTATCCACATTTGAATACTTGGGCTCAACGGTCTTGGAGTTATAATGGCAAATGTTGGCAAATGTTGGAAAATATTGGAACGGTGGACCTCAACTATGTATGTCCTCCACTAGTACTTTGTTCATGCAGGCGGAGCATGATAATTGTTGTGTACTTTATCCTGAAATGTATGCAGTGAGTTAGGTTGAACTTTTCAATCAAGATAATAATTATTCATTATTTAAGAGACATTCTTCTGTTTAGAAGAACATTTTGGAATGTACAACTCTGTCAAGGCCCAAAACATCTTGCATTATTAAGATAGGAGGAGAAAATTCCAGATTTATACTTATCTCAACAAACACATTCATAAAATATATAAATAATACTGTGCACAAACAGAGAAAGAAACTGAGGCAGAAAAGAAAAAGAAAAAAACTCCAGAACTGTCTTTAACTTCTATGACCTTTTAGAATTATCATTTGCTCTCAGACTGCCTGGACGTTGGTCTGTTCGTGCCACACTGCATTGTGCTGGCACGTGTGTCTGCTTGCGTTTGTGTGTCCACATTTATGGAGAGAAGCTCAGTGCTTTGACTCAGTGTGACTCACAGAGTGCTTGTGATATTGCTCAAGGGTAAAGCCAGACAGAAGAGTTATGACTTCAGCTCATCTCCGGCCATCAGGGAGGTCATAATGAGACTACAAGTCTCTCACAGACAAACACTGAAACACACGCACACATGAAAACACACCAAGCAAGGCCCGTCCATCACCAAACATGTATGCACAAACACACTTACATACAGGAGTGGTCTACTGTCACAAGCCCAATTCCAGGCTTTCAGCTTTGGCCCTCCTACGTTGAGTCCATATCATCATGAATGTATATCAAGGCCTTATGAGATGGATCGACATCCGCATCAGGAACGGATGTCCCGCACAGCATATTGCGGGTATACAAGGCAGTTAAATTGAATGTGACATTTCCCAGGTTAGCCACTGGCGATGTTTACGCGAGCGTGTCACTTTGAGACTTTTTAACGACCTTCAAAGAAGCGATGCTCAGCGGTACGTGCACACCTCTGGCAGAAGGCGAAGCAGCATTCAGGCTTTTATGGGTAAGACACATTTAACAGTAAGACCTGCAAAGTGCAGACACTTGACAGACTTTAATGAACTGCCTGAGATTTTGACTTGGCACATAAATCGTACCGTGAACACAGTCTTACATCAGTTTGTGGCCATAGTGCCGGATAGGGTGGCCAGTGTCACCGCCTTAGCTTTCAAACCACCGTGGTTGCAATCATTTCATTGATGTTACATTTGCATATTCATCATCTTCAGAAGCCTTTTTTCTTTCGTATCTCTCATTTTGACCTATTTTTTCTCATTTAAAAGGTCATAGGGAAGGATGTTAATTCCGTCTTTTGAGAAAAATAGCTTAGGCATTTTAAATCGCTTATGTTTAAGCATCTTGGCATAATTTAAATTGTTGTTAAAGCTCAAGGACATGCAATCCTTTTTGACCTACTGCTTTGTTGGTCAGAGGTCAAGTTGACCAACTTTGCTATTATATCTTCATAAAATGCTTCTGTTTAAGCATCTTTTGATAAATTAGGATGCTATTAACAATTAAAGGCACCCCATTCCTTTTTTAAAACAATTTAGCCATGAAAGGACTTTATTCAACACCACCGTGAGGTTGTTCCTATTATTCAAATTAGGCAATATTACCCCCTGGGCATGCAGACAGTAAAGGGAAGGGCAATCTGACATTTGACCCCGAATGTCCTTTATCATCTCTCAAATTACTTGCCAACAGTTCTGGGATCCACATAAATACATCACATTTGATCCAAATCGGGTTGAAAATGAAATTCCTTGACATTTGCCAAATTAATTATTTCCAAGCAATTCAGGGTAAACCTTCATTAACGTACTAAGCTTAGTTGAATCAGCAGAAGGACCTGGGAGGAGTAGGCCAACAGACACAGAAATACCCAGGCCCCATTGACTGATCATTTGCAAGTTCGGCTTTGCCAGGGCAACTCCACAACCTACGTCCATATGTGTGCCAAGTTTGGTACAAATGGAAGTGAAAAAACAAACAAAAATTTTTTTAATGACCTTGAGATGACACGGTGGTGTAGTGGGTAACATTGTTGCCTGCACAGCAAGAAGGTTCTGGGATCGCTTCCTGCTTGGTTGTTTTTTTTGTGGAGTTTGTATGTTCTCCCCATGTTTACGTGGGTTCCCTGCGGGTGCTCCGGCTTATTCTCGCTACCAAAGACATGCAGGTTAGGTGAAGTGGAAGCTTTTAAATTGACTGAGGTCTGAGTGACAGTGCAAATGAGTTTGTCTGTCTACATGTGGACCCTACGATAGACTTGCATCATGAACTAGGGTGTACCCTGCCTCTTGCTGACTATTGGGATAGCCCCCTGTGACCCTTGAATGGAGTAAACGGGTATCAAAAATGAATGAATAATGACCTTGACCTCAGTGATTGTAAATTTAATCTTGCATACATACGTGTCAAGTTTGGTGGACATCAGAGTGAGCATCAAGATTTTGACCTTTGACTCCAATAACCTTGACCTTTCCAGAGAGCAACCCTTTTCTAGAGAATGGAGTATAGCTGAAGATCCTAGAGAATATGAACCATATGTAAGGGTAAGTACACATTTTTTTCCCCCAATGTCTTTATACATTTAAGGGTCAAAAATAAAAAATACAGGATACTCAGTGGGCATAGCAGTCAAATCTGTGAGGGGTAACACACTGGAGAAAGTCCGTAAAACAGGAAAATAGGCAAGATGTCAAAAGAAGGCACCAGAGTTCAAGGGAACAGGCTAAGAGACAAAACCAGGGTCAGACAGCAGACACTGGAAAGCTTGGCATAACATTCAAGAGATGCTTAAATATACCAGGGAGTAATCAGGGTGATGATGAACAGCTGAGGAGAAACACAGGAAGCAGCAGAAACAAACATGGAAGAGAATGTCAAAATAAAACATGAAGTGACAAGGACAAAGCAGAAACATGAGAATACACCCCCCCCCCCCCCCCAAAAAAACAAAACAAAACAAGAACATTACCCAAAAAAATCTGAAGTTAGGATAAAGAACATAATTCGCTAAAACCCAGGAGCTTCTGGTCAGTATCTTTCTCAATCATCAAGAAATTGGCAGCTCCGTTCCTATGTGTACAGCAAGGAGCTTCCTAACAGTGTATGTCAGGGTACTATCCAGCAAGTAACCTTTCACGAGGAGAGTGTGAACTGGACATGAGAGGTCTGACACAAGAGACATGGAAAACGGGATGGATATGAGAATTAAGAATCATAGAAATGGGAAAGCTATCAGGCTGGATGGTCAGGAATTGCAGGACACAAATGCACAGCTCAACAAACAGCTCTGGTTTTTAGAAGGCTTACTGATGTGGTTAGCAGAGGTCGGTACACAAGTAAGCTGTCCAGAAAAAGCAGCAGTGCAAAAAAACATCAGGCAATCGGTGTGGTCAAGGCAACAGGCTGGAGGTCAGGCACACACAATGAGGCAGGCAGGAAAATGAACGCAGGAACAGAGCTGGGATGAAAGCACAAGGCACGACAAACTGGCGAGGGTCAAACACACCCAGTGAGCTTACGAGCTCGTATATAACCAGAGATACCAGCAATTTGTTGTGGATACAGGGATTTCTCAGGATGTCCCACACAGCTAACCAATCAACAAAAATAAACATCCGCATACTGTAGGCTGGGGGGAAAAAGACTACCAATATTCACCCTTAAGCCCCCGTCACACATAGAAGAATGTGCAGGAACCAGCCTGAAACGGCAAATATTGCCATAGTCAGATGCAGTCGGAGGAAAAGAGGCGTGGTCAGCAGTGTCAGAACGCGTCCAGATTACCTCATCCACACCTGCATGATGGCATCCAAAGTTCATGTAGACAACAGGTAGATGTCACAGACTCCGTCAGACGGCCATAGAAGGTGCTGATGTCCAAACGTCTGGATGACAAACATGGGACCGGAGTGGGAGGGAGCGCTGTGTTCCTCCCTTTGCACAGTACCTGCTGGTACTGAACATCGGAATACAACCAACATATGGACTGGACTCACGCCATATGTGTCCAAGCCAGCATGGTGTGGTCACTCACTCAGTCATGCAATCACATCTGCGCTCGTCCTCCCCTTCACAGCGCTACTGACCTCACATGCCTGTGTGCGTAGAGCAGAGGTGCTGGAATAATGATGTGATCACTGGGTGTGTGGGTGTGTGTGTGTGTGTTCACAATGGCTGAAAGAGCAGCTACGTGTTTGCGCTCGGCGCATGTGTGCACCATTGCCAGCTCCTGGACACTGCTGGCAGTGGGCCATGCTGTCCCATGCATCAGATGCAGCCTTTCCAGGGACCTCTAATTTATTTTTTGTGTGTTTTGGCTCACTTCAGCAGCACAATGCAACTCTCTACACCACAATGGTTGGATTATCACATGGGATTTATTTTCCTGTGGTTGATTACAGCACACAGCAGCCATCTGAGAGGATTTTAACCACAGGCTGCAGTCTCAGCTCCACGTCCACACTGTGTTCCTAGACCGCTGTTGAAGGTGAGATTCATGTTTATTAATTCTGTCAGGGCCTGGCACAACAGTTCCACAACATATCTCCTAAAGAGTTAGAACATGATCATATATTACAACGGTGGACATTATTGTACGTGGGAAATGCAAGTCATACTGGCAGGCTTTGCCATGCCAGATCCATCTCGAGGTTCCCTCGTATGCTCTCAAATCGTTTCAGACCCTGTTTTGCCATCATCAGAATATGTAAATTGCGGTCAGATGGTCCTCAGACTGCACATGGACCACCATTGGATAGGTTTGGAACATGTGCATCACACTTGGGGCCACCGGCTGATTGGCACCAACTGTGTGGACTCTCGCAGATGGCTGTCAGAACGTTTTGAAACTGCAGCTTGACATTTTTCGGATGTGCGCCGATTCGTCATTCTGACGCCATTCTGCGTGATTCTAGCTATATGTGATGGGCAATTACAGTTAGTGAGCACTTGCTGAGCTAGAATGTGTTGGTTGGTTGATATCTTGGATGTAAAATCAGAGTTGGGTGGAATTAAACCCTCCTGAGAATGACTCTTTCACGGCACAGAGAAGAGTGTTAAATCTGTGTAGTTGCTGCATTCCAGGTGATCACCCTTTCCTTTCCAGAGAGTGACAACACGCCCTTACTTCCAATCTATTATCTGTCTCATAAACAGAAGCAAGGATTCCTTGCAACACCAGAAAAACAGCATCTCCACCTGCCCGAAGGAGTTTCAGCATCAGTACTACAGATCCCTGGTGCTTTATCTGCACTCAGCTATGTCACCACCTTTGAAATCTCGGTGAGATTTGTTGTTTGTTAGATGATTAAGATAAGTAACAAGAGCCTTGGTCATGGAGCTGGATGAACATTATCCTGGCAGAAGGATCAGCCTGACACCAAACAGTTTTTATTCAAACCTGAGGAGTATTTTAATTTCTGCATGGTATGTAAAGTGTAGTTATTATAGTCGGTGTCTAATATAAGACTTCTCTTAAGTCACACTTGCACAATCCTCGAGGGAAATGCGTAAAGTGTTAGTTTGCTTATCTTCGATTAATCTGGGTCATGATCATCCCTTGGCTAGAGTTAACAGTGCTTTTGTGAGAAGCACTTTCTAAAATTTCAAGCATATTAAGGTCTTTGTGCCCTCTTGTGGTACACACCGGTGCTGCTCTCAGTCTCTCAGCTCATGTTCCTTATTTTAATTGACCTGGATTTGTCCCGTTGCTTTGCTGTAATGAAAACGCGAGCGGTGCCTCGAGACCGAAAATCCTGTCAGCTTCACCCTGCAGCAATTCCCACCCCTAAAACTGGGTCCCCTTTTACAAGATCTACTGTTTAAAGCTGAGTAGAAATAAAAAATTTACAAGACCTGGGTGCTTCAATGCATGGCAATGAATAATTAAGAAATATGCATTTGCAGATAATAGAGAAAGGAATTTTATATGTTTGGATGTAACCCATGAAGAAACACTTTGGCATGTATTTGTGCCTTGTATCCTCATTGCTCAGTGTAAAGGCAGTGAAATATTCATCCGTCATTTTACAGCCAATTTCTGGCTATGTTAAAAATGTAGAATGAGGAAGATCCGTTAAAAAAAAACAAACACACAATGAGACATGTGCGCATTTGAGTACAATGATGTGAAGAAAAGTACAACTGTAACACAAATTAGTATTAATGTCATCTGTGTTGGATTGTGGCTGTGCTGCTGAAAGGGATGCACATGTCAATATAAGGCAGTCAATCGAAGTTCCACATCATGAACAAGGTTGTTCAATCATAAGATGTTGGATTAAATATTATACTTCAGGGAGGGGGTAGAAAATCAAACTTTGTAATTAATAGATTATGCACTAATGGAATATGTACACAATCCTGCTATTAATAAATAAAACATTTCATAAATGTACAACACACCACATGTATGTGTGATTAAACTCCCCATAGATTAATGGAGTTCTTTCGGCTTTCTGCAGAATGCATTTTAAAAAAGTCACATTTGTATGGCTTAAAATGTGGAATGACAGAAATTATCGGTGTCATATATACAACACATTTCAGGGGACTTAATAAATGTCACCAAGCATCCTAAATATTCACCCTGCAAAACAACCAAAAGACTATTTATGTGCCTATCACTTCAAATGGAGATGAGCAGTTGTTACTCTTCAATTGTAGTCAGGTGTAACAAGGGCCAGCAGAAAGTGATTGCACCAAAAACCTGGTCAGAAGTTGGACACAATTGTATAGCCACTTATATGGCACAATATTCAGATGTGCCTTACATAAGTGGATTCATTTACATGCAAAGTCAAATCTAGTCAGGTTTGGGAACATGCACTGCTGTCGCTCTTCACTGTATCATGGAAACATTTTGAGTCCTGGATGGCAACCATCCACGCAGACAACTGGTCCATCCCCACATCTCTAAAATAACTATGTAGCTGCTACATCCAGGTGAAGCGTGGGAATCGCCTCAGCCTTCGCCTGCTGCTGAGGTCCACTCAAACTCAGGCATCTGCGCTCGATCATGCATAGAGAAATGCACCTCACGACCAAAATGTCAACGATGATGCTCCCTCACAATGCAAATGATACTCATCTTAGTTTCCTGAAGTAACTGGTCATTTGATGCAAAGTCAATCCACCAAGGATCCTCTAAAGCAGGGCTGCCCAAAGCTGTTCCTGGAGGGCACCTGCCCTGCATATTTTCATGTCTGCCTCATCTACTCACACCTGATTATTTCATTCTGGTGTTTCCCAGCTCCTCGCCAGCAGAGCACACCTAGAGTTAACTAGCAGGGGGAATGAAAAAAAAAAAAAAAACATGTAGGGCAGGTGATCTCCACGAACAGATTTGAGTAACCCTGTTCCAAAGAGATGTTGTGCCAAAGGCATCTAGTCATCACCTGAGGTCGCAGGTTAGCATCCAAGTCTCACAACCATACAGTAAGACAGAAGTACCAGGACCCAAAAGACATGGACCTTTGTTCTTCTGCAAAGATACCTCTGTCCAGTGACCCAATGGCTCCAAAAGCATTTCCCAGGCGCCTCTCGTTCTCGAAGGCTAAGGACTCACAGACATGAATATCTCTTCAAGTTCAACACTTTCACCACATACAGATAGAATTCTGATGGCTGAGTCCAGGAAGTGATTAAAAGCCTGTATATTAATCTTGCACCAGCACAATCACAATCCCAGTACTGATTACTGCTGTGAGGCAGCAGAATGTAAGTGCACCATAGATCGCCAACAACCTGGTACAAAGCCAAGCACAGAGTTTATCTACTCCTTATATGGCGCAATATTCAGTTATGCCTTACACAGACAGGACCACAGCAGGCATACACACGAGTTGTAAGTGCCAGAATAATTCATGTTCGTCCTTCCCTGCTCCACCTCAGTGAATTTTGGTAGCTGCTCTTCACCTGTGCATTTTCACATATTGTGCTCATATCTGCTAACTCGCCAGAAAACCTCTCACTTAAGTACACTGTCTAAACAGGAAGGTGCCAAATTCCAGTGCAGCCTGAGTCTCAGGCTGGAAGTAATGCAGACAACCAGCTGCATTGTGAACACAATTGTACGTAGACTTGCCTGTGGATTACACGTTACTGGGGGATTCCACCAGAGGGCACATCAAGGTACTTGGTTTGTATGCTGTCAACAATAACTTTAAAGTTTCATTGATGTCTTGCCGGCTGTTCTGACAAACATATTTGTAGCTGTGCAATGGCAAAGACACATCATGTACACAACTGCTCGTAAAAACTTTCCTCCATTCATTGTTGTTTCTGATGGTCCTGATATTGTCCCTGTCGCTTGTGCATATATTACAGCATGCAGACGTGTCATATTAATTTCTGCACAACCGACCCACCAAAGGGACACAGAATATATGAAACAGCCATCATGTGCATATTCACTCAAAGTTAAAAGCAAGTATATTTCCACCCTTTGAGATAATAACAGATGACAATCCAATTGGTTTAATCCATGTTACCCCAAAATCTACCCCATTATTCAATGACTAAGTACAAGCTCTTTGCCCCCTTCATACTTGTTTGCACCCCTGCATATTTCTTTTTACATGGCTTAAATACCAACATGGAGTTGGACAAGCTCTAAGTGCACTCATGCTTTGCAGTCTAGTCTGTGTGCTATAGATCGTCCTTTGAGGTTGAGAGACTGCAGTCCCAGTGGCCGTGTCTCAAGGGCAATCAGGAATCCAAATACGGATGCGTGTGATAACCCCACACATTCTTTCAGGCATAATCTTTGCTTATGACAGAGTAGTTCCTACATGAACAGAGTGAAGACTGTGGGACTTTGGAGATGATTAATATGAAAACCCCAAAATGGTTTAATTGTGAATCAAATTTTTACACAATATGACCCCATCAAGTCAATCACAGCCCCACCCAGGTGTGCACTGGTTGTCTGCCTGGGTGGTTGCCATCCAGGGCCCAGGGCGGCTCAGAGGTGTCATGGATGCAGCAAAGGAACACCAGCACATGCTCCCAGACTGGACTTGACCCAGATGTCATAAAAGTCCTGTCTCACTTCTCTTTGAGTGTTTCTTTCCTACTTGGCATAATAGAGCATCGCTGACAACTGTCAGTGTGCTTATGAATCACACACCGTTTGATTTTATTCTTGATGACTCATGAGAGGTTTAACTCCTCACATTAAAGCACGGTGACAATTTTATGGCCTCCACACTGCAGGAAGACTGAATATGTTGTCTTCATAACTCCTACGGTGGCAGCGCTGGATTGAATCATGGTCGCTCGGGGCTGAAGTCTGGCAAGGCTGGAACTGAGGTGTGCACGTGTTTGTGCGTTTGAAAGCGTCCTAATTAAGCATCGGCAGTGCCTCGAACTGGGGGGAGCGAGACTTCACAGCCATTAAATCAGGACAATGCTTTTTGTGTCACTGGGGCTGGCAGACGTTGCCCTCCTTCTCCTTGTGCCTCCTCTCGTTCCTTACCCTCTCCCACCTCCTCACCCTCCGTCAGTCTCGCAGCTGCCATGCAGCCTACAGGGCTGCCAAAATAAATGATGGCCTCCCAAGTGCACGGTCAAGGCCAGGCATTGCTGGCACGCTGGGTGCTCCGCCTGTTGGAGGAGCAGCAGTGATGTCTCACTGTCTGTCTGCCCTCTATTGGTGCTTTATGGCTACTACAATAACATGTCAGTGCAAAAAACACATTTCATTCAAATGTAACATAAGACACCCACACTACAAATGGGTGCTTCCTCGGTAAGCGTGCCTCGCAGAGCAGACAGGAATCTAGATTTCTGTGACATATGTTACATGTATCTACAAGTAGAACAGGCCTTTGCAGACTTATGATTTATTAAAGGAGGCCGTTTTGTCATGCGTAGGCATAGAATTCTGCCTACTGCATACAGGAAAAAAAATCCACCCAGACTGCAATCCGTTTTTTTTTTTTTTTTTTTTTTTTTAAATCAATAAACGCACTTCTTTTAGCATTAATACAGTGATTATTTTTGCTTAGCAGTCCCTGGCTAATCTGCTTTAATATGTAGTTTTGTTTATTGTTTGTTTACCTTTACTTTCACATGCATTCTGGGAGGGGATGGTCTTGTGGTTAAGTATTTGAGGATCCTCGGTTCAAACCCCAGCCTGACCGGAAAATCTCTAAGGGCCCTTGGGCAAGGTCCTTAGTCCCCAAGTTGCTCCCAATGTGTAGTGAGTGCCTTGCATGGCAGCACCTTGACATCGGTGTGTGAGTGTGTCTGTTTGAATGGGTGAATGTGAGACATCATTATAAAGTGCTTTGATCTTCTGATTCCGATCGAAAAGTGCTACATTAGTTATTATTATGAATAACAAATGTGTGATTTCTTGGTATACCAATTCCCATCAGCAAGAAATACAGTGAGGCAAAGAAGTCTTTGGTCCACTGTCGATTTTGCAGTTTTCTCACCTACAAAAAATGGAGAGGTCTGTAATTTTTATCGTAGGTACACTTCAACTATGAGAGACAGAATCTAAAAACAAATTCAGAAAATCACATTGTATGATTTTTAAATAATTAATTTACAATTTACTGCATGAAATAAGTATTTGATATAATAGAAAAACAGACCTTAATATTTGGTGCAGAAACCTTTGTTTGCAATTACAGAGATCAGATGTTTCCTGTAGTTCTTGAACAAGTTTGCACACTACAGCAGGGATTTTGGTCCACTCCTCCATACAGATCTTCTGCAGCTCTTTCACGTTTCGAGTTTCAGCTCCCTCCAAGATTTTATGTTGATTTCAGGTCTGGAGACTGGCTAGACCACTCCAGGACCTTGAGATGCTTCTTACAGAGCCACTCCTTAGTTGCCCTGGCTGTGTGTTTTGGGGCATTGTCATGTTGGAAGACTCAGCCATGACCCATCTTCAATGTTCTTACTGAAGGAAGGAGGTTGTTTGCCAAAATCTCACAATACACGACCCCATCCATCCTCCTTTCAATGTGGTGCAGTCGTCCTGTCCCCTTTGCAGAAAAGCCCTCCAAAAATGATGTTTCCACCCCCATGCTTCACGGTTGGGATAGTGTTGTTGGGGTTGTTCTCATCCTCCAAACACAGCGAGTGGAGTTGATACCAAAAAGTTCTATTTTGGTTTCATATGACCTTGACATGACCTTCTCCCATGCCTCCTCTGGATCATCCAGATGGCCAATGGTAAACTTCAAACGGGCCTGGACATGTGCTGGCTTGAGCAGGGGGACCTTGCATGCCCTGCAGGATTTTAAACCATGACAGCGTAATGTGTTACTAATGTAATCTTTGTGACTCTGTTCCCAATTTCAATTTCAATTTATTTTCATTTATATAGCGCCAAATCACAACAAGGTTGCCTCAATGTGCTTCACACAAGTAAGAAACAGTGGTAAAGAAAAACTCCCTCTGAAGAAGAAACCTCAAGCAGACCAGACTCAAAGGGGTGATCCTCTGCTTGGGCCATGCTACAGACACAAATTGCAAAACAATTCACAACAGGAACATACAGGAAATGTCGCTGGTGCACAGGATGGTTTCTGGAACAGATACCACACCCGTCTCTGGATGGAGCCGCACCTCAAACAGAAAGAAAAGAAAAAAGCAGAATCAAGCATCAAAAAGACAAATACAGTGTAATTTGTCAGCATTAAGCTATAAGAAAAACAGAAGAAATACTAAGGTGATTGCCGGCCACTAGCCCTAAGCTTCACTAAAAGACCCAGAATTTAGATAAAGTTGAGGCCACGGCACGCTCTGTTTACTAATAAAATGAATTAAAAGTGTAAAAAGCATAGAAACATACTATGCCAGTATGCTAGCCATATGAAAGGGAAAATAAGTGCGTCTTAAGTCTGGACTTGAAAGACTCCACAGAAAATGACTATTTTATTGACACAGGGATCATTCCACAGAACAGGGGCACGATAAGAGAAAGCTCTATGACCCACAGACTTCTTATTCACCCTAGGGACACTAAGTAGTCCTGCACCTTGAGAATGCAAAACCCGGGCCGGTACGTAGGGTTTAATTAGATCAGCTAGGTAGGGAGGTGCCAGTCCATGAACAATTTTATAGGCTAGTAGCAGAACCTTAAAATCTGATCTCACTGGGACAGGAAGCCAGTGAAGAGATGCCAAAATGGGTGTAATGTGGTCAAACATTCTGCTTTGTGTCAAAACTCTGGAAGCAGCATTTTGAACCAATTGGAGACCCTTAATGCTGGACTGCGGTAAACCAGAAAATAGAATATTGCAGTAGTCCAATCTAGAAGAGCCAAACACATGAATTAGGGTCTCAGCATCAGCCATAGACAGGATGGGACAAATCTTTGCTATATTTCGCAGGTGGAAGAAAGCAGTCATAATATCTCTAATGTGGAGGTCACCACAAGATTACACTAAATCCTCCAAACTGTAGCTTTACGTCTTTGCAAAATGTGATTATCTGATGCTTAACACTGACAATATTTTAACATATTCATGAATAGAAAAGAAGGCAATTCTGTCTTTAAAAAGACAACATGCAGATGAAAGAAAATAAAACACAAAGCTAGAGATGTTGACGCAAAATTATACTTTTATGGTTCAAGAAGTCATGATACATGTGAGTGGAGGCTGATGGTTTTGCGCTGCAGCAGATCAGTGCTGCAAATTTGGATGAAGTGGCTCCGAGGCAAGTCCTTTGGTCTGATATTAATTTTACATACACCAAGGAGGCCGTATATATATATTTTATCCTTTTAATTAGTTCTGCTGTCTCTAACATGGTCAGATCTATTTCACCCTCGACGATATGGGGCTGAGCCGCTGTCATAGAATTCATCAAATATATGCATTTCATCTCCGAGTGCTGTTCAGACTTTAATACATGTTCAGTATGAGTTAAAGTCGCTGCAGTTCAAAGAATTGAGGCCAATTTAACTCACAGGCCTTCATTGGATTTGGCATAAAACATTATGAATAATGGCTTAGTCTGCTTAAATACAAATAAGTGTCCATAGCACCGACCACTTAAGGGCCCTGGCGTTTTAGTTTGAATACTTTTTCCAAAATAATTCAGGACATGTGTTGCTTGTGAAATGCAGTCAAAACAAGATGATTTATTCATTTTAACAAAATTTATGCAAATTTTATAAATGTTTTTCTTCTGCATTTTTTTAATTGTTATGCAGCCAGAAATGGGAGAGTTGTGCAGCACTGGGGTGGATTTGATGACCACTAGGTGGCAGGCTGACACAAACATTCAGTAAGTGCTGTACGGTAGGTGAAATAGGCTGAACATGAACAAATGCAAGGCCAGATCATCGCCGCAAAAATCTGGTGAGCACAAAAAAAGGTCACTGAGAAAAGCATTTTAATGAAGAGAAATAAAATAGCGTGGTTATTATATTTTCAAACACACACACACACACACACACACACACACACACACACACACACACACACACACACACACACACACACACACACACACACACACACACACACACACACACACACACACACACACAAAAATTAACAATAAATGCTGCACAAAAGTTTGAGTTAAACAGCTACATTTATTGACAAATATATTAAAGTAAAATCTAGACAAATAACAGTTGGATTTATTAGAATGTCGCAAATTAAGATTTACAGCACAAAACAATTACATTTTGAAAAAGAAAGAGAAAGAAAAAGAAAACAACAGAGGGCAGCACAGTGGCTTAGGGGTTAGCACTGTTGCCTCAAAGCAAGAAGGTCATGGGATCGAAACTTTAAAGTGAATGTGTGTGTTTGTTTGTCTATATGTGTCCCTGTGACAGACTGGCATCCTGTCCAGGGTATACCCCGCCTCATGTCCTATGACTGCCGGGATAGGCTCCAGCCCCCCGTGACCCATAATTGGCGTAAGTGGTTGCAGATGTGTGAGTAAGTGAAAAGAAAGGAAGGGGAAAAAAAGCCAAATATGATTTAAGTAATAATCAGAAATGTAATTGCATACCATATTAATGTAGCAGGATTATGATTTATGATTTTTATTTATTGGAATATCTGTGCAAATAAGTGCAAGTCTTAAAGTTTACATTTCATAAGGTAAACTATAAATATATTATATTATATTGTATTATATTATATTATATTACGTACAATCCATACATAATATTTTAGATGTATCATTATATTATATTATAAATAAGTTTATTAAG
This sequence comes from Thalassophryne amazonica, assembly GCF_902500255.1. Taxonomy (NCBI): domain Eukaryota; kingdom Metazoa; phylum Chordata; class Actinopteri; order Batrachoidiformes; family Batrachoididae; genus Thalassophryne; species Thalassophryne amazonica. The sequence goes on along the minus strand of NC_047117.1, from coordinate 21,868,693 downwards.
TTTTACTTAAATAGAAAAGAGAAGCATGAAGGTGATGGAAAGTGAAAAACAATCATAACAAATCGGACACATTATTATAATTTTTTTAAACAGCATTTAATCCCCTTTTCTGTTTATTACATGCTACTTTAAAATAAGTCATAATTTAAAGTACAAGAAGGCCCTGTAAGTATAGATAAATATGCTTGATTGAGAGTAATTTTCCAACAAATCTTCAGTTCTTTTGCATTGTACCAAATTTTATCTTATAACAGTGACAGTTGTCTGACTGCATACTTCTTTTTTTTTAATGTTTATTGACGGTACTTGGACGCAGCTGAGAAACTTCAACTCTCATTTATATATATATATATATATATATATATATATATATATATATATATATATATATATATATATATATATATATATATATATATATATATATATATATAAGTGTAATATATTATTTATCAGATAACAAAATTATATTTTAAAAAGTAAAAAAAAAAGAAGTTCCACTGAAACTGATAAAAAGCTAGTTAAAAAACAACAAACAAAACAAAATTGGTTGATTACATTATAAACAACAAAAAAAGTTGATAAAACCTAAAAATTTAAGGCAACATTTTTAGAATTTAGCAGGTTAATGAATTCATGCAAACTGATGAAAATGACTTTTCAGATCAGCTGTCAATCTCATGTTTAAAGTAGTTAGTAATACTGCATTTTGGTTCATAAAATCCCTTGATGACACTATAGACAAAGAAAAAGTTGGTAAAATGTATGATTTTACATAAAATAATAATTAATAATTAAATTTCAACAAATTTTTAATTTGACCTCATTATAATGATTATTCAGATCAACTCACAATCACATGTTCATCGTACTTAATATCATTGTGTATTTTTTATAAATGAGTTGATTACAGTATGAAACAAAGAAAAAGCAAACTTATAAGGTGAAAGCAACCACTTGCTCACCTTTCAGAGACTTTAGCAGATTAACAAAATTACATGAAATGATAGGTTCAGTTCCATCAACTTAAAATTAGTATTCAGATTTACTCACAATCTGACGTTCGTGCAATTAATAATAATTTGTATTGTTGAAAAGAAATGTTGTTTGTTTTAAGTCCTTTCTTACAAATTCTGAATGGGAGCATTTTGACATTCAATGTATTGCTGAAGGACACACAGGAGGACTCAGAGTGTACAGCGTAAAGACATTTGTCTCCTTGATGGGAAGGAACAAAGTGTATTCTGATGCATGTTTGAGTGACTTTTTAAAAAATGTGAATGTGAGGTTAGCGTGCAGTCGTGCAGCGTGCACCGGCACACCACACCAGGAGCAGCTCCAACACGGTAGAGCCTTAACAAGCTGTCAGGGGCCGTACTGTTGTTGTTCTACAAAAATTAACACCGTGCGCTGGCCAGCTTCAGGTAGCGACACCCTCGACTTACTAACTGACTCCTTCTCATGCGCAGCCCCACACACTGCAGAACAGCACAGCTCTTTCTTAATGGAAGTGCAGAGAGAGTGTGGAGGCAGATCGGGCCCTCTGGGCAAAAACACATTAACCTATTTGGAGGCCATGAGTTCTAGATGGTGTTATTAGCACCGAGTGTGAACACCTTGAGCTGAGCTGCATCGTCTCGTACTCGATGAGAGTTTGATTAAGGTAAAGCAAAGCTAGAGGGAGGGGTTAACAAAAATCTTGTTTTTAGTTTGCCGTGTCAGACCACAGTACAGAGTGAAGGTCTTTGCAGAGTGAATTGGCAGGATGGAAGAAATGTAGAACAGGACTGTGACATTCTGTCTCCGGGAAAACAGTGCAGGAGTGAAGGCTGAACTACAGTGCCCGAGCGAGGTCATGAAAAAAGACAACACCAGCAAAAGCAGAAACGCTTACAAAAACACCTGCATCTATTCAGCAATAGGTAGGTGCATCAAAAAACATCTTGCAAAATTTAAAACATTTGCAGAGAACATAAGCAAATATCACATACAGCACATGCACTTATCCCCTACAAAAACACATGCATTAAAAAGCTCCACATTTCACTGCATTATGCTGCTCTATTATTTTTATCTCCACCTGGTCAGCAGAGCCTAGTAACTTTATATATAATGCATTCGGAAAGTATTCACAGCACTTCACTTTTTCCACATTGTGTTATGTTACAGCGTTATTCCAAAATGGCATGAATGGCATTTGCTTTCCTCAAACTTCTACACACAATACCCCATAATGACAATGTGAATTCTTTTGAGATTTTTGCAAATATATTAAAAATAAAAAACTAAGAAATCACATGTACGTAAGTATTCACAGCCTTTACCATGAGCTCAAAATTGAGCTCAGGTGCATCCTGTTTCCACTGATCATCTTTGAGATGTTTCTACAGCTTAAGTGGAGTCCACCTGGGGTAAATTTAGTTCATTGGACATGATTTGGAAAGACACACACCTATCTACATATAAAGTCCCACAGCTGACAGTGCATGTCAGTCAAAGGAGTTGTCTGTAGACCACCGATACAGGATTGTCTCAAGGCACAAATCTGTGGAAGGGTACAGAAACATTTCTACTGCTTTGAAGGTCCCATTGAGCACAGTGGCCTCCATCATCCATAAATGGAAGAAGTTGGGAATCCACCAGGACTCTTCGTAGAGCTGGCCGCTTGTCCAAACTGACTGATCGGGGAGAAGGGCCTTAGTCAGGGAGGTGACCAAGAACCCAATGGTCACTCTATCAGAGCTCCAGCATTCCTCTGTGCAGAGAGGAGAACCTTCCAGAAGGACAACCATCTCTGCAGCAATGCACCAATCAGGCCTATATGGTAGAGTGGCCAGACGAAAGCCACTCCTTAGTAAAAGGCACATAGCAGCCCACCTGGAGTTTGCCAAAAGGCACCTGAAGGACTCTCAGACCATGAGCAACAAAATTCTCGGCTCTGTTGAGACAAAGATTGAACTCTATGGTGTAAATACTAGATGCTGTTCTTTCACCAAAACATCAAATCTAGGCTTACATCTCAGATGTACCTTCCGGCAAATTGTAGCTGAAGTTTCAGGATTTCTTTTTAATAAATCCTCTTCTATACCACTTCATCATGAAGCTGGATACAAAATACAAAATATGCACCTTGCACAATTTCTCCAGTCACAGGCAGTTAAGCCTGTAACTTCTTCTGGGTTGTCTGGGTGTCTTGGTGGCTTTCTTCACTCTTCTCCTTCTTGCACAGTCACTCAGTTTTTGAGAACTGTCTACTCCACACAAATTTACCATAGAGTGCCATACTGTTTGTATTTCTTCATAATTGATGTAAATAAAGTTCAAGACATATTCAGTGACTTGGAAATGTTCATTTATCCATCTCCTGAGTTGTCTGAAGAAAACTGGCAATTAAACTGATTATTTACAGATATTATACCAAAGGGGCTGATTATTTATGCAACCCATCATTTTGACTTTTATATTTTTAATTAATTTATATAAAGTTGTAGAGATTTACTTTCAGTTTGAGTCTAAGGAAGATAATTTTCAATTTTTTTATATTGAGAAGCCTGGTTTACTTTTTGTATTTGAAATGCCATAAACAAATTAAAATGTGTGAAATACCAAGGGGCTGATTACTTTTGCAAGCCACTGTATGCACTCTCTAAGTGCCCTCCTCATTCGAGGTGGTATAAAACCAAATTCCACATTTTTAAAGGGGTTTGCATGAACTTCAATAACCTGAAGATGTGTGTTTTCAGTATGATCGACTCACATGAGGACCTCCACCAGAGCTTGCTGAGAGGGTGGCTTCCTCTGCTTAAGTTTTTGGGTAAAGACTGGCTGAAAACTTTGACTTAACCTGGCAACAGACAGAAAACAGAAAATAAACATGGCTGAAAAATGCAGTTCTTTCAGATCCTGCTCACCTTTGCAACAGGTTTTGTGGTCATGCACTTCAAAGGCAGCAAAGTGATTTTACTGTCACTGTTACACACTAAATTTGCACGAAATCATTTTGAGGGGAAGGGCGGGGGGGGGGGGGGGGGCTATTATACTTATACCATCCACCAATTCTACCCAATTAGCCAATTAAGGCTAATTATAGTTTTAGCTTTGGCACAAGGGTTTTCATAATTAACCATTCATCACATCTCCGCCCTCCTCCTCGTCTGCAGGAAACGGCGGCTGAGCAGAAGAGTCCAACACTCCTGCCTCAAGCCACAATCCTACATCCACCTTTTCCCTCAGGGGGAGTCAAACCACACACACCCCGAACCTCATAATAATAATTAAATTGTTTTGTGTACACCTGATTTGCGGATTTGTGTAATGAGTCTGACTAGCAGGCCATAAATTTATTTAGGCGACCCTGGAGTCACCGAGGCCTCGACCTGGTTCCTCACAGCCTCACCCGACACTCTAACCTCAATTGTACGACTGCATTATCAACTTTGAGTTAGATTTCACAGCGTAAGTGAATTTCATTGGGTTGTGCATTATTCAAGGGCAGAAATTATTTATCTAATATTCATTATTTATATTTATACAAGGAGGTGGTCCGCGGGGAGCAGGTCTCATTTTCAGCCTCATATTTTGTAAACAGGCAGTGAGAGAAGCGACAGCTCCTCTGATTTAAAGAGACAGGCCTGCTTATAGAGAGTGATGCTTACCTTGAATTCAAATGGAAAGGTGATCAATTTTTAATACTTTTTTTTCATGCAGCACTTTCACCGGTTCTCTCATTTTCAGTGTCTCTGCTGTTGCATAGGTTTAAATGGACAATGGGAGAGATGGATATCTTTGAAGTGTTGGAAAGAAGAAAAATATCCATCTCCAGTTCATGGTAAAAAGGGTTGTTTTTTAATTATTTCATTAAAAAAATGCACATTTCTCATGACCTCCACACTAAACTTGCTGTAACTTAAGACTAATTAATACATGATCAATTCCTCCTAATGATAAGCTGAATTAATTATTTTATATAATTTCTTCCTTTAGTTTTTCAACAACAGAAATTGGCTTTTAAAAAGCTTCTTTGAGAGGCTCACAAAGTGTGTCCCAGTGGTGGATCCAGAGGTTTTTCTCCTTGATGGGGTTAGTGGGAGTGTGATTATTTAGGGGTGAGATGATAATATATTCCAGTAATTATGCAAATTATATTAATTTTAAATTAAATTTCACAAGCCATTGTGTAAGTGCCAAAATCTGCAGTTTCTTGAATGGCCACTTGAGGCTGGTTTCAAAAGCAAATCAGTCCCCATAAACCCACATGTTAAAATGTTCAATATGTGGTTAACTGTACTAAAAGACCATCTAAGAAGTTGGTGCTCCAGTATTTACATTGAGTGAAATTTTAGTATTATGTAATTTGTATCTGCAATAGACTGACAGACTGTCCAGAGTGTAGCCTTGCCCATTGACCACTGAGATAGGCCATGGCCTCCCTGTGACCCTACAAGCTATCAATACCTTCTAATTGGTGCCAATGGCACTAACATACAAACTACATTCATTCATTCTGAACCTGGTTATTCCAATTTAAGCCCTGGTCCCACTCAATAATGAAGGCTGAATAATGAGTCACGTAGCATGTTTTTTTTGGTACGAGTTCAGTTATTTAACAATTGTGGGAGAATAGTGGCTCTGAGAGGCTCTTAGAGGCAGAATATTCAGTTAACGAGGCTCATCTCTGAGCGTGGCGCTAATTTCAAGAAGTTAAAAATTTTGCAACAACAGCGTGGGGCAGTTTGAGCGTGAGTTACTATGAGGATAAACGAGAATTTTAGAGACATATTTGTGGTGAGGACGAGGCTGTTAAAAGCCCATTATCCGAGCACTTGGCAGCTAAGAGGACTGGACAGGCTATTTTGGACAGGCTCAACCCTCTTGCGCACTACAATCCTACCTGCTTTGTGCGCCGGACGCTGTATATAAAATAATTATTTTGTAGCAGATTAATAATTTTCTGTCAGAGTTTGGATGTTGAAAACACCTCTAATCGCTTCTGCAATCACAGAGGACATTTGGAGCTTTTTTCCTGTGTCTCGTGTGCTGAGGTGGAGAATGTATTTGAAACAGCTTAAAAGGTAAGTATTTGTCAAGTTTTTATTGTAATAGTTTGGTAAAACAGTTTCATGTTCATTCCTTCTTATAAGCAGCTGTAAAAGTATGTTTATGATGAGGCGCACTCTGAGCATGTTGATGCAATGACCCGTGTTCAAGACAAGCTTTACACACAACATGAGCTCGCAAAAGAGTGATTTTGAGCACAAAGTTTGAACACAAAGTTAAAAGTTGGATCATGGTGTCAAAATGACTGTGTGCTTAACATTAACGGAGGTGTTGTGTGTTGGGGGGTGTGGCTGGACATTTTGGTGTTGTTTTCTTTTCTTTGCTCTCCAGGTGGTATGCAAACTGGTTTTTTGTCTGTGGAGAAGGTGCTGGCAGAAGAGTCCTTCACCCTCATCAGCATTATTAGCAGCACCTGTGGATGATGCTCACGTGCAAACTTAAAGACTTTCAGCTGAAGCAGATAATGAGATGGCGTTCTGCATTTAAGCCATGAGTGATTCGAGCAGAATTGCCGGGAACTCGACCTTGTGACGTTCGTTTGTGAGACGCTGATGACCGCGCCTGGGTTTGACACATCGTGCCTGTGAAGGAGGACGGGTGAGGGACACATGCTGTCAGCACACATCAGAGGTGATGATTGTCTGAATAAGTGTTAACAGTAATTTGGTATTTTGTTACGCAGTATATTTGAACATTGATGAGAATTGTGCAGCTCGCTTCTCACTGCCGTGGCGTACGGAATGATGATCCTCCACCTGTTGTGAGAAGCTGCTCATTTACATAAAGCTTAAATTCAGACCTGAATGTGTTGCTGATAGTGTGTGCCTTTGAAGGATATGTGTTGTAGCTGTTGACTTACCTCACCTTTTCCACAGTCAGTTTGTCGTATCCACCTGGGGGGTGTTCGGCGGTGAGTCTGGGTCCAGAAGCGTCGGGCTTCGATCCATTTGGGCGCTGGAGAGCGCGCCGTCCTTCACCTCGCCAGACAACCGCACATTTATGTTGTACACAAATATTGCACAGAAGGGAAATAAATTTGTTTTGTTTTTGGAACCGCTTTCTGGTTATTTTAGCGCTGGGTTCAGTCAGACGCTGGTCCGCTCCTCAACTCGCGTCTGCACATAACAGGAGGAACACAAAGTTAAATGTTGGATCACAGTGACAGCCGCGGAAGAAATAAAGCCAGTGAGAAGAAGTGCAGAGGCAACTGTCCAAGAACCTGTGGTTTGGTTCTAGCTGGTCTGGTGCATTTAATGACTCTGGAACACAGGTGAACAGCAGCCTGATGCACGGCGCACACCGGCCAGACTGTACTGGAGCGTCTATTTTTGGACTGCATTTAAAAAATGTGACAACATCTTGAATGGATGCTGTGAATTGAAAACCCACACTTTGAAGGGACGAAGTGCTGGAGGGCTGGAGGTTTAGACCATGCCTAAATCTGCACTAACGTCACGTTAACATGGTGCTACATGGATCATATGTGGCTTGACGTGGATCATATGCGGCAACACGAGCCATTCAAGGCTGGATGGGGCTCAAATGACCGGTCGGTCGTGGCTCACCGACCGGACAGGCTGATACCTGGCACATGCGAGGTACAGAGAGGCACATCGATGCGCCTTAGTAGCGGATACGTGATAGCTTAAAATGTGGATCATTCTTCAAATAATTGCTGATACACCCATGCATGGCTCATTAGCTTATTATTCAGAGGGACAGAGGCTTTAGCTACACTGATGGCACCATAGATAATGAGAAAATATATCAGTTTTAATATCCACTCTCAAGCTATCTGTTATGAAAATTGCCACTCAAAATTGCCCACAAAAAAATATGTTTTAATCAAACACTGAAACCCTAAGTTAGGTTGTCAAGCCTTACATTGCTTGGTAACAACGAGATTAGGAAGGGGCAGGGAGGGGGGTGTTTGGGCTTCATTCACCTTGCCCAGGTCATGCCAGTCTTGCCCTCGCTCCATTTCTTTACCCATTTATAGGTTGAGAATTGATTTACAAATTGATATTACCTTTACATCATCTTTCTAGCCCTACTGGTTGGGGAGATTCCCAACCAGTAGGGCTAGAAAATATGGAAAATATGTATTTTGGATTATATTTCTGATCACCTTTGAGTGATTTTCCTCCAACGGTTAAAAACTGGAGAAACTCAGGCAGGGAATTTCTGCACCAAATTTGGGTCAAATGGGATCAAAACTCCTCAAATATTTTGTTCACACAGGTAAAAATGGAAGTATGAACACAGGATTGAAAGCAATACTGCCCCATGCCCTACTGTAAGTGTACACACACACACACACACACACACACACACACACACACACACACACACACACACACACACACACACACACACACACACACACACACACACACACACACACACACACCAATCTAGCTTGTTATCCAAGCAGTAAGATCTCGCACAGCGGATACCTGTGCAGTGCATAAGGAAGTGCTATGACAACTAGAGGCAGGGTTGGACCAGATCCATCACAAAATGGTGGCGTTGAAATAGTGGGACTGAAAACAGGATTTTGAATGCCAGTGTAAATATCCTGGTGAGGTTTTATTGGAGCTTCTGAAATCCTTATGGCACTATATCACATCAAGTCCCAACCTAGATATGCCTACAGTGTCGCCCAAACCTCAAGAGCCTCAGCCACTAACTCTCTTTGCCGGCAACTTCTTGGCACTAAAAACAAAAGTATCTCCAGTAGTTGGTGGTAACATTAAGTATGCATGCTTGGCATGGCAACACCACAGAGTAGAGACAAAAGGATCGCAAGGCCAGAAAATCAAGCAAGAGTTTGTTACTCGGGCTGCGCGTTCACACCTCCACAAATATGAACAAAATTGCTATTCAAAGAGTGTGTAGAGCAACATCATGTCAACTTTAGATATATTTAAATATTTCTTTGGGCTTTCATTAATTTTAAACATGGCATTTTAAAGTTGAGGAAAACGGGGAACGTGGCGCCAGAGCCGAGCCTAGAGCGAAACAAGAAGCGCGGGGAGCGGTTATGCAAATGAAGGAAATAAACGTCAAAATGGCAGTGAAGAATTGATGAGGACAGAGAGCGCTTGTCTTGCTTGCGAAGGGAAGTGGATGACTGAGAGGACAAGCGACGCTTGTTTTCAAAGGAAACTTTCATGGTGCGATCATGGCAGCCATTGCCACTTCCAGATAAATTTTAATGCCCCTGACTCTGACGATTCCGTGACACTCCACCCATTGCTCTTCACTCTCCTTATCTTGCTGCAATGACATTCGAACAGACATATGTGCATGTGGCGCACCAGGACCCAGAAAGTCTGCGCACATGGAAAAGAAAGATGTGCGTGCGTGTAGGGGGGAGAAAAGTCTTTATAAAAGATTCATCACAAATGTCTCTAATCCACTACTGCATTGTCAAGGAGATGTTATAAAGCACATATTGTAAATGGATTCTTCCTTCACTGACTAAAGTCATTTCTGCAGAGGGATGGGGGAGCTGAGCCGGGGTGACACCGGGCATCCTTGTGTGGCACTAGACAAGTACACAGTGTGAGCAGATGAGCCGCTCTCTCTGGGACTGCATTACTACCTGTCCCCAGTGCGCCGCTGCCTGTGAGCCCGACTCTAATGTACAAGCCGGCCACATTCCGCTTGTCAAGGCCTTGACATGTGCGTCAAAAATTACCCAACCTAAAGTGACAGCCCCCTCTTCTTCCCCTCACCGCAGCCTGGCCCGTCCCTCAAACCTGCTAGAAGAAGAGTGCTTTGAAAGCCAAGACTGCCAATGCCACTCCACGGCGGCAGCCACTATTTATTCCTCACCGCAGGCAAGGTGAGGTAAAACAATATGGATGGCGCTGCGGAAGCTCATAATATTATCTTTGGCTGAGGGCACTTCACCATAAATATCTGCGCTGCCTTGCCGAGAATAAGGTTGGAGTGAAGATTTTTGAGCAAAAGGTCTGGACAAAGAAGAAAGAAAGAAAGAAAAATGTGCTGGGGTTTCTCTACTTTTTCATCTCTTATCAAATTGGCCTTCAGCTGCACTGTCCTCCCAGCACAAAGTGACACAAGTGTCTCCTGCTTTTAACACTGCTTTGAAAAACGTAGACCTCAGTGAAACAAAAATAATCATCCTTTTCAGCACTTTGTTTCATCTGACATCCTCTTTAGGGTCCAAGTCCTTCCTATCTTACTATATGGTTGTTGGATGTGGAACCTAAACAGTGACCTAAGGCAACAACTGGATGTTTTCAGTTCTAGGTCTGCTCAGAGAATGCTTGGATACTGTTGGAATGAGTTTTGCTATATGGACACTTTGGGAGACTTGCGTAGGTGAGGGAACATCAGCTGTGGTATATGTCCATGAACCAGGATGCAGGTTCTTCACTGCTGAGGTCACCAGCAATTGGAAAAGGCCAAAGGAAATGCCATGTAACACCTGCAGTGACAAATGGACATCTGCTTTCAGGAGATGGTGAAGTACTGGTGGTCTTACAGGATGGTTGCTATCCAAGACCCAAGGAGGTTCCATTGTGTAATGATGCCTCTCATCTTACCACTGTATGGTTGTGAGACTTGGATACTGATCACTGACCGAAGGTGAATACTGGATGTCTCTAGTATTATGTCTCTTTGGAGAGTCTTTGGGTAACACTGGAAGGAGTTTGTGTCATATGGTTACTTTGGTATGTTGTCCATGATTCAGCATGCAGGTACCTCAGTGTACTACTGCAACTAGATAAATTCAAGGGGATGCCATTGTATCATCTAGCTGTGGCAGATAGATAACTACTTTCAGGAGGTGTGGATGGGCCAGTTTTCTGCTTGGGTGGTTGATATCCATTACATGTGGAGGTTCGACAGTGTTGTTGATGTCTCCTGTCTTGCTGTGTGGTTTAGTCTTGGACACTAACCATCAGCTTAAGGTGATGACCGCTGATGGAATGTCAGGTATGGTAGTTTGTCCTTTATTCAGCCCACAGGTGTCTCAGTGTTGAGGACCCCAGCAACTGGAAAGGGCCAAGAGGACACCCTTGCATCACCGGGCAATGGCAGAAGGCTTCTTGGAGGTGGGGATGGATCAGTTGTCTACCTGGATTATTGTTATCCAGGACCCTCATGTACAAAGCGTGCATATGCACAAATACCTGGCGTACGCCCGTCTCCATGTCCAAATGTATCAAAAGTGACGTCAGCGTGGAAATGTGCGGTGCATCATGCAAAAAACCAGGCTGGAGTACACATGTTTCTACAGTTATTGTTCCACTGTGGACATGTAAAGGTGACACAGGGAACTGTTAATAGTGTGAAAAAAAGTCATCAAAGTGATGTGCACATTAGAGACACACTGATGAACATTTAACACACTCACGTGTTTGCAATTATATGGGTGGATATAAAAGCACACACAAAGTGATGCGCAAAATGGCACTAGCAGTGGCTGTGTTAAAATAGTTTATTCGTGTAATTTTTCCCAACAAAAACCAGCATGGACACATTTGGGCATTTGCGCATTCAAATATGTTTTTGTTATGATTATTAATGTCTTTTATATTTTTGCTTGATGATGAGCTGCAGAGCTTCTTAACAGGCTTCCTGTGTTCAGTATTTGTCAATAAACGTGTGTAAATTGTTATGTCACACTGTCAGGGGAGGCACGGCTCACCTTTTTAACTTAAGTGTGTGCGTGTTGTTCTGTGTGTCGGCCTCACACACGCATGCTCTGTAGCTCCCACAAACATTTTTCCAGTGCCATGATTAATCCGTTTAACAGCGTACCGAATAAAAAACTACTCCTGCGTGTCTCCACATAATTTCCAGTCATCTATAGTATAATTTCCTTCCTGTGTTCATGTTGTCTGATGTGACGTCATGAGGAATCCCTGCTCAAAGGGCCTATTTACATGAAATTGCATATTTAAATAGGGCGTGGCCAGGGAAGAGTTTGGTTCCACGCTCAATTCCACCTTCAGTGGGATGTACAAACGGAACGTGCGTGGATTCATGCTTACGCACACTTTCATACATCTGAATATATTTGTGCTTATGCCAGATTCAGGGTTTTGGCGTATGCCAACTTTTAGTAGAAAGTCAATGCAAGTCTTTGTACATGAGGCCCCTGGAATGTGCCCATGGTACAGCAGATCTATTAATGCATGGCATTGGCACATGCTCCTGGACCTGAGGTTGATGTTCTTCAGCTCCTTTAACTGGATGGTTGTATTAATTATTTATTTTTTGTTGCGCAGCATAGAAGTTGAAAAACAGGACCATCCTGCCACAAACTTATCTCATCCCAAACTTAACCGAGACTACACAGCAATTCTGCAGCTATGCAAGACATCCAAAAGGTGTTGCACAAATCTGGAACACATGGAGGATTTGAAACACATTAGAAAAGGCATCAAAAGCTAAAATTACTTTCAGGCCACTGGCCTCGATGTAGAGTTCTATTCTGGCTGCCTCACATAGGCCACTGTAGAATAGGGCATTATGCATTTAAAATCTTACAGTCTGTTTGCAGACTCAGTCCTGTAGTGCCACAATTTCTATTAGCCCCCTGAAATATAGTTTATACACTGCAATGGGGACAACTGAGTTCATGACACACATGATTCAAAGTGATAAAAAAAAAAAAAATAATCAGTTTTCCATTTGCTTTTGCATGCTAACTTGAATTGCAAAAAGGTATGCTAACAGTTAAGTTCACTTCACTTGTTCATTATACTGTAATTTCCAGACTATTGAGCACACCTGGATATAAGCCACAGCCCCCAATTTTAAAAAGAAAAAAAATTGCATATATATACGAGGGCTGTCAATAAAGTAACGGTCCTTTTATTTTATTTTTTTCAAAAACTATATGGATTTCATTCATATGTTTTTACGTCAGACATGCTTGAACCCTCGTGCGCATGCGTGAGTTTTTCCACGCCTGTCGGTGACGTCATTCACCTGTGAGCACTCCTTGTGGGAGGAGTCGTCCAGCCCCTTGTCGGAATTCCTTTGTCTGAGAAGTTGCTGACAGACTGGCGCGTTGTTTGATCAAAATTTTTTCTAAACCTGTGAGACACATCGAAGTGGACACGGTTCGAAAAATTAACCTGGTTTTCAGTGAAAATTTTAACGGCTGATGAGAGATTTTGAGGTGATTCTGTCGCTTTAAGGACTTTTCACGGTGCGAGACGTCGCGCAGCGCTCTCAGGCGGCGTCATCAGCCTGTTCAAGCTGAAAACCTCCACATTTCAGGCTCTATTGATCCAGGACGTCATGAGAGAACAGAGAAGTTTCAGAAGAAGTCGGTTTCAGCATTTTATCCGGATATTCCACTGTTAAAGGAGATTTTTTAATGAAAGACGTGCGGACGGATCCGCGCGTCGGGACGCAGCCGGCGCGGTGCAGCGGCACAGGAAAAACACCTCCGTGTTGATAACCATTTGTAAAATCCAGGCGGCTTTTGATGGCTTTCAGTGGAGTGAGTATATGAGAAATTGTTTAACAGGCAGGACATGTTCCAACTTGTCCTTAAGGCTTTCAACAGAGGTGTTTTTTCCTGTGGCGGAGCGTCGCGGCGGCTGCGTCCCGACGCGCGGACCCGTCCGCACGTCTTTCATTAAAAAAATCTCCTTTAACAGTGGAATATCCGGATAAAATGCTGAAACCGACTTCTTCTGAAACTTCTCTGTTCTCTCACGACGTCCTGGATCAATAGAGCCTGAAATGTGGAGGTTTTCAGCTTGAACAGGCTGATGACGCCGCCTGAGAGCGCTGCGCGACGTCTCGCACCGTGAAAAGTCCTTAAAGCGACAGTCTCACCTCAAAATCTCTCATCAGCCGTTAAAATTTTCACTGAAAACCAGCTTAATTTTTCGAACCGTGTCCACTTCGATGTGTCTCACAGGTTTAGAAAAAATTTTGATCAAACAACGCGCCAGTCTCTCAGCAACTTCTCAGACAAAGGAATTCCGACGAGGGGCTGGACGACTCCTCCCACAAGGAGTGCTCACAGGCGAATGACGTCACCGACAGGCGTGGAAAAACTCACGCATGCGCACGAGGGTTCAAGCATGTCTGACGTAAAAACATATGAATGAAATCCATATAGTTTTTGAAAAAAATAAAAAGGACCGTTACTTTATTGACAGCCCTCGTATATATATGTATATATATATATATATATATATATATATATATATATATATATATATATATATATATATATATATATATATATAGGCCGCTCTTGTCTAAAAGCCGCAGGTGTCCCCATTGAAACATGAGATATTTTCACAGAAAGATGTTACACAGAAAGATTTTTTTTTTTTTTACTTTTAATTAAATACGTATTAGTAACATACAGAAACATGTAGCGTAAATGTTTTTTTCCAAAGGTGGAACACACAATTATTGACAAGCATGGCATCTAGTAAATGCATGGTGTCGCGCAGCATCTCCATTCCACACGGAGGCAAAACTGAGTAATCTTAACATTATTTTATTTTATTTGTGGATCATGGGATAATTTCATCACATGCAGACAGAATCGCCTGATGCCTGTGGTAACTGAGACTTTTTCAACTTGGCGCAAACAGTGGCCCGTGGGGGGAGAGGATGGAAGACCTTCTGTACAGAAACTGTGATCTGACTGTGGCTCAAAGTGCCAGTGTCACAGCACCATTCTACAGCCACAAGAAGGATTTTTTTCAGACATTGTTTTCCAAAATCAGGAGGCTTTATGTGGATAATCTTTCTTCAGGATGTGATGAATCCCACTGAAACAAACAGGTAAGACTTTATATTTACTCCGTGTGTGAATTTACGCCGCATGAGGACAGTGGCTTTCAGCCAATCAATGGACAGCATTAATGAATGTATTTTGACTTATGAGTAAATTACAACAAAGCATGTAAAAATCCATAAATTAGGCGCATCATTGTTTAAGGCACAGTGTTCAAAGTGTGAAAAAAACGTAGCGGCTTATAGTCTGGAAATTATGGTAATTAATGTGCAGTAACATTCTCATGGTACATAAGTATGCAACATTTGATGAGAAACTGATTTTTCCTTTACAATTTTGGATGCAGTAAAAAACAAAACATATTTCATAACAACAACAAGCTACTTGCAAGTAAGTATAAGCACAAATTTTATTAGTAAATTTTAGTAATTTAGTAATTTATCTGTGACCTATTAACATTGTTTTAACATAACATTTAATTGTCTAAAGACAGGAACTATTCCCCGCATACAAGGAATTATGGTTCCCTGAAAGACTGTATAAAGATGTGGAGTGTGGCCAAGACTGGCATGACCTGGTCGGGACAAATGAAGCTCAACTCCAACCCCATCTTATAGTTAAGCTACAGCTAAGAGGCTAATTTGGGTTAAAGTGTTTGACTAAAGCATATTTTTGCAGAGTGGGTGATAGTTCTGATAACTTGGCATATTGTATCAGTAACAGCACAATCAGTGGTGATAACGTCATCAAGCCAATTTCTGCTAAAGGTACTAATATGCAAACACTAAAATTTCACTCAGTGAAAATAATGTAGCACCGACTACTTAGATGGTCTGCTAATATAATTAACCCTCTGGGGCCCGAGGGCATTTTTTGGACAGTTCACTCGCCTGGAATAAATGTTTTATTATTGCTGTTAACAGCTATCCCTGCATCCCACAATCAAGTTTTATGTCTCTTTTTTTCAGGACAATCTGTGCTTTCAGAATATATATGTTTTTGTTGTGTTTTATAAGTGTAATAAAGGTTTACAATCAAAAATAGGCAGGAAAAAATGAAGCGAAAAATAATTTTCCACACACATTTAGCAAACTATAATAAACAACTGTTTTGACACTTTATAAAGGTAATTTGAGGTCTTGTGTGAAAGGCTGTACAACAAAAAGGTTCAAGCAATAAACACAAATGCACATTTTGAACAATATACACAAAATGGTCTATGCGTTTTGTTGTCCATTGATATGGTAAACCGTGTTTTACGCCGAGAAAGCAACAGAGTTATCCAGTAACATTCACATGCAAACTAGTGGAGCAATCCTGAAAATTACACACTCTGTTTGAGCATGTGAGATTGTCATCAGAGGCTCTCCGTGTGCTCCTGCTTTCACTGATCGCTGTGCGTAATGGCGCAGGGCGCACTGAGTATGTACTAATAGTATGTACTCATTGGAGCACCCAGGGAGCTATTCAAACGGGCCAACTCGTAACACATCACTCCTGAAAACAATCTTTGGCTTTTCACGTGAGGTAAATCTGCCCTATGATTGGATTTTGGAAAACTATGTGACGGTGAACCAATTCTGATTTGATACTCACATTGCACACATCATCACACAGCTTCTATGAGAAGTACAAAGATGGCCGATAGCTGGCTCGAAAGTCCGCGGAGTTAACTTTTCAGCAAAAAAAAAAAAGCAAGTTTCTATCTTATATCATTCAAAAGTTACTTATAATTTTGTAAAGCTTGGTCTTAGCCGTCGTATACGACGGCGTCAGCCCCAGAGGGTTAAACACACTAAGACATATCTCAGATATAATACTGAGTATTTATAATAAAATAATCAGAAAGGACAAACATGGTTGAGTCCACAGCAGTAACACTACTTGTCAGTCAAAGTGTCCACCCCCCAGCTATTCATAACTTTATTGGTTAAACAGCATAACTGATGAGTTGTATAAAAAAATGTATCCCCCATACAGTTGTCATGAACAGAAAAAATAGCTATAAAGACTAAAACCATATTTTGTTCCAGGCTGTAAACATGTTTTTATTTTGTAAAATTGGGCATTTTAACATGGGTCATTTTAACATGGGGGTCTATGGGGATCGACTCATTTTTCGAGCCAAGCTCAAGTGGCCATTCAAGGAGCTGCAAGTTTTGTCAATTTTATTTTAGCTTCATTTTTTTAGGCACCAGAGGTTGCTGCTTGGATAGAAATAGCGGTACGCTCCACATCCACAAATCCAGTAATTCCAGATAAACTTTCATCACTGTTTTCTTATCACTCTGGCACCCAGATGGCTCTCACATCCAAGATGGGTCACTTAGGAAAACTGTCTCATCACTTTAAGTTACACAATCATCTATGCCGCTGTCTTTTCATCTCCACTTTCCCTCCTGCATGGGCATCTGTGTGCATCTGCTTCCCCAAATGCTGCGCAATTAAAGAGAGATGAGCAATGCTGTTAGTTTATAAAAAAGGAGCGAAAAATATAATGTAGTTTGTGTGTCACTGTCAATTTACTGCATGCTGAAACTTTAAAGGAGCTGATGAATAATTTGAGAGGAGTGCAAAAGGGGAAGACGGGTGGCTGCATGGCAGGGTGGTAAAAGAAATGGAACACAGAGAAAGAGACAACAGCAGCGGGAGAAGGTAGAGAGATGACATTGTTATTCATCTGACTCAAGTACAGTGAAAGATGCAAAACTTCAAGTGCACGGTTTCCCGTGGGTGAGATAGTGCAGTTCAAACAAAGTAAACAGCTGTTTTACTCTGATGCACACTTTAGTCTTGCTGGAGGCTAAGTTGCCTTCCTGCTGCAGCTGGTGTTGTGGCACACTTTGCCGACAGGGGAGAGCAAGAAAATGGCATTAAAATAAAAGTCACAGCATTCTTATCAAGAGACGATGTCTTATTATTTACATAAAACAGCTTTTGCGAACGGGGAACTGCACGAAAACAAAAGAACCCAGATGTGCAATGAAGTTTATCAGAGGAAGTGCGTCACATGTTGAATTCAGTTCATTTCATTGCTGTTTCTATTAATGTTACAGCAACTTAAAAAAAAGTCACAGGATTATTTCTAAACCGCTAAATAAATGATCACGATGGGTAAGAATTGTGTCATCGTAAATCCTATTTAAATTTATGCCAGGATTCTGTACCATGAAGAGGATGAGAGTTTAAAAGTCCACCTGGAAGGGATGCCAAGCCAGTACTCATTCACACCTGGGTGGACTGAGGTAATGTAGACAGGTAGTGTTAATAAATTACTTAGAAATACATATGTCATATAATATTATTCTTTTCAGACTCTCTAAAACCCATGTTAATACATTTTGCATTTCTGCTGGGGTTATGTGAGGTTAAGAGCGATGACTGTCAGCAAGTCTGCACTGAGTCAATATGTTCTTGATATCTGCACAGTAAGTTTCTGTACTTGTGTCCACACCAAAAGTATATCTTGTAAAAGCTAAGTGTCTTTCATTATCTTATCATTTGAAACGACATAAACAGCAGGCAGCTGTTCCACAAACACAAGGCCCTGCTTTTCACGTTTTAAAGTTTGACCTAGTTAGCCACAAGGCCTAAACATGACATGTCATTTTTTGATCACGTAAGCACACACGGGAGGATCACTTCTTTATCAATGATGTCAATTGAAGTATCATTTCAAGTTGACCTGAATTGGAAACCATGCCAAGGCCCAAAGCAAGCTGATAAGGATGTGAAGGAGATTTTACCTATCAAAGGAGAACAAAGGTGAGAGGACAGCGCAGTGGGTGGACCGTGGGAGAAGACCACTACTTGACTGTGAAGATGGATGGGACTCTGACTAATCAACAGAGAGCAGATTCTGATTATAAAAATGTAGTGTAGTCAGAGAGTCTTCAGTCTTTTCTGCTCTCTCCCCTGCTGGTGATTTGCTAAGAATTACATTTGGAGGAGCCAGCCGAACGGATCCACAGAATTCTGTGTCTGGTACACTTATCTTTACTCACTGTTTGGCTGAATAATAATAATTTAATTTTAATAAATTCCCACGTAAGAGGTCTGTCTTCCGGGACAATGTACATTATAAATTGAGACTGACTTCCTTATTTCGCATCAACCAACATGCGGGGTGTGTTACCTAAGGTAAATAGGTCCATCCCCACTGCTCAAAAACAACCATCTATTTGCTGCAGCCAGGTGTCACCTGGTGATTCATACTTTTACTGTCCGCTCGATAAGAGGGATTCAATAAAATGCGGTGTTTTTATGGTGTGTGTTTTTTTTGTGGTGCAACACGTTCCAGCTGTTTTTTTTTCTTCTGCAAAACAGAGGCATGATGTGGTGCAACATGTTCCAGCTATTTTTTTTTCTCCAGAATAGAGGCATGATGTGGTGCAACATGTTCCAGCTGTTTTTTTTCTCCAAAACAGAGGCACGACGTGGTGCAACACGTCCCAGCTTTTATTTTTGGCCGTGGCTATTCGCACGGCGGCCGTGTCCATAACTCTCATTTGGCTATTTGCACGGCAAGACTCTGGTGGCAAAACTTGGAACTACTTGTATAAACAAACATACTGCATTCAAGATGTCTTAACTCCTTTAATATTTTTCGATTTTGATGATTTTTGGCCGTGTCCATAACTCTCATTTCAGTATTCGCACAGCAAGACACTGGTGGCAAAAGGCCGACCCTATTCAAACGGGAACCGTGTCCATAACTCTCATTTAATGCAGTATGTTTGTTTATACAAGTAGTTCCAGCTTTTACCACCAGTGTCTTGCCGTGCGAATACCCAAATGAGAGTTATGGACACGGCGGCCGTGCGAATAGCCACTTCCTTTATTTTTTCTCCAAAACAGAGGTGTGATGTGGTGCAACACGTTCTAGCTGTTTTTTTCTCCAAAACAAAGGCCCACATGGTGCAACACATTCCAGCTTTTGCTTTTTTCTTCAAAACAGAGGCGTGATGTGGTGCATATACGGAGCCCACCTGGGGACATGGTGGTTAATTTTTTTTTTTGGCCCAGATTGTTGCGTTCCCTCGCAATACTTTTACGTTCCCTTACAATACCTTTGTGTTCCCTCGCAAATTATTGTGTTCCCTCTCAATAACCTAATATCATATTAAAGGTCATGCCTATCAGAGCACAGAGTGAGTGGAATCAGGTAGGGGGAGACTGAACACATATGCACGCATGCACACACACAGTAGACAGCAACTTGATTCGTGAGGGGACCGTAAAAAAGGAAAACATAAACCTTCATAAGCCACAGTAACAGATGTTGCTACTTACTATCACTGTTGTATAAATAAACTATTTCTTACGGAGTCTTACAGCTGTGTAGGTTGTAGCAACTTACTCCCTCATCTCTCGTGAATCCTGTTGCTGTCTGCTGTCACCGTGCTCAGAGTGCCACTCTCATTGACCGACATCTCTGCTATTTTGGCATTGTGGGATAGCTCGCCCATAGGTTGAGTTTGCTGGACTACTTTTGCCACCCTGCTCAGCATGCCGCTCAGTCTCTTCCCAGATAGATCTCTCTCAGTGCAGCTTCTTGTTCTGACTTTAACACGAAGTTAACACCCAAGTCTTTCATTGCCAACTGTAAATGGTAATTAAAACATTCCAATCGTATCTTTCTGAACTCTTCCATATCAGACTCCATCGTGCCAATGTTTGCAATGTGCTTGAGTAATAACAGGTGAAGTTGCTCATAAACTTTAAGTTTCTTAAATATTTATTACGGCCACTCTTAAAACTTCAGTTATCTTTGTAATTTTATTACAGGTAAATTTTAGAATTTATCTGGGAACTACTTTTTGCGTAGGAATTCATCAAGCACGTCGGCTGCAGGTGCGTACTAACACAGAATACCCAGAAACTGGACAGTTGTTCGGCCATAATGAGAGCGTCCACTTTTAGCTTGCCATAAGCTAAGTTAGTGGCACTTGTGAGAGTGTGGTCTGCTGTGTGTGTGCTCACGCATATGCCCCCCCCCCCCTGATTCCACTCACTGTGCTCTGATAGTCATGAGCTTTAATATGATATTAGGTTATTGTGAGGGAACACAAAAACTATTGCGAGGAAATGCAATAATACTACGAGGGAACGCAAGAGCACTGCGAGGGAACGCAATAATCTGGGCCAAAAAAAATTAACCACCATGTCCCTAGGCGGGCTCCGTATGATATGGTGCAACACGTTCCAGCTGTTTTTTTCTCCAAAACAGAGGCGTGATGTGGTGCAACACGTTCCACCTGCTCGCACGGTGTTCATGCACGTGCACGAGCGTGCACGAAACAGTCGCCGGTGTGTTGTGCATGCCTGTGCGACCGTGCGTTCCTCACAACAGCAGGTGGAATGTTTCATGGTTCCCTATTTCATGTTTGGTTCAAGGATTTTCTTCCGGTTTCTGCCTCTGTTATGTTACGTGTGAAGGGGCCTTAAGCACCACCAAGGCTACTGAGTAAAATCAAAAACAATCACAAACCCCAAACGACCAACGAGCTCTCAGGGTTGCACAATTTTTGAGTGAACCTAATTATCAGCCCAACAAATAAGAACATATCCAATTGGTGGTAAACAAGTAAAACACATAAAAAAAAAGAAAAAAGAATGACTATGGATAAAACATCTGCAGAGAAAAAGAAAGAAATACCCTCAATGCATGCGTTTAGTGAAAAGGATGAAGCCTTAGTGTTTTACCTGGGCCAGGAGAATTCCTTACAGCAGCACAAATCAAAGCTCGGATTATACAGAGAAGATTACATGGAAAACGTAAGAGTTTGTGCAGCATGTTTACAAGAATCATATGATGCTTTAAGTCTGGAGGCATAGCAACCATTTACTGTATCCCTCTTAAATATGGAGCTCAACATGAAACATTACAAAGAAAATACACCTTGAGTTTTGTTTTTTAAAATTTTTAACTGTGGCATTTATAACTTTTAACAATAAAGCTGATTATACAATGATTAGTGCAGACACCTCAGTCACCAAGCGGTTAGTGTGCTTGTTTCCAGAGTGGAAGGTTCCTAGTTCACAAAAACGTCTGCCTATTGTTTGTGTGGAGTTGCATCATGAAGGTAGAACTTGTACCAAAAACAACATGCAGATCCATATTACAGTGGGGCCAAAAAGTATTTAGTCAGTCCCTGATTGTGCAAGTTCTCCTACTTAAAAAGATGAGAGAGGTCTGTAATTTTCAACACAGGTACCCTTCAACTGTGAGAGACAAAATGAGAAAAAAAAAAAAAAAAAAAACAAAATCCAGGAAATCACATTGTAGGATTTTTAAAGAATTTTTTTGTAAATTATGGTGGAAAATAAGTATTTGGTCACCCACAAACAAGCAAGATTTCTGGCTCTCACA